>NW_027466504.1:1067500-1545000 GCF_050575085.1 Anarhichas minor
TGAAAACCAGTTCTTTGTCACGTTGAAAAAAGAACTAGGTCAGCAGATAACTTATTGCAGATGCATCCATTTCTGTGTATATTTTGGTAAAGTAAGACATCGCAGTCCACTAGAGAGCAATGACACATTTTCTACTGGAAAATGTCCCTCTCAGTTCATAATGTATATTGTTTTTTTTTTATTATTATCTAAGACATCTTTTAAAAAATATAATCTGAAAATATATAGTTACTGGATCTTTTAAACTCTCAAATACTGACATTGGTATTGGTCCAAAATTCCTGTAATTGGTGGGCTCTTTGTGGCCAACAACGTGAGGAAATTAGGAAATGTCCAATACAACATGCAGTACATCATAAATTGCTACTTCCTAATATTTGTTTTTGTTTTTTAAGGTTGATTCTTTTTAGCGAATGTATTCGCTATTTGATGGCATGAAGTCTGAAGTGTGTATAATAATTGAATGGGTAGTTCCAGAGGGATTAAAGGCCTAACCCATGCCATATATCGTAGGCCATCATTATATGAAAGAAAATAAAATGTTCATGGTACCCTCTGGGGTACAACCGTGATGCTTAAAAAAGAAAAAAAGAAAAAAAGAAAGTGGTTTGCTCTCTCATTTCACAAGATAACGATTGCTCAATGGGCTATATGGCCATTAGGTGTGAAGTAGCAACATTTCCCATTAGGTTTGGAAAACTTTCTCCACCCCTCTTTTGCTACTTCAACTCAAGTGCAGCAGTCCCCTGGCTTGGCATGCAACAGCAGTATGGGTCACCCTGCAGCCTGTTCAGCTGCCAGAGCCCTTTGTGTACAAAGATGTTAATTGGTCCTAATCCGCCACTAGAAGCTGTTTTGGTAGCCTGACCTCGCACCCTGAAGGACACCTTGGTGTGAAATACTAAAGAGCCCATTCAAGTGCCAGAGAAAAGAGGCACAGAGCATTCCAACACAATTCAATTTCCCAGCTGAAAGGGGGGGAGCTCGAGGGGAGGCAGGGGGGGGGGGGGGGGGGGGGGTCAGAGCTGGGATGGAGATGGGGTGCATCATCATTCTGACAATAAATGAGCGCTACAAAGCAGTCGCTGCTGTGATGTGCAGCCTCACAATCACGTCTTAGCCTCTACTTCAAGGGATTCCCACAGCCCCATTGGACATGGGAACGCTAATTGCCTCAAACCTACAACCAGCTCTCACCCCCACCACACACACGTGATAGAATGACTGAAATCCTCAGACTTTCTATGTTGTCACTGTCACTTTTCCATTGACACTTGATGGTTAAAGGTAGCAGTACACTAATGTCGAAAATGCAGTTGCCCAAAATGGGCATGTCTACAGTCCGTAGACATGTCTGTCAGGATCATTTATTAACCTTCTTAACACTTCCAGTTGCTGGTCAAAACACAAACCATGATGCCAAAATCTCTGAATATTGGCCGATATGAAGATCCCCATTAATCACTGAAGGATAGGTTGGAATTTTCTTCCAACCATAATACAACATTCAAATGCCATATGTATGTTAAGAGATTTGTTGGTCATTGCAATCATCCGATCCAATCATCGTATACGTTGTGGTTGTAGAGGAAGGCAGCTGCTTTTTACAAAGTCAGCAAACATGCCTCATCTTTGTTGGTGATTTTCTCTTCAGTGAAGAACCCAAAATACTTCCGCACACTGCTTCCCAAGATGCTTCAGAGTTGCGATTCTGTGATCAGTACGGCTTCGGTGACAAGCGTCCTCTTCCATTTTTATTTTTGTAGCTTAGTTTACTCCCTCTGCTGGACCACAAGGCAAGCTACCACAAACAGGCTGTTGCGCCTATAGTCTGAACATTTTAAATTCTGGTCATTACAGTTTTGATTTTTTCCCCCGAAAAAAAAAAGCTTCAAACAAGTTTGAAGTCCAAATAAAAAGTGACAGCCCTTAACCACGGCCGAGGCTTCAGATTGAGACAAATCCATTGGAATTACCTCTGTGTTGCCAGAGACAGCGTTTCCTTGCTGAGCTACAACAAAGGGATACGTGCTGGCAGTCACATGATAGGCAGTCGCCAAGAGACAACACCGACAATTCACCAACATGACTGCTACGATGAAGATTCCTTCTGGATAACTGCAGATTTTGCCTAACATTTTTTTCAAGCCTAGCCAGTATTGACAGGAAGAATGAATACCAACATCATTTAAATACTTTAAGTACCCGTTATGTCTTTAAGTATCAATGCCACTGTTTACCAAGGAAATACTACAATATGAAATTTGCTTAGAGGCACATGAAGCAAAAAAAGTTTGACTTAGATCTCTGTATAAAAGGGGTTCATGAGAGTGTGTCTCTAAAGAGAGAGTGGAATATGGTGCACATGTTGGTGACCCCCATTAACAAGAGCTCTGTCCTGAGGAGGGGCTTATGGCCAGGTAGCATTTCAGCACAGTAGAAGAGGTTGGTTTCTGGATTACAAGGCAAAATGCTGTATAATTAAGATACCATGGAAGGCAATTAGCTAGATCCACAGCATCCAATGCGTTCCCTTTCCTGCACCTTGGTTGTTCTAATACTGACTTATAAGCAATTAAGGTACATTTACATAGCGCCTTTATAGTCTTCCGACCACTCAAAGCACTTTTGAACACAAGCAACCATTCACACACATTCGTACACAAGATGGCACCTGTTCCTCAGGAGCGATAGACATTCACACGCACACTCACTCACAGCAAGCTGGGATTCAGACACTTTGACATGTAGACTGCAGGGGCCAGAACCACCGATCAGTGGACGACCGCTCCAGCTCCTAAGCCACAGTTGCCTGACTGTTTAAACACCGTATGATCTATTATCTTTTTTCATTAGGATTCAGTCTGTCAGCAAAAACCTACAACTCTGTAGATAATACTCTGCCCAATACCAAATCGGTCAGTCGCTACTACCGCACGTGTTGTTTGAACTGATGAAAATGATCTAAGAAGATAGAACAGGCTTTTCGTTCTATGACTATATTTTTACCATCTCAATGACTCTAGATCAAACCAAACTGAGGTAACCTTCAGCAGAAACATTTAAGTGTCAATCCTTAAGATTTCAGTCCTGGTTGATTTACAATTTCTATTCAAGTGAAAAGTAAAAAAAAAAAAACTGGAGTGCGTTTGTTGATACATGAGCTTTAAGTTTTCAGAAGTGTGTATGTAATGGAAAGAAACTGTAAAGCGAGTGACCATCACGGCCGAGGCAATATTGGCACTGAAAGTTCAAAGTTTAACTCCACGAGAATGCAAAATTGCTTCGCCACTGGAAGAAAACGGTTTTTCAACCATTCACTTGCATAGAGTGGAAGTCAACGGGAGGCGAATGTTAGTTTTGTGCATGTGTGACCGCGCCTTAACACACACGTTATATGTAATTGCATTTTGTAACATCTGTATGAAAGGTGCTTCACAAAAAACGTTTGATTGATTGATTATCTCCTTTCCATTGGTAAAGTACGGTCTAGTGTATCCTATGCTAAAGGAGATGAGATAGGAAGCATTGTAGCACCTTCCCTTAGCATTTAGAGAATTCAAACAGCTCTCATTATGGCTGCCACTTTGATACTTCCGGGTCAGTTCATTCTGTTAAAAACCTTCCTACGCGAAAAAGACTTTTCGACCGCAGCCTGCGTTTTGACATTCCTATTAAATGACACAGGCTTCTAACCCTGTAGGTACGCAGGTACTCCATAAAGAGGACTACCTACCTCATTGATTGGGAGGAAATGTAATCAGGCTCAAACCAGGAAATGTGTGAGCAGAGTGGTGCCTCTTGTCTGCAGGGCCATTTTGCTGGTGGGTAGTATAGTAGAGGAACAAAGCGGTCTTTACAGAAAGGCAGCTGGTTAACACAACAGCTTCATTACAAAAGGTGGTGGGGTGCTGTGATTACAATAGCTAGAAGCATAGGCTTTGACAGAGCAACAGTTTACAGCCATTTGCTCTGGTTGAGGCCCATTTTGGCATAATGTCACCTGCTAACTTCACAAAGCTTTTTATGCCGTTTCCTAATTACCCCCATTTAAAAGTTATAGGCTAGGCTTTGTCACAGTTAAAACAAACTAGTTTACAAAAGTTTTAGGTTAGAAAACAAAGGGATGTTCAAATTCACATAAAATTATAGAGTTAGAAAATATCTCAAATTACAGCACAGTGCTGTAATCACATAAAACCACATCCATTGGTACTATCCAAGACTGGCTCTAGTTTCACTCTAAAGCCTGGACCAAGAGATGCAGTACAGTGAGCCTGCAAGAGCCCTCTAATAGCATTGATGGGAAACTTGAGAGGTACAACCTAAATACTCGAGATTATCTTAACATTTTCTCTGCATTACTTTCATTCGGGGCAGCCTAGCTGTTAATAAGAGCTGTATCGATGAGTTGCGTCAATGTGTGACAGCGGTGCAGTGTCTGTGTGCAACACTCAGCTCTCATTGTGGCCGTTCCAACCAATCTTTCTAAATTTCATATGCACTCTGCAAACACAAGTGCTCTAGCAGACAGTCCACGGCTTGCTGTCAAAGCAGACTCACCAAGCTAAATGTGGCAGTGAAGTATTATAGCCCAGGGTTAAGAGTTAAACCTATACTTATTAAGGCAATAAAATAACACTGAGACTCAGTCTGAACCAAGATGGCAAACACTTTATTCATCCCACCTTGTCAAAGGCAGCACATTACAGCTTCACTCTTTCCGTTTTAACCTTTCACAATAAAAGCCCTACCCCCACAGCATCTCTGCTCACTAGAGGGAACTTAAATTCACTCAAAGCATTTCACTAAGAGGAAACTCAACAAAATGGCTTACAGTTCTGCTCGCACTTATCTCTGCAAGGATTTAACCTTTTATAAGCAGCAGTGTGACAAGGTGGAGAGACGTGAACATGTAAAAAGCCGATCTTACTAACGACTACTACTAACTAAAACCAGAAACTAAAAGCTTTTAATGAAGAGGCCAATAGTTTTCATGTAAAGCTTAAGGAAAATTGTATAGCATTGTGTCCTGGTGCCACTTTATATGCGAGCACACAAAACAAATGAGAGACCCTTCCCAACACTGGACTCACTGCACAGATTTCATCTATGGAAATGACCTTGACTGATACATGGGGATTTTCTTTTTCAGATAATACGCACTTCTTTAAATGACCCAGACATTTTTAAGATGACAAATGAATGATGAGCAGTCAGCAGTGTTGGTTTCTGCTAATGCAACAGATGGAAATGGTGTCAAATCCTTAGCCTACATTTGAATGTTCTTTCATGAAAAGAATGGCAAACACCCACGAACGGTCTTTTCTACTGACAAGCTAGCTGCTTAAGGCTAATTAGAATGTGGATTATAGAACTGTTACAAAAATAACATTGATTTTATAGAAATTACTTTCATGGTGACAGATGAGACATTTGTTTATCGTGACTACATTATTACCATTAATTAAATCCTCACAAAGAATTATAGCGCCTTGCTCTGTCTTTTCATAGCACTAAATGACAGAATGCACAACTAAAACAAAGACCAGCCATTTCGTGGGCTAATAGCTTTTGTCGCATTTGACATGAGAGAGACAAAGGCCTCTAAAAAGAAAAGACTTGGTCTGATGAGAAATCTCTTTATTTGTTTATTTTCCTGCTCTGTCTCACAGCAGCTCTTCAATGGCTGCCTCTCATAAAGCTCTGTCAAGTCAATAAGCTAGTGAAAAACCATCTCAACACTGTGATCTTATGGACTGTTTGATGCCTGGCAAATAACTACACTGAACGGTCTGAACTAGTCTCTGGGATTTCCTACACTACACACTGGAGGTAGCAGCTTGCTTTAACCAAGGACATTCAAGGCCATCTCACAGGCAGCAACCTGTGGTTCTGCCGAGTGAGTCTTAAAACGTACAGTCTCTCTACTGACCAGCAGTAGAAACAATGTCTCGACTCTTCTGGTCGTAAAAAGTCGGATTGTATGGAATTCTATGAGAAAATGACTACTTCTCACTTCATTTATATACCTCAGTAAACATTGTGAACATGAGTTTATGGTCTCAATCTCTAGTTTCAAGTCTTCTTCAAGACAGCATGATGTTCATTTAGTAACTGATGGACCATTTAGAGTCAAACAGACCATAAAGCAGGGGATGCTTTAGGGCGGGTTTACTGTGAGTGAAAGATCGGTACCAGAGACTTATTCGGCGTCTATGTCACTCCTCCACATTCCAAATAAGGTAACTTCCATTCATTGGTTGCAAAGACACAACATGGCGACGGCCGTGATCCCAGATGCCGATCCAATCACTAAACTCAAGGCTTCAAAACCTCAGTCCACAAACCAATGGCAGGCAAAGGGGCCAGCTAACTTAGCGGTTAGCTTTGCAGTTGTCAAAACAGCAGATTACTTAATATGGTCATGAAATTATTCATGTTAATATGAATTGATATCTATTAAGCTTCAACCGTTTCATACAATGATTTTTTTGTATAATTTGTCTATAAATATGTTTTTATTTACTTCTGACAGAAGCCAGCATAAACCAATACAAAAGGCCAACATGCAAAAAAATAAAAAATAAAAAATGAAACGAGCCGATTAAAAAACAAATTTGGTCATACCACCCAGCACTACGCTCAGGGCACTCAAACAAATTGTTGTCATTATTTAATCACTAAGGAGATCCACGTTAACAATATCTTCCTCTCTCCTGCTCCTTATCATAGGACCAGAGCTCACTCAACAGAGGGGGAATTAGGGTCCACCACCATGTTATGCATCATGAGTAGTTGCGGTCTCCTCAAAATGACCCTGGAGTTAGCCAGGATGTACCATTTGGTGAATAAAATTCCTCAGTCCTCACAATTTTCTCTCGCTTCCCCACTGGGACGGGCTGAGACATGAATGCAAACAATGAGAGCCATTATTGTACAGTAATTTCATCCCTACTCTGAAAGTCTCACCCGACTTCTACATGTTCACACCAAGTTATCAGAATACTTTTATCTGAAAAAGTATGGTATCTTTAAAATCTCTGCTCAGCAAAATAACTTACAACACTCACTGAATATTAAACCATAATTCACTGACGCACTGTCAACTGAAAAAGAGTATTGAAACCTACTCTGGATGTGTACCCCTGCAGTCCATATAGGTTGGCTTTCTATCTGAACAAAATCAATGTGCATCATCTAAACTGACATAGCTTCTCAACCCTCCTGCTGAGCAGGACTGAACGTGGGCTTGTCACTCGGCTCTGGTGAACAGGCGTTTGCATTGGCACTCATGTAGTATAATGTGCATCTATGTAAATTCTATAGTTTTGCACTTAAGTCAATACAACTACAGACCGTGGGCCTCCAAGAATGCTCCTCATATAAAAAGCAGCATAAGAGACATTAAAGGATCATAATCTCTAGCCACCAGCAGGGTCCTAAAACATGCTAAACATATTGTAAATGCAGCACCTGCAGTATTTGTGGAGCATGTAAAAAGTTTTTTTAACAGTTACTTGAGACAATCTTCTGGCACCGACTTGCCGCCTCAACGTCAGAATGGACTGCTGCTGCTTAGTAATGTGTTTGAGCGAAAAAGGCGAGCCATTTAGCAAATAAGGGGAATTTCAAAAGTAGGATGATTAGATGTTTTAAGGACAAGTGTTTCATCCCATGTTGCCCGCTCTATGCTTACCTTTCTGACGGCCCAAGCTCCATTAAGTAATTTCTTTGTAGTTGGCTAAGAGGCTTTCAGTCCATGCCAGCCTCTCTGCCACTTACACAAAGGGGGAAACAAATCATCACCTTGCTGGCTTCAAGGCTCGGGCTGTGTTGAAAAGCATAATAAAGTCACGATAAAGACATCAGGTTCACAGAGCATCAAACAACACCAACATCTGTGAACCTCCATATGTTGAGTGAAATCATGTAATCAGCATGGCCATAAAATGATCCATAAGACCAGCGCATGAACACAATTAATCACAGTGGTCACCAACGTAGATTACGCTTCATAAATGAGACCCTTGTTTTGTTTGAGTAGGAAAACAAACAATCATTTTTACCTTCTCTTCACAGAATATGTTGTAGCCCAACTTCCCCTAAGCAAGACATTCATCTAAAACATCGACATCCTCAAAACCAATAGAATTCACTCAACCTATTCCATACTGACAGTATCAGGCTGGTGGTAATAAATCAGCATTCAGACTCTCTGATAAAAAAAAAAAAAAAAAAGGATTTTCAAGATGTTTCTTTGAACTAAAATGTCTTATACAAGTAGTAGTAGAGAGAAAGAGAGTTATGAAACGTAGCAGTGCAGTGTGTGTACAATTCATTTGTTGGTGACTAAATGCTACAACTCCTCTTGACACAAGCCAAGTTCCATGTTTTCCAGCTGCTGATTAGAAGGAAGGGGTTAGCTCCGAACTTAAAGTGGGCTAACCTTTAACGTGGAACAGCTATTCTCACTTTATGCAAACGCCTTTCCCTCAAGTTTTGCTCACTTTTGATAATCAATTATTTTTTTAAAGCTTGTGACAACTTTCGACTAAAATATTATTTGGTGACTTTCATAATCTTCAATTAATTGAATATCAATACAATATCTTACGGTTTGTGACAGTTGGTCTGACAAAATAAGAGATTTTAAAACATCAAATGTGTGCTTCGTACAACAGCCCAACTATAAATGTCAGTTTCCACAAGACGTGGTAAACACCTAAAAAATTGCCAATGTTACAATTATGTAGTTCCCCGTGGACACATCTTTTGGTTTGACATGACCACGTAAAGACAGAAAACACTTTGACACTATGCATTGCGAAATATCACAACTTTTATGGCAAAACTCATTTCCTAATTAAAGCTGCGAGCAGCATTGATCAGGTCCTCGCAACTTCACGCACGGCGAGGGTACTGGCAGGACTCTGGCCATGCATTTCTGTGACCGTCATACACTGCGTGCACGAGTTAGATGATATTTCCTGCGTCGACCAGCAGCGTAGCAAGATCATGTTGCCAGGTCTTAAGCCTCAAATGTTTTGAGTGGACCTCCGATACAATCATAAATGTAAGCCTGTTAAGATCATTAAGAAAATAAATGTGTGTGAATGCGCTTCAGTGTTTGTCACATAACAGACTGTCAGTTTACTGGGATGGGGTTCAACTCCCTGCAGTGTCCTGCTGATTGTAATTGGACTTAAATGAAAGTTAACAAAATAGTAGTGCCATTTGGTTTTACTTGAACACTTTAATTTAACACTGTTTTCATTTTAAGTTCATCTGCAATTTTAGATTGTAGTGTGAAGCATTCATTATAACGTTTAACCTGATTCTCATGTAGAAGCTCTGGACAGATCATTTATGCTAATGCCCACCGACAGTGGCTTGACAACCACTTTTATCTAATTTCTGCTCTCCAAGCATCTTACTATGCACATATTTAGATCAGAGAAGTCATTCTTTTCTCATGGTGTGCCCACAAACCCTTTCAATAAGGTCAGTGTTTGGGCCGCTGTATTTATAGAATCCTGCTTACGTCCGTGCTTATCAGTAGGTGGCGCTATGACAATGAGTTAATATTGGCATGCAAAAGTCCTAAAGCCATGACAGTCAACAAGCATGTCAAGTTTGGGACAGTTTTGACAAAGTACAGTCGAGTTACAACAGCTTGATGGATGATGGTGAACCATGTAAAATGGCCATCACACCATATCCACGTCGTTCGATGAAACCTAAAGCTTTTAGTAACTTTTAATCACTAAGGTCTTTAGACTGTACCGACCAAATTTGATGTGATCTGATTATTTCCCTAGGAGGAGTTCGTTAAAGTGCAGCACCTGGAAATGACAAAAACGACACTAAAAATTCATAATCAATTCAAAATGGCTGACTTCCGGTTGGGTTTAGAGCATGGCCCCAAGAGACTTTCATTTAAGTCCATATGTGATACATGTTCCTACCAAATTTCATACATCAAGGTCAAACATACTGCGAGGGCTGCTTCGTCAAAATTTTGTAGGGGGCGCTATTGAGCCGATTTGCCACTCTGAACCAATAAAATCATATTTTAGAACTACATTTCGGGCTTTTAATCTGCTTGCCAAGTTTGCTTATGTTTCGAGCATTTTTAGCCTCTCAAAATAACCTTTGTCGTTAACGACGAAGACTGCATCGCCATGGCAACGGCGTTCGACGAAACATCAAAAGCTTCATGAACTGGCATTATGAACTTCTTATATTTGTGTGGAACTAATTTGATATTGATTTGATTTACCTACTAAGAAACAAGCCAAAATATAAAGACTTTAACTTCCTGTTACCAGTAGGTGGCGCTATGACTGATTCAAAATTGGCCTGCAGATGTCTTCAGGCCTGGAGTCTAATCAAACATATGAAATCTGGTAAAGATCTGATGATGTGGAGTCGAGTTACATCAGTTTATTCATTCATGGCGAAGGATCGAAATTCGCCAAGCCGCCACGTCGCCGCCCTTCAACAACTTCTTACGATTTTCACAATGAAGCATTATCAAGGTCTTAAGGCTTTTCTGAAATTTGAGAGGGATCTGATTAATCTGTGAGGAGCAGGATGTCAAAGTACAAAACGTACAACTTCCAGTTGCCACTAGGTGGCGCTATTACTATGATTCTAAATAGTCTTATAGATGTGTTCCGGGTCAGGATGTTATGACATATGAGAGATTTGGAGCAGATTAGACAATGTATGCCCGAGTTACAACAACTTCCTGTTTCGCAGCGAATGGTGTTTTTTTTTTGACGCAGCGCCACATAGTCCGATAACTTTTTGATCTTTGAGTAACTTTTCACTGCCAAGGTCTCAAGAGCATACTGACCGAATCTGAAGCCAATCGGGTTAAATCTCTGGAAGGAGTTCGTTAAAGTATGACGCCTTGAAATGGTCAAAAAACGTCATAAAAGTCAAAATGGCCGACTTCCTGTTTGGTTTAATGAAAAACTCCAAGAGGATTTTTTGTGCGTCTCATCACGTTCCACATACCTACCAAATTTCATACAGCTAGGTGAAACCCAATGTTGGGGCTACTCAATAGGGGGCGCTATCGAGCCAATATTTCATACTGCAGTTGGACACCCCAATCAGACTGCAATTTTCGCAAATTTTGGCTTGCGTGCCAAATTTCAGGAGTTTTCCAGTATCCCGAAACCCTAAAAATAATAATAATAATAACAATAAACATACGAAAAACAATAGGTCCTCCGCTCCGACTACGTCGGTGCTCGGGCCCTAATAACTATTATCATCAGCAGAGATAAACCTTTGAAGCAACACTCTAACAGCATACGACCTGTATTCAAATATTTAAATAAAAGATTCCATCAACAATTGTGGGTCGAAGTGTAGATAAACCAATAGGAGAAACCTGGAGGTTTTCCGGTCTCATCAACACCACTGCAGGCTGCCCCTCTCATGAGACACGGGTCATGCGACACGGGTCATGAGACACGGGTCATGAGACACGGGTCACGTGAGCGATCATCCCATCTGTCACGCTAAAGTTACCAACATTTCTAATGAATCCATTTCATACAGCTCCACACAGTAACAATCCGGCAGTATGGGAAGTTCTGACGACTGTGAAGCGTGCCTTACATGTTCCAATCTCAACACTCGCATTAAACACAAACACGGCACCGTGTCTCATTCAATCGTGTGGCTATCAAGTCAGCTGATTGTCCGCAATGTTGGCTAATCCACTGCACTAGTGACATCTAGCTAACGTTAGCCGTGTAGGATTGCAGTAACGCTGGGCTTGTACGCAGTCATCGCAAAAGTGACAATGGTGCATTTGTCCCTAAATGAACATACGACTTCTAGTTAGACTATGCTTCGTAAAACGAATTAATTCAGTTCAAGTTGAGTGTAACACTAGCTAAAATGATGAACGATGACTCTTGCCAGACTAGCCACTACAGCTAGCATGCTAGCTTAGTTGATTTGCTGTTTGGCACCAATGGCATACGTGTAACATGTAGCTAGTTTTATAAATACAGTATGTAAAGCAAATGTTGATGGCAGTTATACTACTAATCTGTAACCTTAACCTGCATTACATTTCCATCATAAAAGCAGCTAACGTTAGCTTGTTTATAGTCGTGATTCACAATTTTAGCATCACAGCCTGATGGCCCTGTATGCTGCATTACAGGTACCTGGGTATCCGCACTCGTATAAAAAGCCATGGCTGAGCATTTGTATTTTCTGTCATGAACATTGTCACACTTAAAACAAATTGAACATACGTTTACAAACCAACAGACACAGTACTGGACTATATTATTCCTAATTTATCTGATCCTGGACAGTGCTACTAACGTTACATATTTAATACAATGCATTACTATCCTAGATCCAAGCTAATAAAATTTAAAACTGAAGCGTAACAAGAATGGTATCTAGTATACGAGTATTCTAAAAAGAGTGCCATAACCCTCAATTTCCTTGTCATTGAATGCAGCACAACAACCTTGTTAGCCACTAGCTGCAGCTACCTCCAGCAGCCTGCTAACGTCACGTACTTAGCCTAGGTTGAGAGATGTAATTTCTGGTCACAGCCTGGGTGTGTGTCCTCGCAGCTGCTGCCGAGCCGTTGATGTCCATCGCCCTGTTTGCCACCAATGTTGCCATCGTCTGATGAAGAACAGGAAACCCGAGAAAGCTAATGTTGGTCGATGTGCTTTCCTAGCTTGTTCTGAATAGAGCGCTGGTCATATGACACTGAGGAACCGGATGTTTGTGGAGAGCGGATGGAGCCGAATGATGGGCGCGCGCATGAGCAAAAATATGGGTGAGTAACGTTAGAGCTTTAGGGTCTAACCTTTTAATCATAACACGTTGCCAAAGTAAAGTGTGTAAGTATACCAATAACAATATAATACAAATATAATCACCTGCATAAAAGTAGCATGCAGTTATTAGTTCTAGCCAGTTCTGCAGCATTAAGAAGTAAAAGCAAGTCTGGGATTCTTGAGAGGTGGGTTTTTAGTGAAATGAGAGTTATTCATATTTTATTCATTTTCAGTTGCCTGGTGCATTTGAGAGCTTTTGTCAGCACCACAGCTTGTATGATTGCACCAGTTGGTGCTGATTGAAAAATAAATTCCATAGGATATGGAATTCAAGCACTTGATGTCGTTAACCTGATAATACCTGTAACTAAATGTTTCCACAAACTGTGATAGTAACTAACATTACTGTAAAACCTGGCATCAGACATGCCTACTGTAATATCTGTCGTGACAAATTCCAAACTTCCTCAACATTAATTCCACATGCAGTTTCACGGACAGGGAATAAGCACAGAGAGAAAGAAGAAGCTAAACTTTTAAGAAATAATTAATGTGAATACTGTTTCTGTTAAAGGAGAATCTCTGAACAGCAGAGCAGTCAGTATCTAATGACTTTGTTGTTCTTATGGAAATCATGATGTGAAAATGTACATGATGCTGAATTTAACGTGACAACAGCTACGCACAGAGTAAAGCCTTGGACATACTTTCCACATGCTGCATCCGCAGACAGCTGCAGACCTTTACCGGTCACGCGAACGTGCACGTAGTTCCATTCATACAACAATTGATGGTCCACGTCCGGCTTCCATGCATGCGCATTTCCTGATTTATTTGCCTGGAGCTTAATACCATTTGGCTGTCTTTGCATTCCTTTATAGACAAATGATATAAATGTGGGTAACGGTAAATCTCTTCGCACAACCTTTCTTCAAAAGAAGCATCTGTTTGTTTTCTTCTTCTTTTTCTCGGCAAACCAGCTAGTGGTGCACACGGCACCAACTGGACTTGAGTGTGGAACATCTGGTATGCGTACAGTGTGCTCGGTCACAAACACTGGATTGCACATTGACGTGCACAGAGCAGCATCAAACAGCATCCTAAAATGGGCGGAAAAAAACCAAATCTTCGCATTAGAATATGACAAAATAAACTTAGTCTTTCTCTCTCTCTCTCTCTCTCTCTCTCTCTCTCTCACACATACACAGTCATTCACCAACACAATGTATATTGTTGAGTGACAGGTAAAATTACATGATTGCACACATTTTCCCCTTAAAATGTCTTAGTTTGCTGTTTTCTCATTTTTGAAGCTCTGATCCATTCTCATTTGACGCAGCATGTTCTGCACAATAGCTTGTAAGCGGCTGTTTGAAGATGATTTTGAACCATGCCCCCTGCACAACCAACACACTGGCATCACATACAGAAAGGCACAGCTCTCTCTCTGATGGTGGAAAAGCACTACAGACTGAAGTGGTAAGCTCTGCCATGGTTAGGCTGACGGCAACCCCTAGAGAGCTCATCCAAACGTTTCAGGCTGCATGCAAAAAATAGCAAATTAATGCAAGTGAAGGGCTTCTCCCTACAGGAGCAGTGCCCTTATTTTTGAAATACCAGTCTTTTCTGATGAGTTTAAAGGGATATGATTTCTCTCAAACTCCTCAGATTAACCCATCTCGGCAAATATGTATGATAATATTAATGCATTTATTGTGTATGTTTGCTGCTGTTGTTGTTAAAGGGTTCACACAGTGTCCTGATGTATAAACAGTATGTTAAATTCAGCCTAGTACCCCTATGAATGACATTCATACTGAGTAATTCCACAGCCTTCAATATATGTCTAGATTGTGTGTCCTTTATGTAGCAAAGCTGAAAGTAAGGGTATGAAGTTTGGAAAGTTGGAAGGGTGTGTACATCTGTTCATTCATGCAGGAGACTGGAGATCACTTACCGTGCACGGCAGCAGGATTCTCGCAATGTCAAGACATCATGCGAGATTTGTGTATAAGCCAGTGCATAGACCAATCAGCGTCCGGTGAGTAGCCACTGGCGGACTACGTAATCTTAGGATATCGCGAGAATCCAGCCGCCGTGCAGGGTAACATGTAACCCATGTCCTTAGGAATTTCTTGTTTATAGCCAGTATTGGCCATATTTCATGCTGTCTGGAGATGAAGACAAATTAATGCAATGATTGAATGTCCAAGTCATTCTTTGGTCTCCTCACCTCAAGCGAGCCTAACAACTTTTTTACATTATAGAGGAAGTTAATGCGTGACTTCAAAATGTGCATAAGAAAACATTTATGGAAATACAATAGTCATGTAAAATGGTATGGACTGTATTTACATGTATATAGTGTTTTTCTAGCCTTCCAACCACTCAAAGTGATTTACATGTCAACATTCACTTATTCAAAAACTGGTGTCTCTCTCCACCACTGTTGCCTAACCTCCAGTAAAGGGGGCCAGAGAACAGGGCGGAGCCGGCAGCAGTTGGGAAGAGTTATCTTTCTGGATAACCTACACTGCCGACTCACCCTAACCTGGAGGAAACCCAGATGAGGTGCATAAGCAATAAGTGACTGCTGCATAATAAGGACAACAGGGGCCAGTCTGGTTTCTCCTCCATTGCCACATATGGTGGAGACTGCAGGCACCGGGATCTTATTGCTCTGATTCTGGGGAAAGTGAACACGGAAGATGGAGGAGGCATTCGCAGCTCTACTGAAGAGCCAGGCTGAGCTACAGGGAAGGCTGGTACGATTAGCACAGCGACCCCTACAGGCAAAAGAGAGGCCCAGGGGACCCCGAGATAGACCTGATCAAGGTAACACCCGAAGATGACATTGGGGTCTTCCTGGGGGTGTTTTAGAGGACAGCCACGAGGGTAGCAATCCCGGCTCCCTTTATCATCTGGAAAACCCAAGAGAACTCGTTGGCTGAAGGTACGCTGTTCAGACTTCACCCAGTAATGTTGACAGACTGATTGCGATGCTGGAGAATCATCAGGTTGCCCCACAGATTCAATTCAATTTGTTTTGCATAGCCCAAAACCACAAATTTTCCTCAGAGGGCTTTACAATCTGTACACATACGACATCCTCTGTCCTAGGACCCTTACATCGGTACAGGAAAGACTCCCCCCAAAAAAAACTTTAACGGGGATGCCATCCACCCAAGCTGGGTCCCCTCTGGAAGGGAGGTCCAGTTGGAGCCGGAGAGACAGGGCCCCGCCAGAAAGACCAACCTTTCTGTCGAGGCGTTGCCGGCCTCCTAATATCAGCCTCCATGCTCACAGCTGCCTCGGGCTCCAGAGCACGCTTCTTTTGTGTCACATTGATTTGAGCAACACGTTGCTGAGGGCTAGTGTAGAGGAGAACCTGCCAGTGCCAGTCCTGATAGGAAGGGACTGCCCCACTTGCAAAATATTTGTGGCAAGGCACTTAGACCCTCCACTGGAAAATAACCCGGAAGAAGAAGTGCTCCTCTGGGCCACGTCGAACACTTCTTCTGTGTGGAGTGTCAGCTCACCATCGATAAAAAGAACATCAGGAGCAGGCTTGTTCCAGTCCCTACTATTTCAGCGTGTGGCCTTGGACATTGTGGAACCCCTGCCAAAGACCACCTGAGGGCACCTCTTTATCCTGGTCTCGGTCCTCGACGCTACCCAGTTTCCTAAGGTGGTCCCACTATGCACTTCCTCAACAAAGGCCATCGTAAGAGTCTCTCTTGTTTTTTTTTTTATAGTTGGCACAGCGAAGGAAATCCTGATTGACCAGAGAACCGTTCTCATGTCAAAGGTGATGCAGGACCTGTGCACCTCAGTCTACCCGCCCTCCAACAGATGGCTTGGTGGAGTGGTTCAACAAGACCTTGAAGTGCATATTCCGATAGTAAATACAAATTGCTGGTAGAAATTGGAATTAGTTGCCTCATGTCTTATAAGCTGTCCTCCAGAGCTGTACTGGATTCTCCCAATACAAGCTCTTGTGCGAACGACGACCTAGGGGAATTCTCGACCTGGCTAAAGAAGCGTGGGAGCAGCAAACATCCCATATGGACAACATGAAACAGGGGTTGGCTCTATAATAGAGGGGCCAAGATCAGAGAGTTCCTTCCTGGGGAAAAGGTCTTGGTGCTCGTACACAGAAATTACTGTAAGTTCTTGGCAAAAAGGCTCCGCCCAATCAAGGTGGTGGAGAAATCACCAGGAGGTCCAGACGATCCAGACAATATGTGTGTGGTGTCTCCCACCACCACTGTTGTGGGGCACCAGAGAAGGGGAGGCGATCAAATTTGGGGCTCAGTATTTACCCCAAAGACACTTTCACATGCCTACCAGAAGAGCAATTAGCCATCTTCCGATTAGTTGACGGCTCGCTCTACCTCCTCAGCCACTGCTGCCCCTCATGTCACTCTGCTCTGCAGTAATGCAACACAGTGACTCTCCTCAGTAGGAAGTTTTAATTTCCGAAATCTGTCTGAACAGAGCCGCTCTCTCTGTTGCTCCTTGTCACCTAGTATTAGCATTACTGCAGCCACCTGTTCTCTCCACTGCAGAGCAGGGAATCAATCAGTAGCTGGACTCACTTGTTCACTAAAATACTGCTCATTGTATGGGTTTAGCTTAACACGTCGGATGACATAGTCTTATTTCTTGTACGCAAAAGTAACTGCAAGTTCACCTAAAGTCATCTAGCATTAACATTAGCATTACCGCAGCCACCTGTTCTCTCCAGCAGCGAAACATTCAGCAGCTGGATTCCCTTGTTCACTAAAATACTGCTCACTTTCTGACTTTAGCTTGAGAGAAGAAACTAAAATGTCTGACAATGTAGTGATATTTCTTAAGTGAACATCTAGAGGAAGATTTAAGTGAACCACAGACATTTAACCTTGGATTCCTTCCAGTAGCTACACAGTGAAAGTGATGTTATATCAACATCCACAGCACACCATAGTGTGATGTTAGCTTAACTTTTTATAAATCAACCTGCTGGCTGCATGTTTTTGTAGTTGGTCCCAGCCAGTGTGCAAAATCCCCGCTGACAATTTGGGGTTCCCAACTACCTAGTGCTCTAGTGTTATGCTGAAGTCTTACACAGACTAAAATGTTTTTATTAAAAACAGTGATTAGTTATTTTGTCCATTTGTCTGTCTTAAAGGGATAGTGCGGGCGATTTGAAGTGGGGTTATACAGAGATGGGCAGTATTTCTATTACTTGTATTTGAAATACGTATTTCAATTACTTTTGAGTATTTTGTAATTTGTATTTGATAGGGCCGATTAAAAATCGAACGTAATTTGTAACAAAATACTTTAGAGTGGAGTAATTTTGTATTTCAAATACTCAAAATACTTTCTCCACGAATCAAAAAACAGTTCACGAGTTCAGTCTTCAGATCTTCAAGTTCAACGGATTGTCTGTCAAGTTAAATATTGTATCTGAGTGTGACATGTCAACTAGCTTGATGTATAATTGATGTCTGGGTCTGGCTACATTATAGCCTATTGTATATACATGGTGATGGTTATAATATCAAGCTCAATGCTAACATGCTAATGACGCTAGCATGCTGTCTAGGCTAGTGCTAGCCAGTGTTTAGCAAGTTAACTTATCAGTCGAGTAGCTAGCTATAGGAAGAGGGAGATTGGGAGCTTGTATGTTCATGATAACCTTATCAAGAGACGTCTGACCATCTAATCTTGCACTGTATTACAAGTTATAAAAAGTAAAAAATATATATACATAATCAATCAAGTTGTTGTCTTTTAATAGCTTTGCTTAGTTACACTGAAATTCTGTGACTGTTCTTCCTATTTGTGGGGTTCGCCAGAGCTTTGTGTACATTATATCAGTGGCGGGCCGTGCATTTTATACCTGGGCCTTCACTGCTGTCCTTCAGCTGAAACAGCTACGGTTATTATTTGTTTCATGTAAAAATGAAGCCAACACCTGTAGATACACTATCTGCCGAGAGTGCGTCTCCTCTTTGCTCTGACTGCAGCGCGAGGCTTCTGTGGGCGGCTGCGGAGGGGCTCACGGCAGCACCCGCTGCTCGTTCACGACAGTGCAGAACACACGTGCTTTAACGTCAAAACACCAGAAAATTATCCAATAACACCAGAACAAGTCGCTAGATTTGTTACTAGTAGCTTTTGACAAAAAAAGTCGCCATGAGGGTTTTGAAAGTCACCAGATTTAGCGAGAAAGTCGCCAAGTTGCCAACACTGACACCGGCTAAATATGTCCCCAGAGCAACATTGGACGTAACAATGGTTCCTATCACATATTAAACCAAACAAAAATCTTCATTAAAAACAAGTTGTACAAATAATAATATACAAACAAGCATATTAAAGCTACTGCAGATGTAAAAACAAAAGCAGTTCACTTACCAAAGCTGCTGTTCACTATTTAAAGACAAAGATAATCCTCCTTTCTTTGTTAACAAAGAGTTTAATCTCACGGTTGTTCAGTACATCCGTGCGTTTTAGTTCCAGTAAGAAGTCCTTCTCGATTCATGGACTCAAGTGAAGACAGTCGAGCCTCCCCAGTTGTATTTCTTGAATACGTTTTAATGCATTTGAGGGCTGAAAATGTCCGCTCGGCAGAGGCAGCAGATATTGGCATTGTCACCGCCCAACATGTCAGGCTAGCCCACTGACCAATCACGTACTTGTAGGCCAGCTAGCAGGCTGTGACACATCAAAGAATACGCCCAACATGTCAAACTAAAGATCTGGTTGGTTGAAGAATATGACAATCAACAATATCGTCCCCATTCACTTAAACTGCTCAGGGATTCACTTGTGAGTCTGCAGGCCTCGGGCCCCTCTTCTTACCTAGAGACACAGAGGTGAAATCTGATTGGATAAAAGCTCTACTTAAAACAAGCTGCACTGGAAGCAGAGCAACTGAGGAAGACAGTAGCTGTGCAATGAGAAAATAAGATAATGGGAAAAATATTTTTATAAATTATAATACATGTAGTGTATTTAAGAAAAATCATTACATTATAAAATAGATATAGCTTTGTGATTTTGTTTAGGCCAGCAGAGAAGGCCTTGCAGGCCCTGACGGCCCACCACTGCATTATATAGCCCAAACCTGAATGCTCTGCTATACCAAATTGTGAGAAAACGGAAAATCCAGAGAAAAGTATTTCCTGTAAATACAAAATACATGTATTGTATTTTGTTACATTTTCTTGCACCAATATTTTGTATTTTATTTTGATACATTTATTTGAGGGGTATTTTGTATCAAAATACATTTTGATGTATCTTTGCCCATCTCTGGGGTTATATGAGGTACTTATTCATAGTCAGTGCATTACCTTAAGTCAGGGATTCCCAAAGTGTGGTGGCGCGAGCTGCCTCTAGGGGGTGCGCGAGAGGAAAAATGTAATGGTGGTCTAATGGTGCAGTCCTGTCTCCTAAAAATTACGTTCCCCCAAAACTAAAATGCATTCTCAATTACGTTTGACCATAAACGTATTTTCTCCCTGATTACGTTTGTGTTTGACGTATAACAAATACGTTTCTCATCAACATATCTTTGCCATACTCTAGTCTTTATTATTTTTCTGTGATCTGCCTCGCCTCTACCCCCGCCACCCACAAGTTGTTGCCCCGCGGCCTGTTCCGAGGGCTGACAGACCTGACGATGGGGTGCCTCACGGCGGGGGCGGCTGGAGACCTCGCGTCCGGCGCCAACGGGTGAGCGCCCGCCACTCGGAACCATAAAACCAAGTCCCGGATTTCACCCCGGGGACATTCTGGAGGTATTGTGGCCGGGTGATGTGCCTCGTTGCTGGGGAGGTATGAGCCGAGAGTGGCGGGGTGTTATGGAGGTATATTTTATTCATTTGTATCCATCTAACCCTAACCATAACTTCCACTAGGAAGCCACCCAAACATAACCCTTAAGAGAGTCACGGTTACTCCCGGATTTTACACGCGGGCCTTTGTGGAGGTATTGTAGCCGCGTAATGTTCCTCGTTGCTCGGCCTGGATGAGCGCGTTTCTGCTGGAGACAGGCGGGGTGTTTTGGTGGTATCTCGGCCGACAACTCGGTGTTGTTCCCGTGCGTGGATGAGCGCATTTCTGCCGGAGACAGGCGGCTTGTTGTGGTAGTATTCTGACCGCGTAATAGGGAGAAGGCGAGGCGGTGGTGGAGAGGGGAAAAAATATTAAAGTGTTAAAATGTTGATTAGAAACGTATTTGTAATAAGTCAATGTAATAAGTCAAACACAAACGTAATCAGGGAGAAAATACGTTTTTGGTCAAATGTAATTGAGAAGGCATTTTAGTTTTGGGGGAAGGTAATTTTTAGGAGACAGGGTTGCCATGCAGTCGGTGCAGTGAGGTTCTGGCTAACAGCTGTCTGAAGCCCTCTTATTTACGTCGCCACCTGAACACCAAGCATGCCAGTGCAAGTCAAAAGCCTGTTACATTTTTTATATCGAAATTGGAGGAGTTACAAAACAGCCCAAAACAACTGCAGTCTCATTCATGTGTTGGGTCTACAAAAAACAGACTACGGGCTTCATATCTTTGTCAGTTACAGAATAGCAAGAAAGGGGCTACCTCACACAATCGCCGAAGATGTGTGCTTGCCAGCTGCCAAAGAGATCGTGGAATGTATGATTGGAGAGAGAGAAGCAAAGAAGTTGGACATGATCCCGGTGTCCAACAACACTGTCGCGCCGCATCGATGCTTTGTCCGAAGACATCCTGGCTACATTAGTCGGTCGTGTGAAGAAGAGTGAGTTTTACTCTCTGCAAGTAGACGAGCCTACAGATGTGGCTAATCTGGCCAATCTTCTGGTGTACGTCCGTTACCTTTTCGAAGGCACGGTGCAGGAAGTTTATTTGTCTTTTTTTGTGTTTTTAATCTTGTAAACAAACGCCACGCGCGAGAAAACTGTTCTCTCATTGGTCAGATTTTTATGCGGTTATAAATAGGCTCTGTTGCTTTTTTTAAGGTGTGGGGGATTGGGGGTGCGTGAACCCGGTCGGGATGTAGAAGGGGGTGCGTGGCCTAAAAAGTTTGGGAACCGCTGCCTTAAGTAAATGACAGTTGGCACATCCCCAGTTTGGAGAAACAGACCAGCATGGTTCTGCAGCAGCCAAACATATTTTAGACACCTAGGAAAGGTCCACTTAAAAGAAATAATAGCAGTTTATGTGTACGTGCGGGACGTTCCAACCACCATCTACTGTTGGTAATTCAAAGACTATGGATAAGTACCTCTTACAACCAAACTTCCTATAATCCAAACTATCCCTTTAAACATTGGCATTGAATGTTAAGAATTTCATTGTAACTGAACACAATCAGTGGTGAGTAGAATTATTCAATATCAATGTATTGTCTGGTGAAAGGGTCATTTAAGGTATTATCAAATGCTAATAACATTGTTCTAGGTTGCTTTGAGGAAGTCCTGGAAAGACAATAAGGTCCTTATCTGTCCAATCATTTAATGGATTGTCCTGTTTCCTGATTAAGTAAATCATCCTGTTGGTGCTCCATGCCAACACAATAGCAAATTGGTTAGTAGTAGTCCACTCTTAATGTTTAAAAGCCTGAACTCTAAGCGAAACAAAGATTTTAGTCATTTAAATGTTCTCTTGATACATAAACTCAAAAGTGTTCTAGTAGATGTAGCCAGGTTTTAGAATTAATTAGGTCTGGCAACTTTCTGCATCCAGTTGTCTTGCTGAGCAAAGTCTTTCTCCGTACTGGTAGAGACACAAAGATAAAATGTCTCCGGTATACTGGCATTTTTACAGTTGCTTTAAAGCTATGTTACTTGATTTGTCTTTATTTCTTCGGTGAGCCTATCTTTTACGTGTTAGTGTTGTACCCCTGAAAAAAGGGGGATGAATAATCACGAGAGTGATATGATGTTTTTCCTCAGCAAGAACTTTACTGCAAATAGGAATAGATCGCGATTTCCCCGAGATATGTGGGTGGAGACCAAAGCAATCGATCTCAGACTCAAGATCAAGACCACTATGTAGATCAGTTTAACACTACGTATCCAACTACACAATTCAGAACAAAACAAACGATGCAAGAAAACACAATCTTATTATCTCAACCACGTATTCATGTGTGATGTGTTTTAACTCCTGGTTTCCGTAAATCGTAAAGTTATCTATGAATGATCCTCTCAATCACATTACATTCCACACAATAGACCATGAACTTACTATTTTCCTTAACTTATAAAAATGCATGTTTTCCAACTTGTCACACTCTCTCCTACAAAATAAATGTCGTCCCGACATTAACTCAAACATTTTCCTGCAATTAAACAGTCTCTTATGAACTTGACACTGAAGATCCTCTTCTGTAAGCTGGTGCTTGAACAAAGGTCAAGGGTCACGGCTCAAATAGTCCATATTCACAGTTTGTGTTTGTTGACTGTCCATTATAACAGTACATATATGTCTTTGAAAACAGTCTGTAAGGACAGTCAACTAGAAGTCCATGGTTCTAGCTATGTACATACATATAGGGTGACTGAAGGTAGTATGGCTGTAAGGGTGGCAACCATGGGACCAGTCCTGGTACGGGGTAGAAAGGTAACAGCTGTGGTGTTGACTGGATATTGTAGCATGAAGGGATACCAAGCTGATCATAGGTGAGGCGTCTTGGCGGATGTCTCTCTCTTTGTGGCAGCTGGTAGGCCGGCTCTACAGGTTCAGCAGCAGCACTTGATGATGGAGAGGTATCTGGTGAGCGATCATCAGGCAGATTTCCAGCAGGTACGTTTATCTCCTCATCAGGCAAGTTTTCAACAGGTGTGCTGGCCTCATCCAGCTGATCTCCCTCAGGAGGCTGTGCTGGCATGGCAACAGGGACTGTCACTCCAACTCTCTGTTCCACTGACAGGGGCCCATGTTCAGGCTCCATCTCTGGTTCGGCAGGAAACGTGGAAACCTGAAATGGCTCATACTGAAGGTCATATTCATCTCCACTGTCTTCATCAGACTCTTGAAGCTGTAATGCAGGCTGGTGTCTTTGTTTCTGGTTGCTTTTGTCATTTTTGGTCACTTCTGGTTGTGTCTCAAAAGGTAGGTAGTCACAGGACATGAGCAAATTTCTGTGCAGGACCCTGGAGCGTCCCTTACCCCTTTCTGGTCTTAGTTCATAAATCGGCAGGTCAGAACCCATTTGTCTCACTACTGTGTGAACTGTGTCTTCCCAATAGTCACGAAGTTTTCCTGGTCCTCCTCTTGGCGTCAGGTTTTTGATCAGAACCCGCTCACCAGGCTGTAGCACTGAACTCCTAACTTTTGTGTCATAATGCTCTTTACTCCTTTCGGCAGCTTTTTGAGCATTCTCATTTGCAATGGCATATGCTTCCTCCATACCTCTTTTCCATTTC
This sequence comes from Anarhichas minor, assembly GCF_050575085.1. Taxonomy (NCBI): domain Eukaryota; kingdom Metazoa; phylum Chordata; class Actinopteri; order Perciformes; family Anarhichadidae; genus Anarhichas; species Anarhichas minor. The sequence goes on from NW_027466504.1 coordinate 1,091,746, forward strand.
TCCACATAGTCACGCTGGTCACTGGAACCTGACTGTGTACAGTCCAAACAGCAAGTCAACTGGAAGCCTGGGTGATCGCCCAAACAGAAGGTAGAATGGTGAATAACCTGTCACATCACATCGGGTACAGTTGTAGGCATACACCAATTTGTTAAGAGACTCCTTCCAGTTTGATTTCTGTGTTTCAGTCAGTGTCTTAAGCATCTGCAACAAAGTCCTGTTCATACGCTCCACTTTACCATTTCCCATCGGGTGATAGGGTGTTGTCCTAGACCCGGCCATGCCACTGAGTTTTTTTAACTGAGTGAACAACTGATTTTCAAATTCTCTTCCTTAATCATGGTGGATGCGAGAGGGGAACCCAAATTTCAGAGAAAAGTCATTGAAGATGAGATTTGCAGCAGTTTTTCCTGACTTTGACGTGGTGGCATATGTTTGAACAAAACGTGTGAAATGGTCCACAATCACAAGGATGTACTCATATCCACCTTTGCATCGGTCGAGATGTAGGAAATCAATACATACCAGTTCAAAGGGCTGTGTTGTCACAATATTTGTCAGGGGAGCTCTTGTTTCATGGCATGGCTTTTTCTGCTTGAGACAGGTGCAAGCTTTAGTCACATAGTGCTCAATGTCAGATTGCATATATGGCCAGAAGAAGCGGTCTCGTACTAGAGATACTGTGCGATCTGCACCTTGGTGTCCCATGTTATTGTGCAGCTCTTCCAGCACCTTTCCTTTGTACTGGTCTGGTAGGACCAACTGCCTACGGCCTGTGGTAGTCCTGTACAAAAGACCATCACTGTCAATTGTCAATTTGTCCCATTCTCTGAACAGGCATTTTGTTTTTGGACTGAATGTCTTTAGCTGTTTAACTGGTGGTCTGGAACCTGACAGTTTACAGTCTAGCAATGGACTGATGTACGGATCTGATTTCTGTGCCTCTCTTAACTGTTCTTTTGGAATGGGGCTGACTGATGCTGTGGCTAACTCATCTGCAACTGAGACCGACATGGATGCAGCGGAAAATGACAACATTTCAGGAGACTTTGCTTGTACCTCAACTGCTTGGATCGTGGCAGCGATGGTGTCGGGTGGCAGCTCCTCAGAACATTTTCTCATCAATGACTCTGCATCCAGTGGCATCCTCGACAAAGCATCTGCGTCACTGTTCTCTTTCCCTGGCCTGTACTTTATTGTAAAGTGGAAATCAGCCAACTCGGCAACCCACCTGGAAGTGGTCGCGTTCAATTTTGCAGTGGACAGAACGTATGTGAGCGGGTTGTTATCACTATACACAGTGAAGGTTGGAGCATAATACAAATAATCACGGAATTTATCAGTGATTGCCCATTTTAAAGCTAGAAATTCTAACTTGCCTGCATGGTAGTGATAGTTCTTCTCAGCTGCTGTTAATGAGCGGGAGCCATAGGCAATGACTCTCAACTTGCCATCTTGTTTTTGATACAGTACTGCTCCCAAGCCTTGGTGTGACGCATCTGTGTGTACAACGAATGGCTGAGTGAAATCAGGGAAGCCCAACACTGGTGGATGGAGCAAACAGTCAATTAGTTGTTCAAGTGCCAGTTGGTGCTGATCAGTCCATGTGATTGGCTTGTTAGAGGGCACGACATGACTCACTTTCTTTGTTTTTGATTTTTTTGTTTTGTCAGGGACCTCGTTTGGGTCTGCTTTCAGGAGGTCATACAGACAGTTCGCTTTCCTGGAGAAGTCTTTGATGTATTGTCTGTAGTAGGTGAGTAGACCAAGCATTTTTCTGAGCAGACCCACATTCTGCGGCCTGATGTCTTTCAATGCCCGGACTGCTTAAAAATCAGCTGGATCAACTTTGCTGCCATCTGCAGACACTATTCTTCCCAAATAACGGACCTCAGGTTTTAAGAGATCACACTTACTTGGTTTGAGTTTGATGCCATACTCCCTGAAGCGTTTCAGCACTTTTCGCACATCATCCACATGACTTTCAAAAGTCTTACTGAAAACCAGTGTGTCGTCCAGATAAGGGATGCAGATGTTATCCCGGAGCCCTTCCAAACATTCCTCCATACAACGTTGGAAGGCAGCAGGGGCGTTCATGAGGCCAAAAGGAATGCGTATCCACTCATAAAGTCCCCACGGTGTAACAAAAGCTGTCACTGTTCTGCTCTCTTCGGAGATAAATCCCTGGTGATAAGCTTTTCCCTGGTCTAAGAGGGAGAACCAGGAATTACCACCTAAACTGTCCATGATGTCTTGGACCCGAGGGATAGGCTGGCGGTCGGGATGTGTCTTCCTGTTCAGATCTCTATAGTCTATACACAACCGGAGGGTGCCATCCTTTTTTCTAACACACACGACAGGTGAGGAGTATGAAGAATTAGACTTTCTCACCCAACCCTGTGCTATTAGGTCATGGAGGTAACCCTTCATCTCCTGGTACAGGGGTTTTGGCACCGATATGTACGTGCGTTTGACTGGTTCAGGGTCTTTGAGAGAGATGGTCATTTGCAACCTTTCAATGCAGCCGATATCATTGTCTGATCTTGAAAAGGAATGACACTCTTCTCTAAGCATCTGTCTCACTACCTGTCTCTGACCTTCATCCAGGTGACTTAAGTCTACAGGTGGATCCCACTGTTCACTAGCTTTACAGGAGGTTTGGGTGCTAGTGTGATTCACTGTAGCTGGTGTTGTAACTTTTTCAAAGGTCTGGGCAGGCATCACAGTCAGAATCATTTGTACTGTTCCAATTACAGTGCGCCCTAGCAAAACAATGTCATGGTCAGTTGGGTTAGAGACATCAATTATGATGACTGGTACCACTCCTTTCCTGACTCTGACTAGTGTGTCGTAGAACTCAAGACCATCTGGCCATCCAGGGTTCAGGTCTGGCTGAAATAGCATGGTCATGTCTTGCTTGAAAGGCTGGACAGCTACACGACACTCAATCTGAATACTGCTGTGTTTTGGCACTGTAACCATCTCTTTCTTTGTTTTCACTGTATACTCGTCTATCTGCTCGACACTCACAGCCTGTATAAAAGCTCTCACCTTATTTCTTTTGAGACTTGGGAAAGCTTTCCTCACAGCACTGTACTGTTTGGTCTTCTCAGTCTTTGCCAGTATGTGTTCAACAACATTGAAACCTATGATGGGATGGGACAGGTGACAGCCTTTCATCACAAGCACGGGAACGATCAGTTCTTTTGTTTGGTCGGTTTCAGAGGCTAGCCGGAAAGTTGTCTCAACCCATCCCAGGTAAGGCATTTCAATTCCATTTGCAGCAGTCAATGTTAATCCATCAGGTGTGTCAAGAATTTCTGAAACATCTCTCAGTCTTACATCTGGTAAGTATTCAGTTTTCCATCTTTCATCAATGATCGATACCTGAGAGCCTGTGTCCCATAAAGCTTGGAGCTGGTGACCGTTCAGGTAACATTCAACAAGACACCGCCTGCCAACTAGTGAGGTGACTTTGTGGGGTTGGCAAACTGGAGCAAGGGGTGGCAAATAGTGGGCTCTATTGTCTTTGCAGGGAGGTTTTTCACTTTTAGTTGTCAGGTGAGTGCATTTTTTCCTATGTTCAGTCCAATGTTGTTTTTGACATGCAATGGAACAATACAGTGCCTCTTTACAGGATGAGCACTGTTTCAGCTTCTGTGGTGAACTCATACTGCCACAATTTGCACATTTCTGGGACATTTCATTGGCTATGGTTAACACTCGTCCCGCAGGGGCAACCATCTCCCGTTTAAAGGGGCCTCTCTTGATGTTCTGACTCCTCTAGTTTTACATCCAGCTTGAAAATGTTCTCCACTCCCACAGTGGTAGCAGTGCATGCAACGTTCTTCTGATCCAGTCTGCTGGCAGACAAAACACCTCCTTGGAACATAAGCAGGGCCGTTGGTGTACCGGTGAGGTGCATGCTGGGGGTGAGTTGTATTTGGTGTTTGGGGCTGGCTGTGGCTGCTATGATACTGCTGTTGTGAACTATGGGCCTGGGGGTCCCTATCTGGCCTTCTAGCTAAAGGTGGGGCATAGGGTTGTGACTGGAACATCGGCTGTTGCAATGTCTCTTTAATCTGAGCTATTTCTGCACTGAGGCCTTTAAGAGAAGCAACACCGGTCTTAAGTTCTGCTAACTCTGTTAACCACTCAGGGGGCACTTTTGCTTTAGCTTCCTTCACAGGGCATTTTGCAGATGGCGGGTCTTCTGACTGGACTACGCTTACACTTGTAGCTGGCTGTGGGGAGCTGAACCTCTTCTTGTTTCTTCTTTCCGTCTCATTGGCACAGGCAATGTTTAACCTCTCTAGCAAAAGCTCATCTGAGGTGTTAGTATCTAACAAGAGGGGCTGCATGTCTATCCTGATACTGTCATTCTGGAGACCAGTAAGTACTGTGTGTAAGCACATGCGCTGAACTAGAGCTGGGTCATACCTAAGCCCTGATTCTGACTCTTGGGACGCAAATAGTACTTTCTGCCTTAGACCGAAGACTCGCATCAGGAAACTTTGAGGGGTCTCCTTGCTATGCTGTGCTTCTGAAGCTAGTTGCTTGTAAAGCTCTGTGGCGCTCTTTTCTTGGAAGTGTGAGCGTAGGATGCACCTAAGAGTGGGAAGGGTAAGGTGGGATTTTCCTTCCAAGTAGCTGCGTAGCTGTGCGCCTGGAGAAATAGCTTTGATTACCGCGTCTACTATTTCTATCTCAGGATAACCTCTGCTTAGTCCATTCTCAATCTGGTGAACAAGACTGGAAAATGTCATTTTATCTCTCTGGCCTGGTTCACCGATTTGACCAGAAATTTTGAAATCTTTGCGCCAGCATGGGCTTGGCTGCGACTGAGCACTGGCTATGGGCTGCATGCTCACTTGTGGGCCGACAGGGGTTTGAGGTAGGTGCAGAGAACCATTAGCAATGGCATTGACATTAGTAGTTTGGTTGAATTCCAATCCTTGTTGTTGGTTTACAGCTCTTAGCTCCTCCATTTCTTTCTGTGCTCCTGACATCTCATCGTGGTTGTTTTGTAACACTTCGACAATGTAGTCTTTCAGTATCAACAATTCGGACATTCCGTCATCTTCTAGATCTGCCACCTCTTCTCTTTCAAGGTGGTTCAATATATGAGTCAACAAGGATATGCGGGATTTTCCTTTAACATTTGCTCTTTGTTTGTCTGACATGTTGAGAAAATCACAGATTTCCAGTAAATTGTCTTTGGACAGGGTGTGTAATGCACCTACTACCTCTTCCTGTAGCTCTTCCAGGGCTGCCATAATGTTGACAGGGCAGGATGGGTTTCAACTGTAAAGGAGTCCACTCTGAACTGGAAGGTCTTTTCTGTCCCTGATGATCTCTAACTGGCCTCAGGTGACGTGTACTCAACCTCCAGCTTCCAGCTCTCCTTGTACAGCAACACTTCCTTCACTGCAGCCTGCCTGGGTTGTAATGTGGGGATTTAGCTAGCTCGGAATTCAGCGAACAGGTCGTGGACACTGGACATCTGAACAGCTATCCCAGCGGGGCCTCCAAAATGTTGTACCCCTGAAAAAAGGGGGATAAATAATCACGAGAGTGATATGATGTTTTTCCTCAGCAAGAACTTTACTGCAAATAGGAATAGATCGCGATTTCCCCGAGATATGTGGGTGGAGACCAAAGCAATCGATCTCAGACTCAAGATCAAGACCACTATGTAGATCAGTTTAACACTACGTATCCAACTACACAATTCAGAACAAAACAAACGATGCAAGAAAACACAATCTTATTATCTCAACCACGTATTCATGTGTGATGTGTTTTAACTCCTGGTTTCCGTAAATCGTAAAGTTATCTATGAATGATCCTCTCAATCACATTACATTCCACACAATAGACCATGAAATTACTATTTTCCTTAACTTATAAAAATGCATGTTTTCCAACTTGTCACATTAGCAAACAATTACCTATTTCCACAACCACCAGCCGTCAAGCAATATCAGTATCAAGGTTACAAGGTTTATTTATTTTTTGTATAACAGGGTTCCTCAACAAAATGCAGTTTTCTAGTCACATTTGCTAGCCAACTTTTCCTCGGTACAAACAGTGACAGTAAAACGTTAAAGCACTTTACTCAGCTCGCTATTTTGTCAGAGAAGAAATGATGAGCCTGTAATAGTTTGATATATTATTAATACGACAGCTGAGTGAAGTGCGTTAACTCCTTCACAGGCTTGCCACTGAGGTGCCACTTGCTGTCTCTCCAGCATGATGTAAACATATAACCTTGTGGTGGCGCGCTCATGTGATTGATTGAAAATGGAGGAGACCTCTGATTGGCTACAGATAATTCCCTGAATTCCCAAAATCTATTTGTGAATTGAGCAAGTGGCAACCTCCAGTGCTGTGAAATGAACCCAACTCAGAAATGCCAAAAACTGCAGTTGATTAAATGGCCACTTGAGGCTGGCTCCAAAAGCGAGTCAATTCTCAATGGCCCCCATCATAAAATACCGAACTTTACAGCAGAAATTGGTATGTTTAAAGCCTGGTACAAAAACTGTTTTCGTCTTCATGCTAATGCCCCCCCGTTCATGACAACTTTACGGGGGCTGAAATTTTATACAACTCACCCGTTTGAATTCTATAAAGGCTGAAAGTTAGGCATAATTAAGGGTGTAGCCGCGTTAAGTGACAGGTGGGGGCCGTCATAACCACTAGCTGTCAGGTAGGTGTCACCTCAGCTAATTTGAGTCACTGGACTTAACCTCGCGGCCATGTTTGTGGTGTTGGTGACTTTGGGAGATTTTTTTCATGCAATTATCGGACAAATATGGCTTGCTGTGCGGTTAATTTTGAGCCGGGCATCCTGCTGGCCAATGTTCAACAGTTTGTACATAAATGTACCAACATCCAAATGTGTTTTGAATGAATATTTCATATCCTTTAATTACATTTATTTGAAACCAGAAATATTTGAGTGTGATCAGACATATATTTGTGATTCAGTTTTTATATTTGGTTTACATTTATATCTAATGATAACTCTTTTTGTGTGCAATGAAAAGCATATTTGTGGAGAGACTCATTTATATATAAATCACAAAATATATTTGTGAATCCTTCTTTGTGCATTGATTCATTTTGAGATTGATCTGTCCCCACAATCTTTGCCATTTTTGCATTAGTGTGCGTGTGTGTGGGGTGGGACCTTAAAGGTAGACTAAATGAATGAGTGTATGTCCTTATGGTCTTCTGTTTTTTATGCATAAATGACTGACGCTCGACTCAAGAGTAATATGTTTAATTTTATTCTCGTTTGCTCTAGTCCACCACCTGATCTTCACAACTATCTTACTGTATTTGTTTCAAGTACTGCATAGACTATAGCCCGTTGGTAAAATGTCCTTGTTATTTCTGTGTTATTATTTTCTATTTCACTATTAATGATTGCAGTCGTATCATATCCTTTTTTGTTAAAAAAGTTTTTTTGAGCCTTGCTGTTAAGTTCTTAGACAGGAAATCAGAATTGGCCAAGAAAATGACTATTGGTGCATCAAACAATACTTCAAACTAAAACAAAGACCTCAAAGAGGCTTAACCTGGGGACAACTGCAGTCACTTTGGGTTCATCTTTTTACATGACACAGTCACTTGATCCGCTGTTGATATGAAGAGAATGCTAGTGCAGCTTTCAATAGTTCCATAAGTAAATCAGTAAATAAGTAATCAATCAACAGAATAGAGACACTGCTAAATGACATTAGCTTTGCTAATTTTATTTACGTACTTCCACTGCAAATAACATTATAGCTTATTTTATTATTTTTATTTGTTGTGCTCCTTCCGAGTAGCCATTGATAGCATTGGTGATATTGTAAAAGCGACGTGAATATATCGTGGTATTCTAAACTGCAAACTCAGTGCCAATACAACACAGTAGCAAGGGTGCTGCAGATGTAATTAAACATTGTAGTATTTCAACACATTTGGTAATTACGGTTATTTCATGGCTTTGTGCTAAGTGTTTCACAGAATACACAAGTGGAACCCTTGCTTTGGAGAGGTTTCCGCTCCCCTCACTCTTTGATTACTTAATGGGATTAATTATTCTTCGAAGAAGCAGAGTGACTAAACTGTGCAGGTTTTTACAACCTGTAGCCCCGTAGCACTGCGGAGCTTTAAGTTGCTGAATCAGTGTGCTAGAAGAGGGTCGCTTCTTCCGAAAAACTTCACATATTAATCCCCAGATTCACTGTATGGCACAATAAGGACGAGGGCAATAACATTAACTGAAACAAGACAGGATGTAGCCTTTCTTTCACCTCCTAAGACCTGAGCTTAAAGACCGGACCATGTGATGGGTGAAAATGTGTTGGTGGTCTGCAGCTATAACAGCCCTGCCTGCACATGCATACACACACAGTCGCCCGAAACCCCCCACTTACAAAAACCTCCCCGACCTTCCTTCTAATTGGACTCGGGTGAAGGGAGAGAATAGGGGGGGGTGTTGAGAGGTGGTAGGAGGCGTAAATGTGGCCTTTCTTTTTCCTCCGGGGAGATTCCCAAGACACAGTGGGGAGGATTGGTTTCTTTGGGTCTGCTCACAAAAGAGCTTCGGTTTCCTCTGTTGCTGGACAGTCCCAGCGTTTCTACTGTGATTACTCTGCCAGAAGCAGTACAACTAAACTTGGTACAGAACAAAAAGTTCTTATTACAGAAAAGCTTAAGCTCATGCTAGCATATATGCAAACCATTGTGTGCCAAAATGGAAGTCCATTTTTCTGTTCACAGCAACAGCCAGGGGTGGACAAAGTACTCAGAACATTTACTTGAGTAAAAGTTGCCGTGCCACACTGTACAAGCCCCATTGCAACTTTTACTGTAGTAAACATACAAAAGTATGTTTTAAGTAAGCAATTGTAGATCTACTATAGGTCTAATATGTATCTAATTTATCATGTTATATTTGTAAAACCTTAATCTGCAAATAGTATATTAAATAGTATAGTTGTCTTAGAGTTGTAAGGGATATAAAAAGTCTAAACGTATTAATATATGAATATTTGCCTCTGATATGTTTTTGAATTTAAATAAATTGAATGTGAAGTACCTCAAATTGATGCTTAACGTTAGCTCTTCTACCGCTGGTAACAGCAGCACACCATAATTCCCCATGCTACACACCTACACCAATGCTCCCGGTCCACCGATGGACTGCTGTTTCCCTTCATTTATTCCTGTAATGATTAAATTACTCCACACTCAGTTTTTGTAGTGAGTTGCTTTCAGATACGGTGTCTTTTATGTGTGTTATACTTGAGTATTTTCATGGTCCAGGCAAGGTGTTGTGTTGTTAATGGGGGAACCAACAAAGCTGTCCTGCTGCACACGTCGGCCACAGCACACCAGACTCACCCAGCACCTATTTCCTGTTCAATGTGTCCTGTTACACGCGTTCAGCTCAGTTTAATTGTGCTCAGTAAACTAATGCTGAATGAAAATGCACATGAGGAGCATGAAAGTTCATTATTGACCTTGGAAACCGTGGTTTAGTTTAGTTGACAGAAAAATATCTTTTTCCAGAGCTTTCAGCCACATCTCACAGTCTTCATCAGCGAATGTGATTAAAACCAGGAGATGGTTGAATGCTCTGGAAAAGCTAGTAAGTTGACCATGAGTTTTGATTTATTAATGCTCTTTTTTTGCATTTGTATTTCAATCTAATAAATTACACATTTTGATGAAATTGGTTATTTCCATAATAATGACATCCCGACAAAAAATGAAATAAAATCCTATGTAAAATGCTGTATTATTAATGCACTAAGTTAAAATCACATTTAGTTGCATTGACCGAGACCCGATACAGCTATATGATACTTATGTATGTACTTAGGAGAGAGAATATTAACTCTAAACGAAAATGAGCATTATATGATTTATTTTCACCCTAAAAAAAATGCAACATCAAGGTACGTTTAAGTCATGCAGGTCGCTGATCGGGCTCAACCAAACAATCAGAGGATTTGAGCCGCCTGTACGAGAAAAGGTCCCAAAGCCCTTGCTACTAAAAGCTTCTTGTTGTGAGCTCACAGTAATTATTGAAGGCAAGCCAGATGAGCATATCCTCATTTAGATCAACTCCACTGCTCTGTCATCGGGATAAAAACTGCTGGACAGACAGATTTTAGTTGGTAAATCAAACCGAAACTGTATGTAAGTATTGTGCGATACAAAAAAGTATTTTCCAAAATGAAAGGGGTGTCCCCATTCCCATTGGAATTATACCTGCTGTGTCACATATTTATCCTCCATTAGTCAAAAAGTGGCTATCCCATTTCAGGCAAATATGGAACCTAGAGGTGATAGAAATAATCAATTATTTCATTAGTTGATTAACAAAAAATGATTGGGAACTATTTTGATAGTTGATTAAGAATTTAGGTCATTTTTAAATCTAAAATGTTAAAACAAAAAAACGTATTGAATGTGAGGATTTGCTGCTTTTCTCTGTTAGATCTTTGTTAATTAAATATATTTGGGTTTTGAACAAATCAAAACATTTGAAGACATCACCTTGGAAATTGGGTCTTTAGGTCTTTTTCAGTTTTCTGAAATATTATCGACCCCACGATAGTGAAAATATTTAGCTGCAATCCTAATGAAATATATTCAAAATTGAACACAATGTCATGACTGCTAGTACTCCTGTAATTGCTCATTGAAACCTCTCATTCCAACTTGTAATAATGCTATTATTACAAGTTTGACTTTTATCCAGAAGTTGTTACCGTTCCACTCCAGTCAATGATTAGTGGTGATAACATCGTAAGTACTATTACCAAAAATTGTGAAAAAACTGTCAGGAGCAAACACATCAGGCAGTGGTGAGTGAGGTATAACAGTCATGACATTTATCATAACATGATTCACAGCAACATGTATGAAATAAAAATGAATAACACACTTGTCTTTGTCTGTAGCCATACATAGTATATATGCACATTTGTACCACACGTTTCACAAATTTCAAGATATTTCACAACAACAGCACCAAAGAGCATTTGATTGATTCCTCAACCCGCTAATACATTCATTCATTCATTATTTTCCAGATATACTAATAATCTATTAGATACAGAAGTGAATAATTTACAATAAAATAACAATTTTGAATTTCCAGTACTTTTAAACTACAATAATTCATCCAGTCTCCATATGCATTAGTCTTTTATGAAGGCTGTGGATTTTCACACAGGAAGGAAAGGTTATTGTATCGTCTTATTGGTTGAAAAAACTGTTGCCTTGTAGTGTTCAACAAAGCAAGCAGCTTACTAATGCTGAAAAGCTTTTCTTCAGAACTCCCCCTTCTTCAGGAACTCATTCCTTTGCTTAGCTCGTGCATGGAATAGAAATTGTACACCAAATACTCTGAGAACTCACAGTGGTATTAAAATCACAGACAAAAGAAGAGTCAGGTACTGCATCTTGAAGACCAAAATGCCACAAAGTGAAGACTTTTGTTGTAAAATATTGAAGTCCTCACCAAACCATAGAGAAAACAACACTGAACAATAGAACAATCGTACTGTATGACAACACCTTCTCTGGATTATGTTTTGGTTTGGTCCAAACTTAATACAAACAGATATACCAAGATTATTTTTGGACGCTGAATTTTTACGAGGCATCCGCGTAAGCAAATCGCATTCACATGTCAAATGCATTGGGTTTGATGCTGACAGCGGCCTTGCAGTGACCTTCAAACAGAGGCACTTTTATTTCCTTCCCCAATCCTGTGTGGAGAAATTGGCCTTGCTTGTTCATTCATAATGTTGCATTTTAAATTTACATTTTTTGATTTGCTGATTGGATCTCACAAACAGCTGCTCGCTTTCTTTCCCTACATCTACCCAACACAATCAACAAATAAAACACAATTCAGAAGAGGTACCATCACTTTACACTTTCTGTCACCAATCCTGTACTCCTTGCTATACATTATGTCCCACTTCTCTTACAGCGGCAGAGCTTCTGTGGTAAGAAGCAGCCATATTCTCTGGGCCCCTGTGTTGTGTATATTGTAATTTGGAATTCATAGAAATAATTAAACGTGTTTTAAGAGAAACCTGAAAGATCCCTCATTAATCTCATTAGGTGTCAGAGTTTCTCTAAGTCTCTGTAACAAAGTCCTGTATGAACATTTTGTGCAAAATCCTTCCTCCGCCACCCTGTCCTTGTTAGATGAGCTTGTGTAGGTCTTTGTTTTCTTCCTTATACAAGGCACCATTTGTGCAAATGGAATACATGAACATGACACAGACAGATGAAAGAGAATGAGCAAAACCAAACAAAGACAATATAAGCCAGGAAAACAACCAGAACGTGTCCAGACGAAACAGGAATCCAGTTATATGAAAACAAAGCATCATTCCACAATTTTCTTGTCCATGGATTCTTTGCCATTGGTCCGCATGTAAGGCTCAAAAGCAGAGGAGCTCAGGTAGCGGGCGGAAAGTTCCTGCAGGTTGCCGGCCAGCGAGCCGGCCATGGACAGGGGGTTGGAGGAAATGCGGGTGGAGACACCACTGAGTAAGGAGGGCATGGGGAAGCTGAAGAGGGCGTGACCCGCCTGTGAGCTCTGCAGGCTCGCCACTGTCCCTGAGCTGGTGACGACGGGTAGTGGAGGGCTGCCCCCCGCTGTGCCGGTGCTGCCGCCGCTGCTGCTGTTGCCACTGCTGCCGTTGCTGGCCATCGTCATGGAGGGAGGGCGCAGGGTGGAGCCCAGTGTGCCGCTGCCACAGTGGGGCAGGAGGCCCGGCAGGCCGGGAGGCGTCAGCAGCCGTCCCTGCTCCAGTAGTCTGAGGACGCTGCAGGTCGCTGCTGTTTCTGAAACCACTGAACGAAGCTCAGAGTCCTTCCCCTGGTCTTTCTTCTGCTTAGTGCGCCGGTTCTGGAACCAGACCTTCACCTGGAGAGGAACACAGATGAGAGAAAAAGCCTTTAGAGACACATCCTAAATCTAATGTAAATGTTTAGTTTAGTCATAGTTCATGTATTATTGTTTATAAAAAATATGAATTTAAATGTATATAGCAGTGGTCCCCAAACTAAGGCCCGCGGGCCGGATACATATTAGAAACATATTTCTAATGTTGGTGTTAAAACGGTTGGTGTTAAAACGGCAATAATTCTTATTCATTGATAGGTAACCGAGTTGTTACAGCGCATGATATGTAACGGGGGGGTGACCGTGGCTTAAGAGGGTTGTCTGGCAACCGCAGGGTCAACGGTTCGATCCTCGACTGGGACGTGTCACGTGTCGTAGTGTCCCTGAGCAAGACACTGAACTCCCAGCTCCCCGGGCTGCCTATCATTGGCAGCCCACTGCTCCCTATATACAGGGATGGGTCAAATGCAGAAGTCAAAATTTCATGTATGACATATGACAATAAAAAGGGTTTCTATTTCTATTCTATTTTCTAACCTTTGTTGCATGTCATACCCCCATCTCTCTGCCCAGTCAACTATCCAATAGAGATGCCAAACAAATGTCGTTAAAAGAGGCCAGTGATCATAGCACATCTGATAATCTCAGTGCTTGGAAATAAGTGCACCATGAGCTATACAACGGTGTCTCCACAGATTAACTTGATTGCTTTTACCCATAGCTTTTGTTCTCAAATCAAAAGTAGCAAAGCGCCTGTCCATCCCCTACTCATTGACCACATGCACTTTCAGATACTTACTAATGCATTGGAGCTATATGTAGGGACGCTTACTCACACACGCGTTGTCCACCAGGTAATGATTGATCAAAAGCTGCAGTGATTCAATTCAGTCATGGAGGAGAGGCCTCACTGTGACGGTTTAGAAGGCTGGAGGCTAATTCAATCAAAACTTGCTCAGAAGCCTTTCATATGTAAAACACTGCTAAACTTCCACACTCCAAAAGGTTCAAGCATGAACTCAGATCTCAATATTCAGCTCCTGTGTGTTATTTTGTCTTTGAAACCTGCATATAAAAAAAACAATACAATTATTTTATTGTTTATTGATTTATTGCTTTTTGTTGTTGTCATCATGTTTAAAAATTGTGGTATGGTGTTATTTTACTAAACTGAAATTATTAGCTGAGACTTACAGAAAATCAATCATTTTGATAATTGTTTGATTTATTTAGCAGAAAACATAAACATTCGCTGGAGTCGCTTCTCAAATGTAAGGATTTGGGGATTTCTTCTGTTTTGGATTGTTGTAAATTGAATATCTTTGTAAATTGTTTTCATAGATTAAGCAAACAATTGGAAATCTACATCACAAATGAAAGTCATTTTAAGTTGCACCCTTGATGTTGTTTGTCTACAGTAGCTGTTCCAAGATAAACTACACATTTTAACACATTCACCTAAAGTGCTTTATCTCCGACCTCCAGATTCAAAATGGCCACCATGAATGATCCGTACCTTCTTTAATTAGCATCGTGGCATGTCCTAGCCCTGAACAAGTAGAATTACATAAAACCTAAGAAATTCAAAAATCTTCTATGAAAATCTAAGAGAAGGCTGACATGATTACATCTTGTAAAATGATAACATCTGATTGGTTATTCTTGTAGTTTCTAATAGCAAAGTTCATCTACTCAATTTGTTTCAGAAATATTGCGAATGTTTCACACTGTTTTTAGATTTTAAGGGAAGTATGTCCAGTATACTGTATATTCAGCAGTTAATGGAGGATCAAGAGGAAGAAAAACACATACTCAATATTCCCATCATACCTCAGGATGAGAAAAGAATGCACTCGTGATAATTTAATAATTAGGTCAAGTCATCCATCTGACTCAACAGATCCATTTAGAGATTCTGACGTATCCATTGTTCAGTTTCACATAATCTTAATTGAACAATTAGAGAGTTTTCTATGACTTGTACCTGTAAGTCTACTGTAGTCACACCTGACTGCTTTTATATGGAATAAGCCGCAATCCACCATCTCAATCCTATTGCTCGTGCAATCACATTCCATTTTTTTAGTCTGTGGTTTAACTCTTCAACCAGCTGTTAACAAGTATTTCACATCAAGAAGCCCTGGGGCTCCATCCAATAGCTTCTGTTTGCCACGTAAAGATTGCTCAAAAAGGAACATCTTCTTCATTTTGGAGGTTACATTCTCAGTGCAAAGACAACAAGGGGACGCTGGGAGCTCTACTAAAGATGAGCTGTGCACACAACAAATGGCTGTCATTCCTTAATGTAACAAGCCGTGAGTACCGGGGAACAAAATGTTAAATTCACCCGTTGTCATTAAAAGACATTTCATCAGGTACTGCCTTTGTGCTGCATAAGTAGGGAATAAAGGTTATGTCTATATCACCTTTATGTGAGCGAAATAACATCTTCAAACACTTTATTAACTTGTGTTGAATTTTTGTGAAAAAAGAAAAGCAGCAATAATGTTCAAATAAAATATTTAAATATTTAAAATGTAAAAAACTAAAGCAAATAAAAATATAAAATAGCTGTTGATAAAGAGAAAAGTGAGTTTGTTGCACGTCAACAAACAGTTTCAAGTTGTCGGCTATGATGTCATTTTGTGAGAAAAGGTTGACCTCCCGCAGACCTCCACTTAAGGTCAACCTCCTTCCGCCGCATGAAAGCCCCGACACATTAGCACCAAAGACCAAGGTAGCCCGTTAGCCGCTTTGCACATTTATAAAAATAACAACTAGATGAATGAGACTGGAGGTGAAAACACACCAAAGCTTTGAAGAAACAGTCCAGATCATACATGGTGACCGGTCGGCTGGTGTCAAACACAGGGTGCAAATGCTGTTCCTCCGCAGTGCATGCCCCGCTGCTGACCCCACGAGTCTGCACTTTTTCTAATGGCAGCTTTCCTTTCAGCAGCTTCAGGTAATAATGTCAAACACTCCATAAGCTATGTTGACACTGCATTAGATGTATTAAGAAGGCCAATGCACTCACTTGAAATGGATGCATAGCCTACTAGAAATATTTCTGAGGGAAACTCTTTAAGATAGAATCCAAGAGATGAAAGCAAAACAAAGGTTCACCCCGGCGCCTATATTCAAAACACTGAGTTGGAGCCTGCGATGTCTGTGAAGACTAACACTCAACAACAACTACAGGTTTGTAATGATTATTGGTGGCATTAGATATCTGTTTATTTTGATATGTAGTGCTCATAAAACAGGCCAATTTCCATCTGGATTCAAACTGTAACTTTGCATGTGAGTATACCTCGTGTTATATGGAAGAAAACTGATTGGATCTTTAAAATATTCTAACTGCTTTGTCAGAAATAGACTTGATTATTTATTTGCCGAGGCTTACAAATTAATTGGATTATAAGGGTAATTTCACCTTCCTTAGCGGTCCTAAAAGATTGTAACATGATTATCTTAAATCAAAATAGATGGTAGTGTTTGGTGTAAAAACTGAAGACGAAAAGGGAAATGACATTAAATTCACACTATATAATATTGCTATTTCAGTTCAAGCAAAAGCACCCGTTATGTCCTTTGCACATTAGATTGTCCAGTTTTCACAGAGCAAATGCACATTTGTTTATCCTAGTATGGTACAAGAACAATGCATACATACCTGAGTTTCAGACAGATTGAGCTGACGGGCCAGTTCTGTCCGTTCCCTCCCAACCACATACTGGCACCTCTGAAACTCCATCTCTAACCGGTAGAGCTGCTCTGCAGTGAAAGAGGTGCGGGTTCGTTTGGGCCGGTCCAGATCCAAACCCTTCGGCAGGATAATCTCTCGGATAGAGCCTTTAGCATCTGCAACAGTTGAATTAACTTTGAATTAACAATACTGGGGCAAAGAACAATTACAACAGATAAATAAGAAATATGTTCCTAGCTGTAGATAGCTTTTACATTGTTCATTACACAAAACATTATTATTATTATCATAGCACAGTAGTGGAGGTTATGAGATTGTAAAATACCGAGTCAAATTAATATTTGATTTACTAATTTAAACATATGATAAAGTGTATAACATTTGACTGTGGGCTTCATATCAGTGTATGTGGAGTAAATGTAACATAATGTGTGTTTGAATAATGCATTACATCGAAGAGTTTACAACACATTCATTCTTTAGGGTACAATTAATCCTAATTAAATCTTATGAACCTAAAAACTCCAAACCTTATTTGGTATGAAAAGATGAGATGTGTTTGAAAAGTTACATTTATATAATTACAGCATGTTTACAAATGTGTGAACATAATAAGTGATTACATAAAAATGTATTCTACTATAAATAACTGAAATATGTTGCGGTTCCATTTCAGTTCACACATGTAGTCTATGTTACCACAAAGAGAAATTACAACAATGGGGGAAGGCCAAAATTAAAAAAATTTAAAAAATAAACCTAATCTCTGTTCAACAATGTGTGTATCATTTTTAAATGTTGAGATTTTAAAAAGATTTTGAAGATTTTAAAGTATTAAACTGACTACAATTCCATATAATGGCAAATAAATGTGGTCGCAATGATGCAATCAATGAATTCATATTATTAAAAACAAATATTGATGCAGTGATATCCAATAGAACATTTTAGTTTCTCTATATTTCCGGTAGTGAGGCTGCTCTTTCTCATTACATCTTGCATAACTAATCCACTGTTTTTGGTGAAGTTATATTCATAGTTTGTTTTCATTCACTCTCAGTGTTGAGCCAACACTGCATGAAGGACATTACATTAATCACTCTCTGGGCAACTGACACTCGTACACACAATTTTACGCTATCATTTGTTGACATTCAATATCTGTAAAAACAAACTCCCGTCTCCTTTTTTCTGTGTTTTAATATTTATAATCTCAATATTTATCAGCCTGAAAGTGGAATTTAAATGAACCCATGGGAATATAAGTGAATTGTTTATTTTGATAATTAACATTAAACATATTTGAATAATTTTACATTAGGTATTATTTAAGTATGAAATCCCCCCCGAACAACTTGCCCGTCATGACAAAATCATTGAGGTCATAAAGAACATCTTGTCTAGAATTTAAGATACATATCTTTAAAACAATTAGCTCCTCTTCATGACAAATGATTAAGTTCTCTTACATTTTTATATTCCTATAATTGTACTTTTTTTCAAAATAAAATGTTTGATTGAGAGGATATTTTTGCTATTAACTCTTAAGTTAAGTGAAATCCTCCAAATTGTGAACTTTCTCTCTATTTATCTACAACTACTGTCTGATATTACAAAAGCTTCATTGCAGCTCTGTTCTTGAAGGTACTCTCTCATGTGCTTGAATGTAAAATGTTATCTAACTGCAGTTTAGACAATGTTTCCTCAAGATTATGTATGAGAACTGTATGATCTCAGAAGTACGACATGCACTGCAAGTTCCAAAAAGGAAAAAAAGAGAAAGACCACAAGTCTTACCTCGGACTAGTATTCTCCGACAGTAGTCTGGGTCCGCCGTGCTCCCTCTGTTCTTCTCGAAGTTGTCCACGGTCCCAGAGGGGGAAAAGGAGTCTGGCTGCTCCTTGAGGAAGCTTTTGGACAAGCTGCCCTGGGAGTCCTTCTCATCTTTCCCCTTCTTTAGTCCATTCCTCAGACCCATCCCTTCTGTCTCTTGGTTGTACCTGACCTCCATGCTCAGTTTATCCTCCTGGACCTGTGGCTTGTCTGCCTCTTTTTTTCCTTTGTCAGGTTAAAAAAAAAGGAGATTACAGAGAACACGGAGCAGCCGATCGTCTGGACAGTGTGGGGTTTAGTTTCAAAACAGCACCTTTCAGCAGGGCAGAGTCAGCTATCTAATGTCTGGTGAAATACTTCTGTCCGCCGACCAAGGAGCCCTGTTATCACTGACCAAACTCCCTTGCCCAATGATCATGGACTTCTCAGTGAAACTCAACAGTAATTCAATGCCCCCCTTTCCTCGTTACATAGACATCAGGCTGATAGATGATCTCCAAATAATCAGAGCCATGGATGCGCACTCGCTGTTTCAATTGATTACGGTCATTTTACTGCCTCCACATTTGCGTAACCTCATGAATACACTCAATTGTTTGGGGAAATAGATCAGGTCTTGATAGAGGGGTTTGCTCATCCCGTCCCCCTCAGTTTGCTTGCTCTCAGTCCAGAGAATCAAGAGAAATGATTGGTCTTGCCTCGCAACCAAGCCTCCGCAAACCCCACATGAACGCACACAATCAAAGAGATACGACTCTTCCAGACCTGAAAAAAGTTCCCGGGCGCTTCATTCTTCCATCCGCAGACCACAGCCAGACAATTTTCCCAGTGCACGTGGTTGCCGCAGCATGTCAGCGAACTTTGATCCTGTTTTTCCTTTTGACTCTCTCACCAATCAACGGAATTCTGCAATGTGCGGATCTCGCCACTACGCTATTGTAGGCAAGAGGCACTAGGAGAGAGCCGGAGAGAGAGAAAGGTGAAAAGGATAACGAACAAATCCCCGCCGGTCAAAATGTATCAAGGCAATGACGACCAAGCCAGTTTGAGCACTGAAAAACCGCCAGGCTCTACTTTACCGGGGATCGTGTTCATGTTTCCTGTGTTTATTCAAAGAGCTACGCAGAGCAAACCAGCGACGTCCCGGCCGCTAACGCTACATCCTTCAGTATTCAAATGATTGCACCCCAGAAGCCACCTTCAGCTCTCATATTCTTAACCTGCACATTTGAAAACGACAAAAAAGGGGAACAAAGCTTGTCATTAGTGTTTAGGCTGCCTACACTCTCTCTCATACACGCATACCTCTGGAATGGCCCCTTCCTCTCTCCACCACTCGCCTTCCAGCCCACTACACACCCACCCAACCGCCAACTCTAAGCTATTTTCATTGTCAGTGCAACAATATCTCTGAACACAGCAGTGGCCAGTAATCCAATAAGACCATTGATTAGGCCACAATGATTCAATTCAAACCCGTGGCCTAGTGCAAGGAGCATTCTCTGGCCCTTCTTGTCACCTTAGCTGGCCAGAAGCCCTCTTAAATCTGCCCCCCTCCCTGAGTGCCATTCATGCCTTTATGGGAAACAGGGAGGAAAAGGAGTGAAAGATGGCAATTATCTAATTGGACTATTAACAAACAATTCTGCGAGTGTGGCTGCCCGGCAGCAGTCTAGGGGTGGGTTTAAGGGCCACATGTTGGACTAACTTTATTCACTGAGTGTTTGGGGGGCTGCTGCTTGGAGAGGGGCAGGATCCATTGTTTGAGAAAGGTAAAAAGGAGGCAAAGAAGGGAGCGACTAAAGGGGACCTGGGCTTCTCAAGCTGTGGTGCAGAGCCTCAGCCTGGGAAATCAATTGAGGACGCAGTGTCTTGGCCTCTCAGCTGCACACAATGACTGAGGAGGAGAAAAGACTGATGTGCTCAGTTTCCACATCCCAAAAAATATAACAGACTTAATATTGCAATGTGTGAAGAACATGTGTACTGTAGCGCAACATGTAATCTATTCAATTCAATTTATTTTGTATAGCCCAAAATCACAAATTACAAATTTGCCTCAGAGGGCTTCACAATCTGTACACATACGACATCCTCTGTCCCGGGACCCTCACATCGGAACAGGAAAAAATCCCCGAAAAAATGAACAGGGAAAAAAGGTAGGATCCCTCTATCAGGATGGACAGAAGTGTGATAGATGTCATGTGTACAGAATGAACAACATAACAGAGTTACAACACATTCAATGCATATGACATAAATTATTCATATAATCAGAGTACGAAGCAGAATAATGATGGAAAAATTACAACTACTAATAATAACAGCAGAAGTGGATATAGTTAACAATGATACCAAAAGCAGTAATGGTATCGGCAATAGCAAGCAATGCGACTACTACTAATAATAATAGTAGGAGTGGGTGTCAGGCAGGACCACGGCAGGAGGAAGGACCAGGGTCCAGATATAACCACGATCCATGGAAACCTGCGAGGCAAGAAAGCACAAAGACTCCGGGAAATAAGCAGAGTCAGTAATGTGCGTGAAGGTATCATTACTGTATGGAATTACAATTGATAGATTTTACAAGCACATTCCTAAATGTATTAGCCTTGTAAATGATACACACTGACACATACATCGCAGTGCAAGTCCCATGGAAAATGTGAAAAGTACATTCAAAACTAGAAACAACCACCAAAATTCTATTCCAGGCTTCACTAATGTAATTCTGTACATGAAGGATTTCACACAGATACAGGTTTTCTGATTTAATACTACTTGAAATTAGCAGTATGAAAAGGGGAAAATCCCCGTACGCAGCCATTATGCTGAACAGGCTATAGGACGGTGTACTGATAAAGAATTGTTTGCCAGTGATTTCACTGGACCGACTAATATGAAGCCCACAGTCTTTAATGGTAAATGGCAAAATGGACCGTACTTGTATAAAGCTTTTCTAGTCTTCCGACCATTCAAGGGTTACCATGCAAGGTGCCACCTGCCCATCAGCACTAAGTAACATTCATACAACATTCACACACTGTAGGCACAGCTACGGGAGCAACTTGGGGTTAAGTGTCGAACCGCCGATCCTCTGACTGAAGGACGACCCTGCTCTAATACTGATCCACAGTCGCTCCCTTTACCTGCCGTCAAGCTGCTACACTTGGTAAGTGTGACCTTGTTCATTGTGTTTACTAGCTGTCTTTGGTCAGTGACTTCAGAAAACAGACCAGGAGTCTGTACTACGAAGAGACTTCAACATACCCAGGGTATCTTTAGGTTATCAATCATGGTCCCGCTAAAAGGTCCTACGGAGCTGTTTATCAACTCGGTAAGACAACCAAGGGTTCCTCAATCTGGTTATGAGCCCGTTCACATAAAGGGGCGGCGTTTGCAGCATCTGACCAATCACAAACATGGACAAGTATGCTGTCAATGCGGCGCATTTTACAAATTAAGAGAAGACTATAATATCAGACAAATACGAAGAAGTTAAACACATAATTCAGTCTGAAAGTAACATAATTTGAACTGCCGAAGTCAGAAAAGACAGCTGTGTGAATGTGTCAATTAACAAATCTATAATATCACTGCTTCATCGAGAGCATGATAGACTGTAATTACCGGTAAATGTGTGTATTCTGTTAAATTAATGTGTTGCTGCAATGTATTCTTATTCTTTCAGCTGCAACTCCGGCAATATGAAACAGACTTAGGGGCAAATAAAAAATATATCAAAAACATAATTCAAAGCAGTAAGAATGTTTCCTTCCAGAGCTAAATCCCCCAAAGCAAAGACAAACATAAGCTGAGCAAAGTAGCACTGCATCCAATCTGTGACTGTAAGACACGACTCCAACATGTCACACTGAAACACACGGCTCAAGAAGCTGACACACATAATGAATACTTAGAATAAGAGAATTTATATTGATTTTTTTTTTGCTATTGCTAATTTTGTCACACATTAGAATAGATGAAACACATTAATTTAACAATATAGACACATGTAATTATAGTCCGATCTATCGGGCTCTAGGTGAGACTGATATTATAAATCTGTTCATTTACACATTCACACAGACAGGGAGGTATTGCCAGCTGTCTCTTTTGCATGTGTCTGTTTCATATGTGTTGCTTTTAGTCTGGATTGTGACTCCAACATAACCTGCTCCGGAGCAGACTAGGTGTGAAGCATAAGTAACCATGGTGATCTATCCCAGTAAGAAGTGAACCTCTGTCGTGGAACTGCAGACCTAGAGTTAACTCTGAGTTTACCTCGATAACCCCAAGTCCTGCTTCGTTGTACAGGCCTCAAGTTGATGCAATGGACAATGATATGTTGTGTTTTATTTTCGTCTGATGTAGGTGGTTAGGCAAGACAGTAAGACATTGAGTAAATGCAGGGAGAAGCTGGGCAGCATCTGAAACAGAGTCAGCTAACTACAGTATGCCAGGAGGATGTAAAGCTACCAGTTTATTCATGTCTAATATCGTCAGTAAACAGTCAGAACTAATATGGGGATATTTATTGTTTTCCCTGACCCTTTTTCTCCATTTGAAAACACAAACAGTAGCACACTTCTGTATTAGTAATAACGTTGCGCAGCTTATATACAGCTCCACCTTTTGCATTTATGGTCTATTTGACTCTAAATGGACCACCATTTACTAAATGAACATCATGCTGTATTGAAGAAGACTTGAAACTAGAGATTGAGACCATAAACTCATGTTTACAATGTTTACTGAGGTAATAAATCAAGAGAGAGGCCAAATCCCAATGTCACCCCTTACGGACTCACGGACTTTGAGGCACGCTCCTGCGAAGTCCGTGAGGGTTTAGGGCTGTCCCACTGTCAAATCATCAAGTGTTTGAGGCTCTCTCGCAGACATTTTGAGCCCTTTATGGACCATTTCCGTAAGTCAGCATGGTATGCTGACTTAGCCTTAGGGAATTACCCACAAATCATTGCAATGTGACGTAAAAAAAAAAAGGTAAACAAAGAGGACGGATCACGTGTGTTCAGCCTGTCATAATACATTTACTCAGAAACATTAAGGGTTAAAGATGGAACAAAAAATAAACATGAAATCAGAAGATATTTATTTATTTATTCATCAAATATTTGATTTTGTCATTGAAGCTGTTTTGACAAAAACGAGTAAATAGATTATATGAAGTTACCTCTCATCTTGTGAGGAAAGAGCCTGAAGACTTTCAAATCAGGGAGTACAAAGTATAAAATAAATACACAATTATACATCATATTTCTTGTCGTTTTCATGGTAACGTGATATGTTGCAGCAAAGTGCTGTCCCATTCCTATTTACACCATCTCAAGCCCTCACAGTCTCTCACACTCACCCACTTACCAGGTGACGTCAGTAAGTCCTTGAGGGTTCAGGGTTTGAGGGTTTAGGGGGGACATTGGGATTTGGCCAGAGTCATTTTCTCATAGACTTCTATACAACCAGAGGAGTCGCCCCCTGCTGGTCATTAGAGAGAATGCAGCTTTGACACGAAGCTTTGGCATCACTTTTCAGACTCGGACGTTGCCGCCTGATGTGCAGGGTATTCCTTGGAGATAACAACAGTTAATTCTGCGTAAGCTATTGGAGAATGAGTATCGTCATTTAGTCTTGGTCCACCCACACTTGACTAATCAGTGTTCTACGAGGGCTATTGAGAGACCCCTAGCAGAAAGTATCAAAAACTCCCTGTATGATGATGATACAGTTTTGTAAAATGAAAATTTGATTTATATTTGTTTTATATATAACTCCTCAATACTTTCACACAGTAAGTAATGTATGGAACTATATGTTCACAGTGTGTAATTAAGTCCCATTTAAGAAATAAAATTGTATTATTGCAAATGTCTATGGAATGTTTGCTTTAAAATAATTTATATATTGTATATTGTAATGAATGAAATAAAAATATAGGGGCAGCTAGGGGCGTGGCTTAGGTGTTTGTGAGACAACACAGAGAGGCGACTCTTCGTTCTCAACAACAATGGTGGCTCCTAAAGAGGTTAGTGTAGATGCTAGAGTAGCATTTGTTCTATTGCAACTGGAGAGTATTTCTTCATTGAAAGAAGAGAAAAGAACGACACTGAAGGCTTTTCTCCATAGAAAAGATGTTTTTTCGCTCTTCTCCTGACTCCCTTCAGTAAGAGTTTGAATTACAGATGGATCTGCCAACCACCGACTCGCTCCAATCGGGAATGCCCCGGATGGCCCTGCACTAGTGTACAAAATATACAAAAATGTGTCTAACACAGAGCCTTGGGGAACTTCAAAAGTAATATTTTAGATCATGGTATTTATTTGAACATGCCTGTTACCATTCTTAACTTAGCCTTTGTGTTTCACACCTCTCATGCAATATATTTCTACATTATCAAGTGGTAAACCATGGTCAGTAATATGAAATGTTTCTTTTTTAATCAAGACCGATCACTCTCACTGCATCTTCATTATTTTCAGTTGCAAATTATATTTCCATCACCAATTACCAGTATAGTGATCATGTAAGAAATAAAATCAATATAACAGTTCACGATACATCAAAACATGAAACACAGATGTGTATAGCATTTCTTCCCAAGAATTTCTTCTCCAACCAAATCATTGATTGATCATATTCTCCTGTTGGAGGCTGGAATCCAAAGTATTTCTTCAGATTTTGTTCCATCCACATAAAAAAGGTAATTATGAATCATCCAAGCATTTATTTTATAATGGTGTAGAACATGATGTCCATAATGTCATATGCTTACACAATTATACTGTATATGACACAGCAGTGTTTGACTAAAGCTTAGCCTTGGTGAATATGGATGATGTGGGGCATAGCTTTGCATTTCATCCAATACAATTTAACACAAGGGTGCCTTCAACTGGCCTTCAATCACACCACAAAGTCTGACATATAAAGAAATGCAAAAGGTGAATCTATGAATATATATTCCTTCATGTGTATTTATACTGGAAGGCAAGTGTCCTCCCACACACAGACACACACACACACACACACACACACACACACACACACACAGTGGTCAAACAACCAGCATTATCATCACTATTACTGGCATCATTTTAACACAACAAGGCTTCAGCGACACGCCATACAATGCTGAACAATGCGCTGTGCTGTAATGTGACCGTGTCCCGACCAGTTTTCATTATTTCAACAGCGGAAAATTTGAGTTGTTCTCTGAACACATTTAATGTCTGGTTAGAAATAAATGTGTCCCAGAAAACAAATCACACCCCTAAACTGTTCAAGCCAGACGAACAGAATGAGGTGAAATTTCAAGTTATTTCAAGGGAGGAAATGGTTCCTTTTTTTACAGGACCTGCTGAGATGTCAGCATGTTTATTTAGAAGGCCTTCTCTTCTGCTATGACTGTGGCACACATAAATAGTCAGTTAACACAGTCAAAGCAAGCTGGAGAAGCGTCTGTGTGCGTAACACGCTATTAATGCCTTCCATAAGTTGGCTCTTTGTGGTCCTGTTATTAGGACCCAGAGCTACTTGGCACTTTGTGGCAAAGCCTTTTAGGTTCTCTTATACAAGGTAGGTTGCTGAGTTGAGCGCAGGCCTTGAAGAGCCTTGATGTCTGAACGACAACATGGTAACTCAAGATGAATGGTTACATTCAAAGCCTTGCTTTACGTTTACAAATGTGCTGATTATGTTCCACAGTAAGAGAGCAAGCTGTTCTTGAACCCTCGAGATAAAGAGCTTGTTTCCATCTATGGCGGAGGGCTTCACTGGCAGCTGAGCTAAAAAGCACTGATGGTTTTCACTGCGAGCAAGGAATTTGTATCCTGCTTTATTCCCTTCAGTTTAAAACCCTTGGTGCCTTGTGAATATGATGTGCTTGTAGTTACTGATGGTGTTGTGAAAACAAACTTTCCTACCAATTAACCTTCATCACAGCTGTTGAAGTTCATACATTATTAACTCTGAGCAGTTCTGACAACTGAGCTAATAATTGGGATTAATTGCTATGTGTGTTAATTTCTGGTGTGAGAACCGTATTCTCTCAGGCCAGTGACAACTCTGTTGTTATGGGCACTGAGGGCTTCCAGATAATCTGCTCAGCTCATATGCTGTAGACAAGGAACAGACTGTATCAGTGCTGTAATGACTGCAGCAGTGTTTGTCTATGTTGAAAATATCAAAAGATGTGCATGTGACAGGCCTTAACGGTAAACTGCTTTTTTTTAATCCATTTATGTATTTTCAATAAATCCCATGGAAAGACCAAAACCAACAATGACTGAATCCTGCTTGTGTATGTATCCAAAGCCTGATTGACCAGAGCTCTGATATTATTCCCTGAACTATTTAGCTTTTCCAGGAATGTCCGATTTCCATGACATGACCCACTATAATCAGTGTGTTTGATATGAGGTTAACAAGCTTCTGGAGTTTGTAGAGGTACACATCATCTAGCTTTCTGATAGGCCTGCTGAATGTTTTCCATCTTTGGAGTGTTTAAACAGGCTTTCTGGAATTCATCAAAGTTTAGGCCAAATGTGTTCTGTTATTGCATTATGATGTGGAATAAAGACATTGAAGGTATATTGAATGTAGAAAATATAGCTCACAGGTCATTTGTATTTATGGTATTTGGCAACATGTCATTTTACATTTTAAAGACAGAAAATAATAATTTGCCGCTGGCAGTGCAATATTACGTATATGTGTGACATACCAGACAGCTTAAAACCTGCAACAAAGCTTTCGCAGTAATTGTTTTTTGTCTGTACTTTCTCCGTGAGTAGTTTTAGATAACACTCTTTTGTCCCGCAGACAGCGCCTTGCTGTAGTAATTGCCGCAGGTGTAATTTGAGCAGTTCCTTTGTGTCTCTGCAACAGTTACATCCCCATTTGCAGTCATAGTGTGCATCGAGACTAAAACGTGAGGGGAACAATGGAAAGCATCATAAAAGCTTTGGAAATAAATCATGTTTTTCTTCTCTTCTCTGACCACTCAGCCCACCATTGGATGGATTTTTTTTTTCTTTATCAGGGCAAATCTTTTGGGAGTGTTTGGAAACACGGCTGGCTTTGACTGTGAAGCTGCGCTGCTCACTGTTTAACCTCATCTTCACTGTATTGGGTGATAAAGAATTACAGCAGATCATTCCTGCTGGGAGCTGAAGCCATTACGTTGCATACAACCTCAGTAGAAACAGTTACACAGCGAATCCAAAATCACAATTCAATGTCAGTCCTTGAGAAAAAACAGTATGTTAAACAGAAACCTCTGAGAAAGCAGCATGTTGGGAGTGAGGACCTACGTATGGGCATTGTGGCCCTCTCTTTCCTTCTATTTCAACAAGCTCACAGAATGGGAGCACAAAATGGTACAGTATACAGTACAAAATGGGCAAAATGACTTGTACTTACCTGGTAATATGATTACTTAGAGAACGGAGGCCCTGAGAAAAGAAATGTGCATTAACAATTAAAGGATAGATGTTATTTATTTTGTATTGTCAACAACTCCAAGCCTGTTGGTTCCTTCTGGCATAAATCTTTAAAAACCTGTCGTGAATATATATTTTCATTGTTCAAACAGGGTGCTGTAGTTTTTAACATTACTCAAATCAGGACCTATTTTCAGAGGTGGATTATTCCACACTTGTTTCAGTATTGGGCCAATAGTGTGTTCATAGCAATAAAGGAACCCTTACCCTGAATCTAAATCATTTTGTTGTTATTTGATACAAATCTAAGTTTGTAATATTTTATTGTAATATTATTAGACTTAAGACTGTCTTTACTATCAGACATACTAAATGCACCCTGGGAAGAGAGTTTACCAGCAGACAAAGGTTTGGAACCACTGATATTGGGTGTGTTCAGCTTCTGAATGGTTTACATACTGCTCTGTGATGCTAAAAATAAACCATCTGCCACACGCTTCCAATCAAGATCAGATTTGGATGGTTAAGATCATGTGGTGCATCTGGAGATGACTTCTCTTATTTTTTATTTTAACAAAAAATGTAGCAAAAGTGCAAGAGAAATTTAAGAGAACGTTGCTTCATGAGAACCAGTGAGTAACTTCAGGTACCACCAAGCAAGAAAGACCTGGACCCCAAAACCTCCTCTCTACCACGCAGACCTAGAAAGAGTACAGACTACACACACAAAAGAGGCAAAGCCCAATGGACCTCATTCAGAAGAGACGAGAGAGGCCGAAAATAAGAGAAAGCACTTAATTGCAGACAACACATGATGAGAGAAAAGTTTTAAGAAAAGACAGAGTAGACGCTGGTGGACGAGGACCCGGATCAGAGACGTCTGGATGAAGAGTGGACAGTCCTCTGCTGTCCCATGAAATCAAGGTGTCAGTCTGCATTCCACTGAGCCTTTTTATGCAGGAGGTGTATCACTTAAGCAAACACAGCAAATCTAGCAGAGGCAAACACGATGAATGGCAGCACTACAGAGATCATATAATATAAATAAAGACACATGCAAACATATTAAAACCCATACTGGCTCTCCTGTGTCTGGAAGGAGGACACAATTTGCTCTTTTGTGTTGAAATATCTTTGATACTCAAATGATGCTGCAGTGTGAGGCAGCGCAAGCACAACAAACCTGAGACGATGCACAAGAGCATGAAAACATGATCAAATTTCGACCATCATACACTTGGTCTCACTTATGGTCAATCATTTTCCTGCAGACGTTCAACATGAAAGCAGGGGAATCGATAATGGTGTACAGCAGAACACAGTCCTGAAACAGAACAGAGCAGTCACAAGCAGCAATGAATACCAAGATGAGCAAATGAGGCATGAGAAAGATGTAGCACCTTACTCTCCTGTTTTTCTATTTTTCAAATAGAGAATGTTTGGCTAGATGGTTTTTATCATTCAGAACTATTTTTACGTCAGGTTGCTCGGCTCAAAGCCAAGTAACAGTCTTACCGAGAGATGAAAGGAGACTTAAAGAATAGATGTAA
This sequence comes from Anarhichas minor, assembly GCF_050575085.1. NCBI lineage: Eukaryota > Metazoa > Chordata > Actinopteri > Perciformes > Anarhichadidae > Anarhichas > Anarhichas minor. The sequence continues at coordinate 1,121,234 of NW_027466504.1, forward strand.
GCATCCAGTCAAAGGCAGTTACTACATTGACTGTGAAACTAAAACATACATCACTTTTATAATCCTTTATACCAGTGCATCATTTACCAAAAAGTGTTCACACATTCTCATACATCCTAAACAAAGGAAAGGGATTCAGTGTGGCATAAACATGTCTGATCAAAACATCCTTTTTATTTGACTTCTGCCATTTAAAAGATGTCCTTGGTGCTTCATCAACATTAAGTATTTAAGACAGGAAATCTGCTTTTTTTTTTGCAGAAGAGAAGATTGGCCTAAGTACCCTCATTAGATAGAACTGGTTTAAATCCATGTTTAATTAAGACCAGTAAATATTCTGCATATACAGTTTATCCATACATTGTGTGTTTAAGGCCATTGACTGCTTTGAAAGTTGAAGAAAGCACAACATTACAAATACAACCGAGATGATTTTTCTAAAATGAATCAGCAACATTTGTGATAATCGATTCATTTTTAGAATTAATTATCATGCAAAAATTCTCATTTTTCGGGTTGTTTTAGCTCCTCCAACGGGAAGATAAGGTGATTCACTGGAAACAGGATATTTCTGGGTTGGTCAGACAGCAGGTTGGCACTGATATTTTATAGGCTAAAAGGTTGATTGATCAATCTAAACATTTTTTTTGGATTAATCCATTATTATAACAAATTGTAGCCCTAATTCAGAAATAATAGGTTATCAATTCAAAGCCACCTTATCTGTAGTATATGTAGTTAGTAGCAAGAGACCTTTTGAAAGCACAGCATCGTGAAATTGTGATGAAATCTCAACTTTGACAATATGGCAGCACACAACAAAAGATGCAGCATATTCAGTTGTCTCAGTATGTAAGGATGTACATCTTATGTTCATAAGATCACATCGACATCATAGAATCACTTTGATTTAACAATGCAGAGGACACTTTACCAGCGTGGAGATTCTTCTCACAGTCACATTTCACAGTGTCCTTTCAGCTTAGCATTTCATCCAGTGGTGTAAGGTACGATGGGCCCTGTAGAGCACGCTACTTATAAAGCACAAACACACACACAGTCATGTTTTAGAGACTTTTATGGGCAGTATATTGACTAACATTAATTTCCTGAGGCCTGTACCACGAAGCAAGTTCAATGTACCCAGGTTATCTTTTGATTATCTGGCTAAACTAACCCTAACAACCACTCTCTCTGTGCAAATCTCCTTGCACTCTCAGTCACAATTTCCTAACCAGGGTTTTAGAAACACTGAGGTCCTGAATTCAAATCACCTCAGCACCACCACACTTCCAGAAGAAGATATTTTCAAAAGGCCACCACATTAAAACAAATTAATCAATTTTTTCTCTCCTTTTTCATGTAACTTGTAAATTATATTTTCTTTACATTTGAACTACCTAAATGCTGCCTTGTAACTTGTACAATTTTTAAATATTCTATTTCAATAAAATATCAGAATCAGCCCCGTCAGGTCATTAAAACCCTCAAACGTAAAACGGTCAAAATGAAATCTGTGCTCTGAGTTGTAGTTACGGCCCTGATCCTCAGATGTGTCAACAAGGTGTCTCAGACTCAGACACTTGGACACTATCTTGTCTCCCCGATCACAACATTAACAAGTTATTTACTCACCGGGAACAAAAACCGGGGACTTTGTTAATCCATCTAATTTCCCATATCTACAATGGATGAGCAAACAGGTTGATTCATATGTGATCATATTCTAATTTGCTAGTCCATAATCAAAAGGCCAATTTCCCACTATCAATTATGATGCTGGGAAACAACGCCAGTCACAGATTTGCATATGAGGCAGGGATCCTGTGCCAAGAGGCAATAAATGGAAGGTTGTGGGACACAGAATCGGATCGCTGGACTGTTCTGTAACGTTTCACTGTCATCAGTTGAGATGTGTGACTATTAAGCCTCTGAGGCCCTCATGTGGCCTCTGAAGGTAACACTCACCAGGTTAGTCAAAGGCTCAGAAAATAGACCCGTTTGTCGTTGGTTTGATTAAACCTTCAGACAGGTTTGTTTCATACACCACGTGTCTCCTGCTTGAACAGTGTCACAGACCACAGTTATTCTCACTCGTCAAGACGTAGAGCAGCTCTGTGGCTGAACTACACAGTGAAGATGCTTATCTGTTAGAAAAAAAGAGTGTTTGCTGCTGTGGCCTCAGAGCACTTGGAATCTTTGCTTATTTGAAAAATGAGATCAATATTGTGTCTTCGTTCCTCTAATTTAGCCTCTGTGTTGTTTTTGAAGTGTTTTGAAGTTAATTTAATTTGATTTTATTCAGTTGTATATGCCACAGGACTTTAAGTTGAATAGCTACAGTCATTGTAAGTGAGGAGAAAGGCAGCAGTGGTAAGGGACTAACAGGGTATGGCTGCTTTCATGTAGCGAGCTTTGTGGGTTGTTTGAGTACCAGGCATATAAACTTCTGGCACCCTGTCTCCCACAGATGAACATTAGGTACTGCTAAATGGTTTCGTCTAATAAGTTTTGGAGGAAATGTTACTGCTGCCTGGATTATGCTCACCAACAGAAGTTTTGCGATGCAGGTAGTGATGTCGTAATGGTCAGGATGGATGGATGATTTTACAATGGAATAGCAACAATTAAAGCTTTTATTTTGAATAACCTAATTTTCCTTTGCATCGTTCTACTTCTGTATTACACAGCTCTTATTTTGAGGTTTAGCCTATAAAAACACATCCTGTCTTGTAATTCAAGTCAAGATGTAACTGTTTAGTACTTGTTACTTTAACTGTCTGCTGTCACTTCCAGCCTGAACACATCAAACAACTGCACAAGTTTACCACAGGTTAACTATGATCACTTTAGAATGTCAACACACGTTGTTATAGGCTTAAACCTGTTTTTAATATTTACATCACAAGTTATTTTCCCATCATTTTGAATAATATGCACACTTTATATAGTGACTCGGATAGTCAATCTGCGCGCTGTAGACGACATGTCCACTCAATATCACCTTGACATCGTAGTTTGTCAGACTTCGCTGCGCTCTACTCTTAACACCCCGGCAAAACCAATGGCTATGCATCAGTGTCGACTTAAAACGCCATTAGACTCAGGCGGATACGTTGGCCTCCAGTGGAAATTGGTTTGAATGGAGGCAACATCAGACTGAAGATGGTAACTGAGTTGATAATTCTGTCTGATATCAGGCAACTAGTGTGGTGAAGAGGGAGCCACCTCACATATGGGCATTAGCTCTGGGTACTGACTGAACTAAAGAGATGAGTGGATACAAGTGGCTGAAATGATCAGCAGGCCTCCTGGACCTTGGGCCTTGAGACACCTTGGGTTGCTCGGAGAAGGGTGTTAGGACTATTTTACTTACTACAATCACTGTTAGTGTAAAACATTGAATGGATATAAATAAATGACTTGTGCTCTCAACTTAACGAAGGTCTGCTTTCCAACTGCACTGATCCTTGGTCATCCTATTCAGCAAATTTGTGAAAATACTTGTTCTGGCCACAAACTAATACAATACTCCTCTGTGCAATACTAATCTGTCATGCATTCTCCTGGAGAGCGTGTGTCATGATGTGGTTGGTTGAGATTTTGTAAGTTAAGGGAAGTATACATCAGGGCTAAGAGGAATGTTGTTGAGCGGAGATATTTTTCCTTCAAATATTATTTCAGCAATTATCAAAAGAAAGCAACACTACTTGAGGATATACAAACAAGACACACGGCTTAAACACCCGCTGATCCACCCGCTGACACACACACAGCGGTTTGCCCAAGGCGTTGTCCATGAGGAGCTCCTCTCCTTTTAGCCACCGCTAATTGCGATTGAACGCAGCCGCGTCCAATCAGCTGCTGCAGCTGGCATCCGGGACAGAGGGTGGCATCCGGGACAGATGCCACCCTTCAAATATTATTTCAGCAATATTCTGTCTGTTGTGCACAGGTGAGGCCCAGTTCAGATGGAGTAACTGAGGCGACCCGTAGAAGCTACGCACAAGATCAGTGAGAGACTTTCACACAACCAGATTGGGGCCGATATCCGTGTAAGACCCAGTGTAGGTGTAGTTTCTGGCTGAATATAAAGAAAGGATTCTGAATACATGAATGCTTCTGCTCAGGATATTGTGACTTGACTTCTGTCTGTAATTTGTTTCAGCTGCTTATGGAAATGACAGATCTGTTTAATGATAATTCCATGCATTTGCTTATGATTTCCATGGTTTATGAAAAGGTATTTGTTATGTTCCCCGTTTGGCATCTAAGGGATGCGGGGAGTAACGATGTAAATTTCCCGGGGAAAGAGAGAATGAGCACTGATAAGGGTTTAACAAAAGGGGTATTTATTGCAGATTGATTAAATGCTCGCAAGGACCCAACTGAAAACTACTTTCTTATCAAAAGAAAGCGACACTACTTGAGGATATACAAACAGCACACACGGCTTAAACACACGCTGATCCACCCACTGACACACACAGCAGTTTGCCCAAGGCGCTGTCCATGAGGAGCTCCTCTCCTTTTAGCCACCGCTAATCGTGATTGAACGCAGCCGCGTCCAATCAGCTGCTGCAGCTGGCATCCGGGACAGAGGGTGGCATCCGAGGACACTGTGGGTAAGCAGAGGCAGAGCACAAGCACAACACGGCACGTAACACCCCCTCCCATAAAACCAAACACTTGTTTGGTCACAACCCAGATAGCAAAATTCATCCGGCCCATTGTTGGGCCACATGATTGCGTTTCTTCTGGCCCAGTATACGCCCGGGTCCTCGGCCCGAAACTGGCCAATATACAGCATGACTGTCAGATGAAACTTAAGTGGGCCTGACCTGGCCCGATGCGTTTAAACATGCTGTGGCCCAGTTCTGGCCCACATACAACATTCTAACTTTTTATAATTAACCCCAGCTTTGGCCCAGCTCTGGCCCAAATACTGATATCAGATTACGAATGTGCTGCTGGCCCAGACCTGGCCTATGTACTGCATGATGGGTTGTCTTGTTGCCATGGAGACCTAAAATCCAACCCCACCTCTGGGCTAACCTCTGTTCCACGGGGTATTTTTGCATTTCTTTCATCATGTGTGTTAAAAGCTGAAACGTGATACTTGTTTTTTCTGTAAATTAATATTAATACAATTTCGCTGAGCTGCAGTTTTTAAATGCTAAAATGTTGCCATGTGTTTATATTCACACAAAAACATTAGCAAGTGCCAATACGTTGTAGATTGCATCTTGCTTAAAATATAAAGAAAATACCAAAATACCCAGTATCATATTTCAACTTTTCACAAAGACAGACTAAAGAAAAAGCAAAAACACATTGAGGAACAGAGGATAGTGCAACACAAAGTACCCCTGATAGGTACACAAATATGTTGCACCCCACCCTCTATAGAGAGTAGACCTACACTGGAATGATGGGGTGTTTGGGTTCTGAACTCCTAAGGTAGTTACCACGAAGGTTTACCTGATTATTGTGAATTTATATTACCCTCCGAATAACAAAGAAACTGTCAAACTTAGCAATAATTAAATAACTGACCACAGACAAGTGATTGGGATGAAAAAATAAATACAAGTTTACTGACTGACAGCTTTTGAAAATGGTCAAATAATAATTACCCTTTCGGGGACAAGAAAAACAAAACAACAATAACACCTTACAGTATGACAGAATACTCAAATTGACTTTAAAACACTCATGGGCCCACACACACTCACTCACATTACAATAAGAAAACGTTGCAGGCCTGTGTAGCTCGGGTGCGGTGCTGCCTTCCGAATCCTCAGTAGAAACAGTTACACAGCAAATCCAAAATCACAATTCAATGTCAGTCCTTGAGAAAAAACAGTATGTCGTCAAAAAAAACGCGGCGACAGTATAGTAGTATAATCATTCGTATTATTATACTATGTTCGTCGCCCCGAAGAGTGAAAAATACATTTCCAAGTTTTCCAATGCGCCCTCGAGCCTGCGAGACAAGATGCTGTCATTTAATTAGCTGAAGTGGCAGAGTCAGAAACACTCCGTGAATCGTGACTTGCGGAAAGACAGCTGGCAGTGGTCTGACATGGTAAGCTACTAAATACGCCAGGAAATAATAAAGCCTCATATTAGTATTTCGTTTGGTCTCAGCATTGATATTGTTGACCCTTTTGTGCTTTGTAGATAGGAAAATGCCACCAAAAAAGAACGAGATATACGAAGTTTTTTCGCCACCCAGAGGGTAAGTAGCTATCAAGAAGCCCAGGTCATTGTTAGCTAGCCAGTAGTAGGCTAACTACCCACACTGTGCAAACCTGCTAGCCTTACATTGCCACCCATCCAACAATGGAAACATATTTTCAAAGTTGTTAGTGTAGAGTAGAGTATGGATCGCGCCAAATGTTTCTGTCCGAGCCCGGCGCGTGTCCGACAGAGTAGTGCCCGAGCCCGACGGAGTCCATGTCTCAACTGTTCATACTAATGACACATTATATAGTAATAAGGCTATCTCTGTTCCCTGTAATCTCGAGCAATGTCAGCAGTCAACTAAGCATGGTTAGTGTCTGTATTAAATTGATGAATTACTGTGCAGGAAAAACAGCAGCCTGAAGCTACAGATGTAGTGGTGATGAATCAGCATCAGGGGTTCAGGTGAGACGCTGAATTGTCCATTTTGGTAAAGATTGCATTAAATTGCTGTTTTTTAAGGGATGTTTAGACAATGTTACCCATGAGTGTTATCATTCACACTAGCTATTTTGAGAATAAATGTTATACTTGTAGGTAGTAAAAAGGTGCTATAAATTGGGATGGCCAAATGTATGCATCATATAATTCATTAATACATTATTTCATTGCTCAGGAATCCAGTACAGATGATGTAGGCCTAGTACAGCTCCATAAAACCTGAACCAATTACCTACATATTAAAAATTAATTTCAGAACAAACTAATGCATTGCATGTACTTCTCATTAGGTAATTTTGTTAATTAACGCATTATTTTGAAATGCATTCAGGAAACTCAGAAATCCAGTGCAGATGTAGTGCAGGTTGAGGAAGCAGCAGCTGGACCATCAGGGCTTCAGGTGATGTCTTAAATTGATTCTGTGTTGAGGTGTATTATCATGGCTGACAGTGTAAACATTGTCTACCTGTTTTAAGTGAATTATTATTATGTTAAAACATGCATGTGCAGACTAGGCTAAGTTTTCTTTGCTCTTTAGGGAACAGTCAGTTTGAGCGACAGTGACCCTCAAGGAAGTCAGTGTAGCAGTGTCCTGGATATGGGGAGTGAACCATACCAGCCTGATCCGAAATTCATCGAAGTACAGCAACTTCAGCACAAGAAGTTACGGTTTCAGGCAAAGTGGTATAGTCAGTATCCGTGGCTGAATTATAGCCCTACATTGAAAAAGGTACATTGTTTTGAGTGTGTCAAAGCATACACCATCAAAAAGACCACTCTGGAAAAAAAGAATGACCCAGCCTTCTGCTTAAATGGCTTTAGCAATTGGAAAAATGCCATTGAAAGCTTTAATCGCCATCACGCGAGTAAAGCACACCATCATGCTGTAACAACAAATGCATTGGAGAAAACGCCAGTTCACACCCAACTACTAAGTGCAATGGCTAAAACACAGCAGGAGGCAAGGCACTGTCCAATTAAAATTATGGGATGCATGAGGTATCTTGCTAGAAAGGGGCTTGCCTTTAGAGGACATGAGGTAGACAAGGGTAATTTGTACCACCTTGTCAAATTCATGGCAACAGAAGACCCTCTTCTGACCTCTTGGCTGACACATAACCACAACTATGTAAGCCTGCAATGCCAAAATGAGTATCTTACCTTGTTTGGCAACACAGTTGTAAGGGAAATAGCCTCAGACATCAGGTCCCTGCCAGAGGTTCAATTTTCTGTCATAATGGATGGCACTCAAGATGTTCAGGGTAAAGAACGAGTCTCCATATGCCTAAGGTATGTGGACAAAGAACTTGTGCCACATGAAGTATTTGTGGGACTCTACGAGGTGCCAGGGACAACTGGGGAACAGATGGCAAAGCTAGTGGTTGATGTGCTTCTGAGATTAAACTTACCAATATCAAGGTTGCGAGGTCAAACTTATGATGGAGCAGCCAATATGGCAGGAAAGTTCAATGGGGCACAGGCAGTTTTGAAAAAAGAACAACCCCTAGCATTGGATGTGCACTGTGGTGCACATTGTGTGAATCTTATAACACAGTGTGCATGCTGTCACGGGATTTCACGGATAGGACCCAATAGCAAGACCACAGGAGACAGGAGTTGATATAAACAGGTTTTATTGTGAAGGTGTGTGAAGGTGTGGAGCCCGTGGTCCGACACCAGAGAGTAGGCAGATCGACGGCGTGAGTCCCGTGGCTCGACACCGGAGGGCTGGCAGCTTGACGGCGTGATGTCCCGTGGCTCGACACTGGAGAGCTGGCAGCTTGACGGCGTGTGTAGTCCGCTAACACAACGGAGGGCAGAGCGGCGGTGAGTAGTCCGTTAACACAGAGGGCACGGGGGATTCCCGGACCGACGGACACTGGAGGCAGGCGCTCGAGGGAGTAGATGCAACGGGGTAGAAGCGGGTGAAAGACGGTTAAAGACGGTACGACCTGACAACCCCAGACTGCAGGACCAGAGTTTATATATTGCCAGGGGTATCGTTATTGGGACCTGAGTCTGGTGTGTCAGGCTGCAGGAGGTGATCAGCTGGAGTGGCTGCAGCTGTGTGGCCATGGGAGGTGTAGGGTCTGACAGGGATCCTGACAGTACCCCCCCCTCAAGGAACGGATTCCAGACGTAGCTACACCGTCCAGAACAACAAACAAGGGTGGGCGGAGGGGGTCCGGAGGAGGGACGTCCCAGCAGATACCAAGCCAACCAGGGTGGGTGGAGGGGGTCCGGAGGGTGGGTGACTGGATCTGACTGGCCACGGGGCTGCAGAAGGGCTCCGGACACGGGTGCTCCGGCGGACGGCCGGGCGGGCAGAAGGGCTCCGGACACGGGTGCTCCGGCGGACGGCCGGGCGGGCAGAAGGGCTCCGGACACGGGTGCTCCGGCGGACGGCCGGGCGGGCAGAAGGGCTCCGGACACGGGTGCTCAGGCGGCCTGGACTCAGACTCTCTGAGTCGGGGCTCCGGGGAATAGGATACTGGTCCAACGGCGGCAGGCCCTGGAGGTCGCTGCTGCTCCGAGGCAGGCCCTGGAGGTCGCTGCTGCTCCGAGGCAGGCCCTGGAGGTCGCTGCTGCTCCGAGGCGGCGACTGGAGGTCGCTGCTGCTCCGAGGCGGCGACTGGAGGTCGCTGCTGCTCCGAGGCGGCAACTGGAGGTCGCTGCTGCTCCGAGGCGGCAACTGGAGGACGCTGCTGCTCCGAGGCGGCAACTGGAGGACGCTGCTGCTCCGCGGCGGCGGCGGCCGGAACTGGAGGTCGCTGCGGTTCGGAGACGGCGGCGGCCGGGACTGGAGGTCGCTGCGGTACGGAGACGGCGGCGGCCGGGACTGGAGGTCGCTGCGGGGCTGAGGCGGCCGGGACTGGAGCTGGCTGTGGGGCTGAGGCGGCCGGGACTGGAGCTGGCTGCGGGGCTGAGGCGGCCGGGACTGGAGCTGGCTGCTGGGCTGAGGCGGCCGGGACTGGAGCTGGCTGTGGGGCTGAGGCGGCCGGGACTGGAGCTGGCTGCGGGGCTGAGGCGGCCGGGACTGGAGCTGGCTGCGGGGCTGAGGCGGCAGGAACAGGAGCTGGCTGCGGCGCAGAGGCGGCAGGAACAGGAACTAGAGTTCGCTGCGGCTCCGAGGCAGCAGCTGGATATGGTGACGGCCGGAATGCCGTCCAAATACGGGGAGCCGGACTTGGCCGGACCACAGGGTGTTCCCCTACACTTGCTTGGCCCCGTCTCCGGCTGAGAAGGTGCTTAGCCAGATGATCCGAGTCCACCGGAGGGTCGAAAACCGCGATTAATCGCATTGTTATGGCAAAGTTCAATAATGAATTCAAAAGTAGTGTATTGCGCACTTTTATTTTAAAAGTACTGCTATATAAACAAAAGGGCAATAACATTTGGTTCACGAGATGCAGGTAGCATGTTTTATACTTAATGTGAATATAATTCATACTTTGTTGGCATCTTATTCTGAAAACCGGATGTTCGTCTGAAGAAACCGGATGTTGTCTCATGTTAATCTTTCCGCTAACTTTCAAAGTCCTTCGCTCGCTCCCGATCTGTGCCGTTTAAATGCGTTTACCGTGAATTTCAGCATATAGGTGCACTAAAATTACTGACTATAGGATGTTTGCTGGCTTTTATCCCACTGTTCTTGTCATCCTGTTATGTATATGTATTGTCTCTTGTCTTTCAATAAAAAAAAAAAAAGAAATTATAATAAATTTAAAAAATGCGTTAACGCGCGATAAAATAATTGTCGGCGTTAATTAATGAATGCGTTAACGCGAAATTAACGTGTTAACTTGCCCAGCACTAGTATTTTTACTTACTTAGTATATATATATATTTCTACTCACTTAGTATATATTCCTATTCAGTATATTGTATTCATGCATAAATACTTTTGCTCTGACCTTTGCTGAACTGCACCACCATGTCTCTGTGGTGCAAAAGAAGGATTCTCTCTTGCCTGTTCACATAGATAACTGTGTTTTGAGAATGTTGTATGAGAATGTTCCAGTGCCAAAGCCTTCGGGCCGCTTGTTTTGGTTGCTGGCCGTTTGTTTTCACTTGTTGTTCCTATCAGTCTGAGACCCAAAGTCTGAGACTGAAATGTCTGTAACATTGGCCATCGGCCCCCACCTTTGCTTATTCGGTATAAAGAAAGCTTGTTCACTTTTTTTCGAGGTTCTTTCTTCCTCACCGAGACTGTACGCATTCTGATGTGATGATTGAATCTTTTCTGCGCAGAAAATAAATATACAGAAGGGAACCTCTGGTCTTTGATATTCTTTATTTCAGCATCAAAAGACTCATGCAAAGCAGGTATGGGATATATATTTTTTCCACCACAGGGTACATATATATGAGAATACCCTGGTATTAATCTTACGCTGGGCAAAAAGGTGTATTATGTTTTATATCGTGTATTTTTTGTATTATCCTGTATCCCTGTAACCTGTTGGAACATACGATGATGTAAATGTGTCTGAGTATTATTATCAACCAGTGAGCACGGTATGTCATACGTCCTGAGTACCAGTAGAGGTCGTTGTGTTAGATAACGATATGCTCATCAATGTATGACTAAATTTAAGGGGGGTTACCATGCCCATGTCATGCCCCACAAAGGCACCAAGAGGGGGGGGGGGGGTTGAAACTTTCCCCCGATGTTGCTAGAGTATAAATATTCTCGGTTTTAGACAATCGGGGCGGTAGTTGGGGAGAAGTCCACCAGGTCTGTACCTGCGTGGGGTTAAAATGTAATTCTTAGTTGAGTTCAGGGTTTATAAATTATTTTTCTTATATATCTTTTTGTAAATCGATTTTTCTTTGTATTTGGACCAAAAGAATATACTTTGAATTGGACAGAAATAAATAAGTAACAAGTTAACTTTTTTTTGAGTTTGAAAGAGCTTTATATCTGTTGGGCTCTTAATTAATAAAGTTTGCCTGTTCAACATAATATCAACTAAGTTATTTTTTTTATATGGGGGGGGGGCTAGGGGGCTGGCAGTGTCCCTACCAATGCTGAGACCAAACCAACAGTCTGTCTCGGTCCGCAATCGGGTCCTCCGGTCCAGTGACTCAGCAACTTGTACTTTACACAGCAAAACGTTTACAAACTCTCCAGGTCGGCGTAAAATATCCCTAATCCTAACCATAACAAACAATCACTGGCAGAAGGTCTTTCCCTCTCGCGCCAACTTTCCACAACAGGCCCACATTGTGTTACTTACTACTGGGCCGTTGTCGTATGTGGCCCGCACCCTTACAGCAGGATTACATTTGATTTAAGTACATTTGCCGCCAAATTTGTCAATGTCCTCAACCAAGAAAATAAAGTAATTATCATGTAAAAGTTAGCGTTTTATAATATGTCATGCCAAATCCAAGTAGCCCTCTGCTTACATTTCTGATTCACAAGTATTGAATTTTACCGATGGCAAACTAAATAATCGTGAGCTAACCGGTGTCTCAAACGACGGTCAGTTCCTGGCAGACGCTCACATTTTGGCATGACACCGGCAGGTTTTAATGAGGTAGTGTTCGTAAGTGAGGTGAGGTAGTGTTCGTAAGTACTGAACTAGCTAGCTAGTTCAGTACTTACATAAATTTCACAATTTCAGCTGAGAAAGAATAGGGATCGAAACTGCAGTTTAAACACACACACACACACACACTACTAACAGACAACCTTTTGATTGTGGGAAATAAAATATAATTTAACAAATGTGTTTGTACTCACCGATAGTGGACTGACAACTGATGAAATTCACTGTGCACTGAAGGCAAACTGTTGTTTCCCAATCACAGAGGTTTTGAGGAGCGCTTGGTATAATCAAAAGGGTCTCCCGCACGGGCGGTGGCATTTGCTGGTGTGCTCCAAAGGATTTCACACGATAATCTTTACTTTCTTTTACGACTGTGATTGACTAAATAAAAACTAATGGAATAAAACCTAGGTAGATGTGCCATTTTATAATGTGTATTTAACTGGTAGTTGGTTGGACAAGACAATTGCATTTTGTGAAATGTAGACATGAGTGCAATTCGGGACAGGCTGTAGTTAAAAACAATGTTTTTTTCCCTGTTGCACCTTGCATAAAAAAATGCCAAGTGATGTTGGTGTAATCGGTTCTGGCCCAGCAACGACATGTATACTTCACAGCAAGTTGCATTCAGTCAGTGTTGTGGGCCAAAAACTAACAACATAGTATTGGGCCATGACCTATGTAACAACCTTTGGCCCAGTAATAGCTTTACTATCAAAATATTGTAATGCTACGTCCACCTCTGGGCCAATTCTGACATATACACAGATAATCTGTCCATCAGTCAGCCGACACTGACAGCCAGAGTCGGCCCAGAACTGACTGCTATCTGGGAACCAACCCCCACCAGACATGTATTTACATTATAACAAAAAACACACGGCTTAAACACACGGCTTCACTATAGCGGTTTGCCCAAGGCGTTGTCCATGAGGAGCTCCTCTCCTTTTAGGCACCGCTAATCGCAACGCAGCCGCGTCCAATCAGCTGCTGCAGCTGGCATCCGGGACAGAGGGTGGCATCCGGGACAGAGGGTGGCATCCGAGGACACTGAGGGTAAGCAGAGCGAGAGCACAAGCACAACACGGCACGTAACACCCCCTCCCATAAAACCAAACACTTGTTTGATCACAACCAACCCCCACCAGACATGTATTTACATTATAACAAAAAACACACGGCTTCACTACAGCGATTTGCCCAAGGCGTTGTCCATGAGGAGCTCCTCTCCTTTTAGTCACCGCTAATCGCGATTGAATGCAGCCGCGTCCAATCAGCCGCTGCAGCTGGCATCCGGGACAGAGGTTGGCACCCGAGAGGACACTGAGGGTAAAACCTCAATTGGACTTCGTCATTTCAGGATACAGCTCTGTCAGATGTGATAGAATTGGAAAACAAGGTGGAGGGTGTGTAACATTTATTAAGGATACCTTAGCACAGAGGTGTCAAACATACGGCCCGCCACGTCATTTGATGTGGCCCGCGAATCCGTCAGATTAAAAAAAAAAAAATTTAAAAAAACGTAATAATAATTTAAAGTTAGACTTGATAATAAAAATATCCCCATAGTCGAAGTTATGAGATAGAAAGTCGAAGTTATGAGATAGAAAGTCAAAATGATGAGATACTTGTTAAACACACAGTCATAGAAGCAGCTCTTTGGCTGGTTACTGTACACTTGAAATGGAAATGTATTGTGAGTACATTGAAGACTACTTTAAACGTGGCTTTAAAACACATGAAATACTTCACGTGGGATTGTGCAAACGCACCCTTGAAAGGATTTTAAGCTTTGAACAAAGTTATTGTAATAACTTGTGTTTGATTTGTCTTTGATATTTTCTTTTAAAGTTTGATCTTTGATAGAGTAATGTGGGTTTCTTAACCCTAAATTAAAAGGATTTAAGTTATAATAACAGAAATGTGCTTAAATATATTTTTACATTTATATAACTGCATGTACAATATTTTTACACTTGAATAAACAATAATCAAATGCAGAGAGTTATTTAACAATATGTTAGGAGTAGTTACATTTACACAGTCTTACATTTACAACCGGCCCTTTGAGGGCAACCGTGACGCTGATGTGGCCCAGAGTGAAAATGAGTTTGACACCCCTGCCTTAGCATATAGAAAGATTAATGTTCCAGAACAGTATGAATGTATTATGATAGAAGTATGTAGTCCAAGAGGAGATATCAAGTTTGTGAACTTCTATAATCCTTGTAAAAAGCTATCTATGGAAATGTTTCACGAGATATCAGGAAATATTGGAAAAAGAGAAATTTGGTGTGGAGATTTTAATGCTCACAATACATTATGGGGAAGTGAGTTCACTGATACCAACGGAGGGGTATGTGAAGAATTTATAGAGGAGAGATCATTCATTTGTCTTAATGATGGAAGCGGTACCAGGGTAGATGTTACTCGAAATTCAGTATCCTGCTTAGATCTTACATTAGTCTCAGGAAATATGAGTAATTTGTGTGGATGGAATACAATGAATGAATCTAATATAGGGAATGATCACTTTCCTATATGGTGCTCATTAAACTGTAGTATCTTTATTCAGAAGGGTAATATAATAGAAAGATTGTGTTTTTCTAAAGCTAACTGGGGAACATTTAAAGAATGTTGTAGGAAGTCATGTGAAGAAATATCTATTGAGGGTGATGTGGACAGTTGTTCGAGAGTAGTGACCTCTATGATTATTGGTGCTGCATCAATATGCATTCCTAAGAGTAAGGTGAATGGGAAAAAGAAAATGGTTCCATGGTGGAATGATGAATGTAAAAATGCCATTAAAGAAAGAAATCGTGCCTTCAGAAAGTTAAGAAGCCTTTTGATCGATTATCAAAGAAAGAGAGCGGTAGTACGGAAAGTTATTAAGTCATCAAAGAGGAATGCATGGAGGCAATTCTGTTCAGCTATTGGAAGAGAAATAGAGTTACGTGATGTTTGGGCGATGATCAAAAAGAGGGAAAAGAAAATCAATTAAAATCCCAGTTTTGATAGACAGAGAATATCGGGCAATTACAAATGAGGAGAAAGCTGCGTTATTGGGGAAGAAGTTTGCAAATGTTCATAGCGGAAGTCATTTACATGAGAGGCACAGACAGAGAAAAGAAGACATTTTAGCAGCACATACAGAAGTTAAAAAGAAAAAGGTCAATGAAGGAACACCTCTTGATGTGGAGTTTTCAATACAGGAGCTGAAAACAGCGTTGGAGGGAAGTGGGTATACTGCTCCAGGTCAAGACCAAATATGCTACGCTATGTTGAGACAATTACCAGAAGAAGCCTAGAAATTATTCGTAAATTGTTTAATATGATTTGGAGGGAAGGTGTAATGCCAAGCAGCTGGAAGAGTGCTTTGATTCTACCTTTTGGTAAACCTGGTAAAGACCTAGCTAATGCTGGCAATTACAGACCAATAGCACTGACATCTCATTTGTGCAAGTGGATGGAAAAGATAATCATGAGAAGATTAACTTATTTTATAGAACAAAGGGGCTTGCTAAATAAATCTCAGAATGGCTTTCATGAAGGTAGATCGACACTTGGCGCATTGATAAAAGTTAGCAACGAGGCAGAGAAAGCAATAAGTATGAAGGAGATTATGGCTATAGTCTATTTTGATATAGAGAAAGCATATGACTCCATGTGGAGAGAGGGCCTATTGATTAAAATGTATAAAATAGGTATTGGTGGAAGGATGTATAACTGGATATTGGATTTCTTTTCTAGTCGATCATTCAAGGTAAAAGTTGGAGATGCCGTGTCAGAAGAATTCACAATAGTAAATGGGATCCCTCAAGGTAGTGTTATTAGCCCTATATTATTTAATATTATGATAAATGACGTCTTTATGGACATTGACAGAGATATTGGCTCCTTGCTATATGCTGATGATGGAGCAATATGGAAAAGGGGAAAAAATATTAGACATGTGATCAGTAGAATTCAAAAGGCTATAACCAATGTTGAAAAGTGGTCGTATGACTGGAGGTTTAAGATGTCTGTTGCTAAGTCTTGCAATATTTAGGCTTAGGGTTTGATGAAAAATGTTTGTGGAGAACCCATATTAAGCATATTGAAACTAAATGTAAAAAGGTGCTCAATGTTATGAGAGCAGTTTCTGGACATGAATGGGGAGCAGATAAACGGTCACTAATGGATATCTATAGGGCTATTATACGAGCATGTATAGATTATGGATGTATGGTGTATGGAGCAGCTGCCAAGAGTACATTACAAACATTAGATAGAATTCAGTTCAGAGCTCTAAGACTTAGTATGGGTGCAATTAAATCCACCCCAAACAACGCACTTCTGGTGGAGGCTGACGAACTGCCATTAAGCTTAAGACGATCAAAACTAGTTCTGGCATATTGGGTGAAGTTAAAGGGATCTGCAGAGGAACTTCCCGCAACAAATGTGCTGTATGAATGCTGGGAATACACCCAAAGTAAAGGCAAAGGGTTTGGTTGGACAATCAGTGCAATAGCCAAAGAATACGGTTTAACTGGGTTAGAGTATGGTCCCAATGTAATGTGGGGAAATGTTCCTCCTTGGATACTACCAGTTCACAATGTGGATTTAATACTCATAGAAGAGAGGAAAAAAATGGATGGAAAGAAACTTGTATGACATTGGACATCAGACTCAAGTATACATCAATAATAATTATTATAACTATCTGCAGATTTATACAGATGGATCTAAAGATAACGGGAATGGACACATAGGATCAGGGGTAATCATACCAGAATTTAGGGTGACAATATGCAAACTAATTAATGACAGACTGTCTGTCTTTACAGCCGAAATTATTGCAATAATCTTGGGAGTGCAATGGGTAGAAGAGGTCAGGCCTGAGAGAGTGGTCATCTGTTCTGATTCTGCTGCAGCTTTAAACAGCCTAAAGTCAAAACGAACAATAAGAGAGGATTTAGTGATGGAAATATCTCTGATAATGTTGAGACTTCAAAGACTGGGAATAAATGTTCAATTTTGCTAGGTTCCTGCTCATGTAGGTGTGGAGGGCAATGAGAGAGCAGATATGATTGCAAAGAGAGCACTACCACTAAAAGAAGAGGAGATATTGAATATTCCTTTTGGAGTCAGTCAGTGGGGGAAACAATTGCCCCCTAAAAAATATGTAAATTTCCTACCCTGGCTGCAGGGCACTGTTGCGATTAGACCGTAGGATTTAGTTGTTAATAGGTGTTGTTTAGGTTTATTTATTTAGTTATTGATATATATATATATATATAGATATATATATATATATCTATATATATATATTATTTTATTTTATTATTTTATTTTATTATCAGAACAGTGAAGAAAAGTTTACCCTGAAAATGCACACTCCGGTACAGTAGGTGGCGGTATGCACCTATGCAAGTTGGTTGCGATCCGCCATTGGAATTTAAAGAAGAAGAAGAAGTAGCCTACTTACCAACCGCCTTAAAAGTAGAAGAAGAGAACAGTAGCCAGCCTACTTATCGAGACTGCAGTACAGCTGCTTTCTTGCAACTCTCTGTGACTCTCTGTCTGACATTCATAATGGTGAGTACAAAAGAAAAAACATCATAATTCTGCTATATGGTTGTACAGTTTGCTTTATATTTAACAATTAGTTTGTGGTGCTGTTATTGTATTTTTCTGCATTATGTTTCTGTATTATTCCAAGGCAATATAGTCATTTAGCCCGCAGAAGTGATTTTTACTGTAAATATTTTGGTTATTGTAGCAATTGTGCATTTGTTAGCATTAAGAGATAAAGGCAATAAACACATATTTTATTCTCAAAATTATTTATAATCTCTAGTGAATTAAAATATTAAAATCAACACCATGCTGTATCATGTGGCTGAAAAATGTCATCAAATGTAAATATTGCTGATAGTTTGGGAAACTGTGCTGGACTGCAAAGTTACATTTTGTTTCATTTTTTTTAACAAATGGCTTTTCACTTATTCAGATACCACATCTTAAAATCTGAGCCTGTGCTCATAATTTTGACGATGATCCAAGTTTTCTGAATAGTTAATTTTGCTCTCACCTTTGTCTTATTGCACCTTGCTATAGAGTGACATTTAGAAAGACCCAGGCAAGGATGAGGTCATCCCAGAGTTTTAAATGTGAAACAACTGGACGCATTCTACTTTATAATGCAGCAATGCAGCTCAAAGCAGTTGATAGTTGTGAAGCAATGCTGCTTGACAAGCGTGTTATTTGAAGTCTAATGAATCTCAACAACATTGAAAGCTGCAATTAATTTTTACTGCAAATGTAGTTGTGTAATATTGTTATGGTGAGAAGACAGAACTTGTTAATTTAAGACACCCCCTGATGATGAATTAAAAACATAGAATCATGCAATCCTTCATTACTTACAGTGTTGACACATATTTTACCTTGCATATTGACACCAGTAGTCTGTCATCTCATTTTCCTATGAAATTTAAGTAACGATCTCATGCTAATTAGCTGTTTGGTTATTTGTGTTGATTGAAGCCACTTTGCATAATACCCCACAGTTGAATTTGCAAGGGAAAATTACTGCACTTGTTTAAAGGTAAAATTGCGAGGGTGTTATCTCCCAAACGACAACTGATATCTTCTCTCTATAAAGTTTCCTCTTTATTGCATTAAGGAAAGGGAACATTTTCAAGCTACAAATAGTCTCTTTGTCAGATACAGAGGAATCAAACAGACTCAGGTGTCAAGTCTGGTCACATTAGAAAAGCAACAAATGCATTGAACATTTTCTGGCATATGAAAACGAACAGGGGCGTCGTTAGGCCAGCCAGGATTATAGCCAAGGAGTTTAGCTCAAACCACGTAAATGATGCACGGAGGGAAATTGTAAGCACAGGTTGTTACAGAACGTGGCTATCTGTAGTTGTTAACGATTGTTACCTGCTTAAATTTAGGTTTACTTGAGGCAAATGAAAGGGAATATTGTAGTGGGCTATGTTAACACTAAGCTAGCTAGCTAGCTAGCTAGCTATTTTGTTATAAACTGTCTCCAGTGAGCAAGAGTGTGAACGAGCGAATTCGAAATACAAGAAATAACTATCGACATCTCTCTATTCTTTGCATTAATGTATATCTCTTGTATTTCGAAACAATAATATCAGTCCCTATAGAATGTTGTTGTTTATAATCAGTTAATGCTAGTGAAAACTAAATGTCATAGTGTCTCTCATAACGCTATTGTACCTGTATATCATCCAATTCATTGACCAGATGGAGGATATAAGAAGATTCTTTGGGATAGGTGGTGAGAAGCAGAAGACTGACAAGGTTAGTGGTCTACAGCAGAGGTCCCCAACCTTTTTTGCACCACGGACCGGTTTCATGTAACACAATATATTCACGGACCGGCCTTCAAGGTGTGGCGGAAAAACACGACGAAATAAAATTATACGATCGGCATGAAAACAAATATAAAATGCATAATAAATACAACTCACAATAACGCTGAATCAGTGGGAGCCCTGAGCTTGTTTCTCTGCAACGAGACGGTCCCATCTGGGGGTAATGGGAGACAATGACACCCGAAGTGTGTTCCTTATGTCCAGTCTATTCCGTAATTAGGGCCCGAGCTACCGACATCGTCGGGCCGCGAAGGCCCTATTGATATTGTACCCGTTTGGGTAAACGTATGCATGGTTGGAGGACTTGCCATGTATGAAAACTCACCAAATTTTGGGGACTTGTCAGGCCTGGTGAATATAGCCATCTGAAAAATAATGCATCTTTCTGTGTTAAGAAATGGCTCTCTAGCGCCCCCTACAAGTCGGACCGGCGACGCCCCTCGGCCAGTATGTCCGATTGACTTGAAATGTGACGCACATGTCCACTTGAGCTAGAGCTACAAAAAAGCCAATCAGACCCCTAAGCTCCGCCTACTTAGATTTTCCGCCATATTGAATTTAGTGTAAAACACATTTCTGCAAACTCCTCCTACATGCTTAGTCCCATTACTACCAAATTTGCTGTGGATCATTACTGGATCTACATCATCAAAAGTTATCAAAAGCTTTTTGATATCTCTTCGTTTACAATATATGTACCAATAAACTTCTTAGGGGCGTGGCTTAATATCAATACATATAACTTCTCAAATTACCAGATTTTCAGCATATGTGCACATTGCATCCTCTAACATACCCTGAGATTTATTTTGCATTCAACAACTAGGGGGCGCTACAGTAAACCCTTGAAGTTGTGCTTTTTGTCACTTTTTGCAGATTTCAGCCTTCGCACTTTAACGAACTCCTCCTACAGATTTTAAGCGATGAACTTCTACTTTAGTCAGGGTGCTGTTAAGACCTTTGTGATTAAAATGTATCAAAATCGAGAGTTTTCATCAAAGAACCTTGACGTGGCGTGGTGGCCATTTTGCCTCATTGTTTATGAAAAAATAAGTTCTTATAAGTTGTTATAACTCCAAGGTACATTATCCAATCCGCACAAAACTTCTTTTGCATGATGCTACTTCAAGCCTAAACATACTTCAATTGAAAAAAATTCAATAATTCATAGCGCCGCCTACTGGCTAAAGGAAATGTCATATTTTATACTTTTAATTATTCCTCCTAGCCAGGTGACCTGATGAGTCTAAAATTTGGTAAGGATAGCCTTAAGACATTGATGATGCATCATCATGAATTTTTTGAGTTTTCGTTGAACGCTGTTGCCGTGGCGATGCATAGTTTGCCATGAAAAAGGAAGCTGATGGTTTAGTGAGTTGGGATGCTCAAAAACTCATGGAACTTTGTACATGTGTCACAGGTCATTGGAAGAAATAGTTTATATGATTTTCTTTATTGGCCGTTTTCAATTGCCTCTATAGCGCCCCCTACAATATTTCAAAAGAGCAGCCCCAGCGCTACGTTTTGGCTACATGTATGAAACTTGGTAGGCACATGTATCCTATGGAGACTTAAAAATAAGTCTCTTGGGACCATGCTCTAAACCCTACCGGAAGTCTGCCATCTTCAATGTTGTATGAATTTATACAATATTTCGACAATGCAGCCCTCGCAGTACGTTTCACTATTTATATATAAAATTTAGATGTATAACATTTGGTAAACAGATGTATCACATCGAGACTGACAAAAAAGCCCCCGGAACTCTAAGCTCTAAACCCAACCGGAAGTCAGCCATTTTGAATTTAGTGGAAAAAAACACATTTTTGCGAACTCCTACATGCTGGCTCCGATTTCTACGAAATTTGCTGTGGATCTAGATCATCAAAAGTTATCAAAATATTTTTGATATCTCTTTGCGTTCATAAGATATGGACCAATACACTTCTTAGGTGCGTGGCAAAATATCAATACACATAACTTCTCAACCATTTGTTCTAAATTCCCAAAATATTCAGCATATGTGCACATCGCATCCAGTAACATACCCTGAGAATTGTTTTGCATTCGACCACTAGGGGGGCGCTACAGTAAACCCGCAAAGCCTACTGGCTAAAGGAAATGTCTGATGTAACTCAGCTGGACTTGTTCCAAACGGTCCCAAACTTCACATGCTTGATAACACTCATGGCCTGAGGATGCCTAGAAGCTAATTTTCCCTAATACTCACAGCGCCACCTGCTGGCGAAAGGAAATCTGCGTTTTTTGACAAACACCATTCGATTTACGTGACTTTTACACAATGTGGTTTACACTTGATATAGAGCTACATAATGTACGTGTTCTGTAGTGCTAGGCAGCGGATACAGGAAGCATCGGACTATTTGCAAAGCATCATTTCCAGCATCAGGCGGTCCACGCGGGATTAAAAACGTCTCACTCGCGGACGGTCGCGGACGTTCTCGGACGCGCAGGCCGGAGTCCCGCCGCCACCCCCGACACGCTGGAAGATGCGAGGGCCCGTTCATTGCTGCCCGCAGCTTTAATTTTGTTTTGAATCCCGCTTCACAAAGGATGTGTGAAATGGAAGCAGGGTTTTCAGTGCTTTAGTGGCGATCTCAGGATATTCAGCCTTGATTTTAATCCAAAACACCAGCAGAGTTGTTGTCTCAAACATACTTTTAAGGCCACCGTCATTTACAATCTCCAGCAGCTGATCTTCCTCTGTCGACACATATTATGTAGAGCGGGCTTGGCCCGCTCTACATAATATGTAAACTTCTTTCAGACTCTGATAATCAATAAAACAGAAATAATATAATATTTATTCTTTCTGTGCGGCCGGTACCAAATGATCCACGGCCCGGTACCGGTCCGCGACTGGTCTACAGGTTGGAATATTCAGTCGACCATAATGCAGCTTTCTGCTTTACATGTAGTTTGTTTGGCAAAAACATCAAACATGATGCAACAACTCAAAAGTTGACACTGTCGGGTCCATTCTCCATCCATTGTGTGCGGTCCCTTTAAGAATTAGGATTTGGAAGTGACGCGGATATAAAAGCTAGTTTATCCGTCTTTCCTTTACAAGCAGGAAAATTATTTCTCTCTTTATTTGAGAAAAGTTCATATTTGTGTTGTCAAATTTCACTATGACCCTGAAATTCTGTCTCTTGTGTTATCATATACTGAATGCAAGCAAAACTACAGAGCAAAATCACACTCTTTCTGATTGAACCAATCTATGAACTGTCTGAAACAATGGGTATCCACGGCCCCAAATGGGCCCCAAAAAAAAATCCCCTTGGGGCCAAGCCCCCCCTTTCTTTGAATCCTAGAAACGCCCCTGACAACGAATAAAGTAAAAACAAATACATGCATAACATGGTAAAATGAATAAAATCTGAATAACAAAACAAAACGGGTACATTACATGTTGATGAACTAATGCTGTTTTAGCCACACGCACCCTTTGAATGAGAATTCCACATTTTGTGTTTTCTTGAATATGTTTTATGGCCTCATGATTTCATGTTTTGCTTTATTTAACAGAAGAGCCGTTGGACACTGAATGTCACCATACTGCGAGCAGAGAACGCCCTCTCCACAGATTATTGTACGTATCTGTTTGATTTTAATGAACATTTTGTGACTTGCACACTTTATGGTGTGATAAAATCTTGTTGCTTATGATGATGTCACTTTTTCACTTGACACAAAAACCAAAGAATCAGAAGGGTCCTAAATCTTGTTTGAAGTGTCCTTTTAATGTTTTACTTTGCTAAAAGAGAGAGCCCTCTCAGTAGTAGAGGTAGGGATGTCCCAGTCTAGTTTTTCGTTTGTTTTGGCTATAAGTTGTGTAAGGGGCTGATAACACAGAGACTTGTTGCTACACGCGGCTGCTTCAAATTCCTTCCCTTGGCATTCACCACACACACACACACACACACAGTATGTAGGAGACCTGGGGACAGTTTGAAAGAGATTTAAACCTGTGGATCTCAGAGCAGGGATATAAAAATGATCCTTTTTAACCAATTGCTATCCGAGCACTATACTATACTAAAACCAAGGTATAGGGAGTAGAGTGTGAATTAAATTAAAATCAAGAGAAGAAATGAAGATCCATGTTTTGCAGTCAAGAATAATAAAATAGTTGACCACCTGTATAGGTTTATCTCTTTAAAAAAATATTTTAGAACGTGCGGAGGGCAGCCGCACGTGACAATATTAATGACCAATATCAAATATCCAATATGAAAACTGAAGTTAAGTTGAAGGAAAAAATAAAGTAAAACTGAGCTAATTTGCTTCATCAGGACTGTTTGGATTTGGTTTCACCACCAGGTGATGAAAGTGCATGACATCATGTTTTTCCAACAAAACCTTTAACACCAACATTCAGTGCTATTTAGTGACCCAGATGACAACAACAATAAAGATCATTATATGGGCTGCTAGCATGCTGTCCATATTAATGACTTTATTTACAAATACTTAGGTTAGTTATAAGCAGGGCAAATATTATATGACCTACGCTTGTTGCATGAACCCTGTATAATAATCCTTCTCCTGATTTCAAACCCCAGCATCGAAATCAGACTGCTATGTTGCTGTGTGTCTCCCCTCAACATCTGCAACAGTCTACAAGACAAAAGTTATGGCAAACGTCAAAGACCCAGAGTGGAATGAAACTTTTACTTTCAAGTTCAATGACGATCTCAAGGTAAGACCAGTACAGTAGGATGCTAGCACATGTACCACACTAATGACTATTTAAGGAGTTAAATGTGTTTTTTGTTACTACGACGTTAGTTATTCTGGAAACATTTTATGAAGGATTCTTTTGAGTGGTCACACATATTTGTATTACAGGATCTACAAATGAAAAATAAGATTTACAAATGTATAGAACTTGTGCGTAATGTTGGGTATTAATAAATGTGTGTTCTAATCTACACATAATGCTCAGCAAATTGATGTGAAATCATGTGAAACAGTTTTTAAAATGCACACATCACAACTTGAATGAATATAAATGTTTTTTATACAGATTTTTAATTTTAACTTAACAGATCTGATCATGTTCACCTTCGAAAAGCTTCCTGTGTATGCAAATGTCCAAACATATTTGTGACATTATATTGTTTTTGTTTATAGATCGTTAAATGTGTACGCATGAATCGCCAGATACGCACGGATCAGGTTCCATTTTTGTCTCGAGTTTTCAGACTATTTTCACGTTCTCCAGCCCCACACAGATCCACCAGTCCATGCTGCGTTTAAGTGCTGGTGGAAAACTGGGACATCTGGGTTTTAGGTCAAATCCTGGGTTATTTCAAAGAGGGAAACACTTTTTTTTTCTGAACAGACAGAATAGCTCGTCACCTCTTGATTAGAACAAATACATTTACCAACTATATACTCTATACAGTAGCCTATAGATGTAAATATAAGATACTGTGGTTGGAGATATTAGCGTGTTAGCCTAGCTATCATGTAAACAGGCGCTAAGAAGTAGACAGGCCCGAGGGGTTTCTTTTTTCACTATTTCATCATTAAATCCACTTTTTTTTATCACAGTTCCGTATGCTCCAGAGGACTGCCAGTGTCCTCTGCCAGTGTACTGCCCAGCTCATTCTGTTTTTCTGGCAAAGGAGCAGAGGAGACTGGAGACTTGTGCACAGCGAGTCAGTATAGTTTACAGAGTATAGAGTTGGTAAATGTATGTGTTCTAATGGAGGGCTGAGAGCTGTTCTGTCTATTTAGAAAAACATCTTTGCCAGTTTGAAATGACACAGGATCTCACTGAAAGACCAGATCTTCCATTTTGTGCGGAGCTGAAAAACGTGAAAATAGTCTCAAACTCGTGATGTAATCTGCTCTGTGCTATCAGGCGATCCATGCGCACACATTTAACTGTCTGTCAATAAATACAACAGAATGTCACAAATATTTTTAGGCATTTCTATGCACAGGAAGCTTTTCGAACACACAAATGATCACATCTGTGAAATTAGTAGGTTAAGGTTAAAAATCTGTATATGAATTGTTAATATGTATTTAGGTTGAGATGTGTGCATTTGTAAAACTGCTTTACAAGTGTTCAAATTGCTTGGTACTTGTGAGAGGATTAGAACATGTTTGTGGATTATGGACTAACTACATTTGTAAATTTTATTTGTTTTTTGTAGATCATGTAAAACACATTTGTGACCATTTTGAGAATAATATCAGGAACTCTGTTGGTAGAAACCTCTCTGTTTCCCTTTGAACCCCCTTATGATTTAACTTTTTTTTCTAGTACCCTCATTAAAGCTGCAGTTGGTACTTATGGTAAAAATACATTTTATCTAGTGCTGGGCAACGATTACAATTTTTAATCGCGATTAATCGCATTGTTATACGCAAAGTTCAATAATGAAATGAAATGTAGTGTATTGCGCACTTTTATTTTAAAAGTACTGCTATATGAACAAAAGGGCAATAACATTTGGTTTGCAAACACTTTAATAACTGCAGTTTTTAGGGCTTGTGGGAAGACACCTGAGAGAAGGGATGTGTTTACAATTTGTAAAAGATCAGTGGTCATGCAGTTTGAAATATTTTTGAAAAAGTGTGTTGGTAGAATATCCAAGCAGCAGGAGTATGACTTTAGATGTTGTATCATGTCTTCCAGGCTTCTACAGTCGATTGAATGAAATTGTGTCATGATGTTTCAATGGATGTTATTTAGAGATGGGGACAACACATATCCTGTGGTTGGTGTGGAGGCACTGACTGCTTGTCTAATTTACTGAATTTTGTCAGCAAGAAAGGAGGCAAATTGATTGCATGCCAGGTGGATTGGAGCTCAGCAGCTACTGACACTGGAGGGTTTGTTAGCCTGTTGACGGTAGCCAATAAGGCGCGTGTATTGTTATTGTTTTTGGTTATGATGTCTGGTTAAATGTTTGGTTAAATTGCCTTGCATTTCTAAGTTCCAAATTATAATTGCGAAGTCTCTCTTTATAGATGTCACAGTGAACCTGGAGATTTGTTTTTTCGCCACCTGCGCTCAGCTTTCCGACACTCTCGTTTCTCTATTCTGACCAGCGTAGCATTTCTCCAAGGAGATCTTTGCTTACCTGAGACAACCTTCACTTTAGTGGGTGCAATGGCATCAATAACATTGTTAACTTTAGAATTGAAGCCATCTACAAGCTCATTGACTGAGATGCAAGAGAGGGCTGGTGTGGAGGAGAACTTCTGAATAAATAGTTCACTGGTGTTTTCAGAGATGTAACGCTTTGTCACAACCTCGGTTTGGACATTTGTGTGCAAGGAGATTGCACTCTCAAAGAAAACACAGAAATGATCAGAGAGTGCAACATCAGTCACAGCGACCTTGGAAATGTTTACACCTTTGGTGATGATTAGGTCCAGAGTGTGCCCCCTGTTGTGTGTGGATCCTGTCACATGCTGAGTCAGATCATAGTTATCAAGGACACCACATAGTTCTATAGACCCTCTGTCCTGGGGATTATCAACATGGATATTAAAATCGCCAACAATAACAACACAGTCAAAATCAATACAGATTATAGACAGCAGTTCAGTAAACTCATCAAAGAAGGTTGCACAGTATTTAGGCGGTCTGTAAATGTTTAGGAATAAAGCTTGAGTGGAATTCAGAGCCACATATTCAAAAGAAGTAAAATGACCAAAGGACATCTGCTTGCATTGAAGAGAATCAATAAATAAAATAGCAACTCCACCTCCTTTCTTATGCGCTCTTGTTTCACTCATGAAACTGAAGTTGTGAGGTGTTGATTCAATAAGAACAGCTGCACTGTTATCTTGATTTAACCAAGTTTCAGTTAAAAACAAAAAGTCCAGTTTGTGCCCAACAATAAAATCATAGATTAAAAATGTTTTTCCTGACAGAGACCTGACATTTAATAAAGCTAAGTTTAATGTGTTTAAAGCTTTATTTGCCCAATTTATTTGGACAGGCTGACGAGGAATGAATTCACTATTGTTCATTCGCAGCCTCACCTTTCTTTTTCTATAAACTATCAGGACAGGAATTGAGAAGGCTTGCTGCATACAGGGCCCAGACTTTTCCTGGAGAGAATCATTGGTGCCATTAGCCTTGTAGCCTGGACCCAGAAGATATCAATCATTGCCTTTATCAGGTAGAGGAGACAGACGATGGTTGTGGAGCCGTAGTGGACGGCCAGCGCACTTTAACTTCGCCGACTGTGTCAAAACTGGCTGTGGACTTCGAGCCAGTGGCGGGGGTGGGGCTGGATGCGGAGGTGGAACTGTACGTCGAGGAGTGTGGCGAGGAGTGAGTTTGGTTCCAGCAATGACCAAATCTTTCATGTGGTCAGTGAACTCCAGGTGGGGGGAGGATGGGGAGCGTGTGAGTAGAGAGGAGGGGGACCTGGATGGAGTCTGGGGGGTGTAAGTAGGTGCTGGTGAGGGAGGTAAAGACTCCTCCTCTCAGAAGGGGGGAGAAAGTGGGTGATCAGAGGCGGTCCCTGATGATGAGGTTGGAGACTCCTCCTCTTGGCTGTCGTTAGGTGGGGGAATCCTTCCCGTAAGGTCTCTACGGCGATGCAGTGTGGTTATCTCTTGTTTTGACTCCTCTTGTCTCTTGTCCTTGGCAGTAGGAACAGACGAGTGACGCAGGAAGAAAAATAGGTTAGAGGTAAACAGTTTTACCCCTGACTTGTTCAGGCAAACTCCATGTGCCTTAAAAAGATGTCTGCACTCCCAGAAAAGGTAGAAATTGTTGATAAAATGTACTGAATGCAGTTGACAGCCATTTGTTCAGTGCAAACAGCCTGCTGAATCCTTCATCTCCTCTGACTGGTGGAAGAGGGCCACTGATAAACACCTCAGCCTTGACAGAGCTGACTGTGTTTAACAGATCAATAAAGTCTCGCTTCAGAACTTCAGACTGTTGTTTCACAATATCACAGCTTCCTATATGCACGATGATGTTTTTCACCATGGGATGGTCAGCCACCATGTCCAGGATTTTGTCTCTCATGTTAGAGACCATATCTTTCGGAAAGCAGAGTATTTTGGTATTCTTGCTGCACATCGTTCTGACATCTTGTCACCAACAATCAGAGTCTCCGGCCCAGTCATTAGCTTTCCCTGCTGCCTTTTACTCTCACATTTACTCTCAGTTCTTAGCCTGCTTTGAGAAGATAGCTGCTTATCCAGGTCATCAGATGGAGATTTAGGATCCTGCGACAATGGAGCAAATCTGCTATGAAGTTGTAGGCTTGGTTGTTGTGGAGTTTTTTTTCTGGTTTTACTTTTCTTAGCTGTCCTTGGCTTTGTCCGGCTGAGTGCAGGGGTTGAGGAGGAGTTCTGCCTGTGTGGTAGTGCAGGCCAGCCAGTCGCATCACAAATCTCAGGGCGCTGGGCTCTGCCTGTTAGTCGTCCTCCCACATCCTGAGGATATGATTTCCTCTTCGGCTTTGCACCGAGAGAGTTCCAGGGAGGACTACCATTTGAAGATTCATTATCTGCTCTCTCCTCCTGTTTCTTGGTAGGCCTGGTGGTGCTAGTTAGCTGTGTCTTAGCTTGCGTTTGTCCAGTGTTTTGAGTCCATGGTAAAGTGGTATCATTCCCACACAGTCCATTTACCTCCACGTTTACTTCTAGTCGGTGGATTTTTGTTTCCAAGACTGCAATCTTCTGCAGGAGTTTGTGGTAGTCGTCCGTGGAGAAGGGAGGCATCTTGCTGCTACTTAGCTTTAGCTTAGCTGCTAATTAGCATTAGCTGACAGCTCAAATAGCTTGACGACTTTCTGGATTCGTCTTCACTCAAACGTTGAAGAGTGATATATGTGATATATCTGGCAATTTGAATAGATTTCAAACAAGTTGTAAGTCCACTTACTAGCTTTTTCTAGGGCTTTAACTGCCTACTACTCACAAAACATGCGCATGCAACACTTCCTCATTCCTATTTCTGTCAGTGTGGACAGAAATTTAAGTCAGTTAAATCAGCAATCACACATTTTTTGGGTTTTAATTTTTGTTTTTCACACTCTACTCTTAGACCCCTAATGTAGTTAATGTAAAACTCCAAATAACTAACTAACTGACTAATAATATGAATGAATATAAAATATTAAGAAAAAAAACTTGAACCTTATAAAACAATGTTTTTACAAGGACACACATGACAAACTTTCCTAGTGAATCCATACCGTTATATTTCCAGGGCACTCTCGAGGTGAACCTGTATGATAACAACCCCCTACAGTTTGACAACCTGATGACCTCCCTAAAGCTTGATGTCAGCAGTCTGGCTGTGGGAAAGAAGGAAACCAAGGAGTTCATCATAGACCCTGAGGTAGAAGTATCAAACATACTTTAGACATTTGCATGATCCACCCATCCATTATCTGTAACCGCTAATCCTGTTGGCAGGGGGTCTGGATCATGCCAGACTATCACAGGGCTAACACACACAGACAGACAACCATTGCTCCCGTAGCTGTGCCTACGGTGTGATAGAATCTGAATTGTAAGTCGCTTTGGATAAAAGCGTCTGCTAAATTACTGTAATGTAATGTAAGCTAAATGCATGTCTTTGGACTGTGGGTGGAAGAACCCACGCTGACACAGGGGAGAGCATGCAAACTCCCCACAGATGGGATCGAACCCAGGTCCCTCTTGCTGTGAGGCTACAGTGCTAGCCACCACACCACCATGCAACCCCATCTGCATGATGACACACCTTAAACTAGTTGTGATTTATTGGAAGACTGCCAGACTACAGCAAAGCAACTTTGAAAAATTTTAAAACAGACAGGACAGTCCAGGATTACCAATCTGAAGTAAATCTGAAGGCAAAGTGATTTTAAAAGGGTTGTTGAGCTGAAACAATTAACTAATTAATCAATTAGTTGATGAACAGAACATGTCTCCACATCGTTTCTAATTTGGTGAAAAAAGGAACAAATACCTCTAGTAGATTTGACACACCCTCTTCCAGTATAGCATGTATGATTTAAAAGAGTGTGGACATTAATAACCAATAGGGCCTGCTTGCACTGGTCTTGCAGAAAAGTAACACCCCAGTCCCAGTAAAGAGTTTCAAATTGAATTAATCTACTAAATTTACCTCTACCGGCTCCACATTTCAAAAGCTACATAGAATCTCTGGAACATGTCATCTCATAAGTGTAATGACCTTGCAGAGTATAGTAAGTTATACATTTTGCACTGGTTAGTGCGTAAGGATCTGTTGTGTCTTAAAGCATGAGCACAAGGTGGTGGGTGCATGGCTTAAGCTCCCATCCACCCCAACATCACTGCTGCTTTTGTTAACACAACTGGCAGTGTTTATTGGTTGCTTCACAGTTTGCTAGGGGGGACCTCCATCATCACCATCATTTAGGTGCCCTTGGGCAAGGCACCTAACCAACAAACTATACCTAAAGACAGAGTACATTAATCAGACTGCATACCTGAATACTTAGAAGTTTGATGGATTCATACCTGGATATGATTTATCATTACCTTCTTTTGTGGTAGCAGCAGTGCAGCACTTTTTTGTTTCCATGATCATATACCTACACATTTTTCTGCCCTCTTTGTTCAAAGGGTAAACTCTGGATTGCCTTTGAGCTCCTGGATAGGTAAAGTTTGTTTGATTGTATTTAATTTGTCATTTAAGTTTAAAATATAATTTAAAATATTAAAATTAATTTGAAATCATTTGTGTTTGTTTTTTTAGTGAGAGGAAATTTGTCAGTCCCTGCGGAGGTTACTCCACAATGGTAAGGGCTCTACATACACACCCCATGAAAACAGAAATAAACAAAAGACAATCTGAATCTAGTAACCAAACACCAAAAGGTGATCAGTGAGAGGTTCATAGATCCATATTCAGTATATACTGCAATAAAATCTCTTAAAGTGTGGGTAAATAATCAATTCTGATTGGCTGCATGCTGTCCATTAAATGGTAAATGGACTGTACTTGTATCACGCTTTCCTAGTCTTCCGACCACTCAAAGCGCTTTAACACTACATGTCATCATTCACCCATTCATACACTGATAGCAGGGGCTACCATGCAAGGTGCCACCTGCCCATCAGGACTATCTAACTTTCATACCACACAGACACCGATGGCACAGCTTTCAAGGGCAATTTGGGGTTCAGTGCCTTCCCCAGGGAAACACCGACATGGACTAGCGGAGCCAGGAACCTCTGATTGAAGAACAAATGGTTTCTAAAGTCCGTCCTATTTACTCGAGCACTAGAAAACGTTTCCATTGCAAAATAATCTTATGGGATGGTAGTGATTGTTCCAGGTATTAACAAACCCTCAGGGTTTCCAGGGAAACAGAATGAATATCTTGTGAAAAAACTTTCAATTTTGGTTGCAAAACGCATACAAATATAAATGAATGGTCTTCATTTATTTTCTTTGGCACTAAGACAAGTAAGGGATAATGACAGGTGAGGTGTTCATTATCAGGGATTAATGGACTCTAATGCTTTTTCACATTTAGTTAGGAACTTAAAATTAAAGGGGATCTTGCTCTGATCAGCTATAAACTTATTTAACCATGGCATTGAATCAGTTTGGTTAATCCAGTACTTTTTGTGGTTTGATTTGCAGCTGTTCAGTCTGATTGCTTTTTTAAAACTGGCAAAAGTTCATCTTAAACCAAAACTCTACCAAATCTAGATAGACAATAACTTAAAGGTATACTTTGTTACATTTGTGGGTTGCTTTTTGTAAACACACAGCCTTCAAAGTTGGCCACTTCTCGAGGTAGGGAGAGAGAGAATAAAGAGAGTGAGCAGCGGTAGTGAGAAGAAAGCAGTATATTAGAGAAATACATTTTTTTTATCATTGTTTCAAAGCGGTTATGTTCCAAAACATTAATAAACGCACCAACCCCTCCGCACACCTCCACACAAACCTTTGGTAAGGTGCCGCGTTGCTGAATTCACCAGGGTTCACCCTGTCGGCTCTGCTTGTTTGTGTGCTTCTGTAAACAGACACACTGCCACCAATGAGAGAGAGAGGAGCAGGGAAAACACAGTAATGTCACAACTCATACTCATCCATCAAATATGGCTGCTTTGTATCTGACTAGCGCTTAAGTGGAACCTGTGCTTCGGTATCAGACGCCAAGGAGCGTGACAAAGCAGCAGTATTTGACGACCTGAATGGGCTGCACACATTGCACACTGCTTTTTGCTCGGGGTTACAGCCTAGGTTCTTTGCCGATGCCCAGAAACGTCCCGAACACAGTAAAATAGGAAGAAAAGGGGACATTTAGGCAGATGGCATGGTGTCTGTTGATAAAGACGCCACCATACACTTCTAATGGGTCATAAATGATGATTGAGAAGGATTATTTTGTTAAACAGATTAATTCGTGAGTGGTTTGTACGAGTTATTTAGGAGAACATGCAGCATCACCCAATTTTCTTTGCTGTGTTTTCAATTTTCATTCTTGGAAGAGAGTGTGTCTTTAGACGGTGTCCTGATATCGGCAGAGACAGATGGATGGTTTCTTACAGGAATCTACACATGCAGATTCATGGAAGTCACTGTCCAGGGCAACATGCTCCATTGCAATGCCTGAAAGTGAAATATCACGTATTCTTTCATCCATTTCGAACACAGCTCTAACTTTGATCACACAAAGACCCGATGGGTCGTAGCAATGACCTCGGTACCCCGTATTCCTGCAGTACCCTCCACAGGACTCCCAGAGGTACACGGTCGTAAGCCTTCTCCAAGTCTACAAAACACACGTAGGGAATACTCCCATGACCCCATGTCTGCCCCTCCACAGTCACTGTCCCCGATCTCCACGAGACACTGAAGATGCAATGTCCAGAGCCTTCAGCACTGGCGCCTTGCCACTGAGGAGGTTTTTGACTACCTCAACAACCTCTGGCCAACCATATGGATGGGTCTTCCCCCGAGTGTTCAAACTCTGCCTCCTCCACGGAGGACATGTTGTTTGAGTTCAATGTGCTCTTTCCACAACTCGACAATATCCCCAGTCCGGGTCAGCAGTTCTCCTCCCCTGCTTAACACAGCCAGAGCTAGCGGTGTGCAGGGATATCGCTAAATTTGCATTTAGCGATATCCCTGCAGTATTGGTCTTTGCTGGTCTTGAATTAAAATATTGAGTCAAGACAAGATACGATCAATTTCAACGCAGAACCTCGTCACGAGACCAAGACCAATCTCGAGTACTACACTGCAGACTAAAGAAGGCTTTGTTAGGGATAAAGTTACTAAGCAACCACCAGCTGGTACTGCCAAAATAAATGCTGTTAGAAACTCTGACAAAATTGCCAAAACCCTCATTGCCAGTCAATAAGTAATTTCCTATTGTAATCAATCAATCAATCAATCAAACTGTATTTGTATATCACATTTTAAAATACAACAAAGGTTGCCCAAAGTGCTGCACATACAGTAGATAAGCAGTCATACAATCAAAGACTGGATTAATAACTAAGTGACATTAAAACCAAGACAAACTGACACAAATCACACAAAACTGCCATGTTAAGATCAAAGGTGATAGGCCAGGAAAAATAATTCGGTTTTTAAACGGCTTTTAAACATTGGTAAGGTGGATGACAACCTAA
Organism: Anarhichas minor; assembly: GCF_050575085.1. Lineage (NCBI taxonomy): Eukaryota > Metazoa > Chordata > Actinopteri > Perciformes > Anarhichadidae > Anarhichas > Anarhichas minor. Next base: position 1,155,519 of record NW_027466504.1, read on the forward strand.
TATAAAAGGGAAGGTTGTTTCAGAGCTTAGGGGCAGCAATACAGGTAGCCAATGAAGGGATTTTAAGATCGGTGAAATGTGTTCACGCCTGCGTGTACCAGTTAAAAGTCTCGCTGCAGAGTTCTGCACCAACTGAAGGCGTGATAGTAGTTTTTTGCAGATTCCAGCATACAAAGAATTACAATAGTCCAGTCTAGAGGTGATAAAAGTATGAATAACTTTCTCCAGGTCTTTTGAGGATAGAAAGGCTTTGACCTTAGCTAAAAGTCTTAGCTGAAAGAAGCTGATTTTGACCAAGGACGCAACTTGGAGGTCCAATATAAAAGATGAGTCCAAAAGGGAAACTTCACGTACATCTCACGTAAAAAATAGAAATAGAAGACGCCTATTTGTATGTTTGTAGAGTGGATCTCTGTGATACATAAGCACCACTTACATGCCAGTTGAATTGATTATGATGGAAGTGTAGTTACACCTTCAAAGTATTCTGATTCTTGTCTTAATTGCTTTTTGGGGGCTTATTCAACAGAAGGAAACTATGTCCTATTTGACCTTGAATACCACCATACTGAGAGCAGAAAAACTGCCCCGCAAAGATTTGTGTAAGTATGGCTTTCACTTTTATAAGTAATAATATGTGCTGTGCATGTTTTGTATTGACACTTCATCACTTTTAAAAATAATTTTCTAATGTTTTATTTTAAAACATTTTCATATGAAACTGACCTGTCTTTTTCTGTCTCTGTGTTACAGTCTCTGAATCTGACTGCTACGTTATCCTCTCTCTCCCCACGGCAACGGCAAATGCCTACCGTACTAAAACTGTGTCGAACAATACCAACCCAGATTGGAATGAAACGTTTACCTTCAGGGTCCCCACCCATGTGAAAGTGAGTCTACGCAATATTAGCATCACATCAAACACGAGCGTCTGACCGACTGCTGTTGTTCAGTCCACCCTGGAAAGAACCAGTTCAGTTAGTGTAGCAAGTACTTAAATATTCTGATAACGTGTTTTTTTTGCTTCATTATTGCCAGCCAATAGCTAATTTAATTTGTGAAGAGTACAAGTCAAAAGCTCTGTGACTCAGTGAGCTTTTCTACTGTTTCCCCAGAACATTTTAGAAATGAAGCTATATGATGACGACCCTTTGGCACGTGATCAGCTGTATGCCGAGCTTCTGTTTGATGTCGCAAGTCTCACAATAGGGAAGAAGGAGACCAAGGTCTTCCCTATAAACCCAGAGGTAAAGCAACAAGAGAACAACACTTGCTCTGTAGGATGCACTTAGGGCTGATCTGTTACAAATTGGCCATTAAGCAAATGATTATGATTAAAGGATTTTCTCTTGTCCACTTTTCTATAGACAGAGGGCACACTTCTGATAGTATTTGAGCTACTTCAGAGGTAACTGTATATTACTGTTTTTACTTTATTGTCCTCTATCAAAACATTTGATTAAAAATGAGCTGGTTAAAAATGAATAACTTTTGTCTTTTTGTAGTGAGGACCCCCCTTGTGAATATCCCTCTAATGGCGTCCTTGTGGTAAGATTTTTAAAATAACATCAGCATTATACACCTAAATGTTACATCAGTTCTCAGATCATTCTCCATGTCGACTGGAACCCTAACAAAGTATGGATGATCACCAACTTGCAACACAAGAAGCCATTTAATTCCCAAACATAATTCAAATTGTGGTTGCTTGATAAATTCAAAATGGCAGCAGAATAAACTTTTATTGTCATTGCCCAGATCACAAGTATCAAGACAACAAAATGTATATTAGTATCTGAACAAAAGTGCAAAAAGAAGAGTAGTGCTGTACTGAATAAAGTGCAGAATAAATCAAATATAAAATTAATATAGAATGTAGAATATACAGTTAGGGTATGGATATGCCAGATGAGCAGTATGAACAGTATAAACAGTGTGTAATGAATAGGCAAAGACATATACAGAATGAACATGGTAGGAACTGCGAGTTATTTGGGTTTTCCTCTCCTCAATGTCAACCTAAACTCGAAAGGCTGTAAAACCAAAGAGGACGCATTGGCAGCTCAACTCCTTTCCTTTCCTGCAGTTTGATTTAAAATGAGTTTTATCATAGAGTTTTGTCAGGTTGAAGATCTTAGAAAAGAACACACAAAGACAACATACTGCCATTTCTAACAACATATTCATGCTGGATTACATGTTTTCCATCAGCATTTGCTAATTATCTTTTTCTTAATAGATTTAAATAAATCATTACCGACTTCAGAATTTGCTGACACTGCTGAAAGATCACTGGCACAAGTGATAAAGCACTGCTATTAACAAGCATGTTTTAAATGGATAGACTGAAGACTGTGATTGTGGTGCAGAGGGGTCCAAACTTCTTACAGCAGAGTGAAGACTTAACCTGCCAGTATGTGTATTCTAACAATCTGACTTGAATCTTAAAAGTATTTATAGATTTATGACCATTAAGCTGCCTCATGACACAGAGCAGGTGGATCCTGTAGCTCATGGGAATAATTATTATGAATGTATCTTATTTTGATTTCCCTAACCAGAGTAACTGATCTTTGTGTCTTCCAGGCTGCCCCGTTCTCTGTACTGGATATTAACATTGACAAGCTACAAATTGATGACCGTAGGTAGTCTACAATATTGTCTAATTCATTCAGTCAGGTTGAATTTACTTAAGCTTTCATTGTCCTGTTCATCAAATATTTTTTCACAAATGAAATCGAAGGATTGAGGACAGCTTCACAGACATGACAGGCTGTATTGTCGAACACACAGTGAACAGCGTTGAGCTTTTTACAGCAAAGGAGCTCACAACTGTGACAAAGTTAAGGAAAAGCTGGTGAACATTGTGGAGCATATTTCTTCAGGACATGGAGCTTAAAGGAGAATGCATATTAGACTTACAATCACTCAGTATCCAAAGACACACTTCCAAATAAGTATGAATGCTGCTCCATAACTGCTTTAGGCATTAAAAAAATTGTTTGCCAACAAGTTTGCTATATCAACTGAAAGGCGCATGGTCTCTGTGGCAAACCAAGCGCCATACTCTCTGGCTGTGTGTGCAACAATTATAGTTATATAACTACACATACTCTTGCAAGACCTGCTCTTGTTTATGTAGGAGACATATTTACAACAAACAGAAAGAAGATTGTACTTATTTTTTAGATTCATGGTCCCCAGAGGATGAATCCTATAGGCTTTGCTGATCCTCTGATTTTTCACCTCTATCCACCATTAGGTTCTAATTTTTGGCTTTGTGTGAAAGGTCTCACTCTCTTCCATTTGATGGATGCCATGAACATTAACTTGTATCTATCTATAAAGCTGGTGTTATTTACAGTGAGCACTGCAGCTTAAGTGTGGCTGTTCAGGCTTTTTAAAATGTACAGATCCTCCCACTTTTTGCTCGCTCAACCGGCTATGGAAGAAAGCAACTAACAAAAATCAAGACACCTTGGAGATGTCTTCTTCAGACAAATGGATGACTTTAGTATAATGATAACTTTTACGAATGACTTATCAAGCAACAGCAATATTGGTATTTATCAGTTTCAACAGATTAACATGACATGTGGGTACATTTTTTTTCACCAGATTTGTGGAACAAGGTTCTGAAACTGAGGGGTGCCCATCACGAGGAACACATACTTAATGCCAAGGAAACCCCAAAACTGCGTTTCTACATCAACAGAGACTTGGAGACAGAACTAGGAGTGGCAGTGAGTTTTAATTGTCTTTTAGTTTGACCTGTTTGACAGCGAGATGTCACATATTTTTTCAGTGTAAAGTGTTCCTGGTCAACTTCACTTGTCACCTCCTTTAACACAGAAGAAAGGAAGAGGGGAAGTAAATAAGGAAAGAGAAGATAGAAAATAAACTTGTTTTTCATTTTTAAGGTCTTCATAGCAAATGCTTTTTTACAATAACTGCCACAGCATACTTCAAAATCTAGAAAGATAGTATAACATGGCATGCTATTTTTCCCTTTGTCTGTCAGCACTCTGGTTATATCTATGGTTCTGCTGCTCCAATGGAAACTTGTATAAATCTCCAGCCACTACCAGCCAAACATGCAGGCAAAGTGTCCCTTGTTGTTGACAAGGTAAGAAGTTTGTTTGCAGCTGCATTAACTGGTCCTTTTGTTTTGACCAGCTGAAGATCAGAGGACAGGCCGACCCAAGCGTTTAGGGGCACCTTTCTGAATTTGATCATATAGGGCTGTAGTTTAAATAATATATGTTGAATAGTAATGTGGCTTTTTCTCATCACAGGACACAGTGGATTTTGACATAGAAACAACTGAAGGGTAAGGTGTTTCCTACTTCCACTATACAGTATAACCAAAAGTATGTGAACTCCCAAATATCACACCTATAGCCTACGTGAGTTTTGAGCAGAACCATAGGCAGTTAGCCTCCACTCTATTGGGAAAGTTTTGCATCAGAGTTTGGAACCTGCCTGCAGTGATTTGCTCCCATTCAACCACATTAGTGAGGTCCATCATCAGTTTTTATTGTTGGTCTAGGTCAGGGGTTCTCAACTGGTCTGGCTGCGGGACCCACCATCACCCACAAGCCACGACCCAAATCGAGGAAAATTTTCAACTTCTCAAATTCATTTAAAGTAAAGATAGTGCAGTTTGAACCTGAGCTGAAAATGTCCTCTGCAGTCGTAGTATAGGGAGCTCGCTTGTGCAGAGAAATTGTTCCTGTAAGTCCCCGTCCCACACATGTTTCACGTAAATGAGTAAAACTGCTTTGTTTGTTATGTCTGTAGATTCGTCCATTTGTAATGCAAAATGACCACTTGCCTAAATTCGAGCTGTGGTCTATTGTTTGATGTCATCCGACATGTCTTCAATTCGTCTACTTATAGTGTCATATAGGTATAGTTTTCAGTTTATCCTCTGCTGATATGAGCATTACAAAGCATTAACGGCAAATATTGTTGAGGAGTGTGAATAGATGGCACTCCGCTGCATAAAAAATCCCCTTCAAAATAAAAGCACAGGATTTTTTTTTTTGTTTCTTATTTCTTTCAGGCAAAGGCCCATTGAAAACGGGTCCGCGACCCACTTTTGGGTCGTGACCCACCAGTTGAGAATCACTGGTCTAGGTAATCCCAAAGGTGTTGGGTTGAGTTGACGTCAGGGTCAATCAAATTATTTCACACGAAACTGGAAAACCATTTGTTTATGGATCTGACAATGTTTACAGGGGCATTGCCATGTTGAAACAGGAAAGGTACAAACCCAAACTGTAACAAAGTTTGAAAAACACTACTGTCTAAGATATAATTGTGTGATTCAGCATCAAAGGTGCTAAATTCCAAATTCAGAGCATATCTATTATTGAGGGATTGTCTCCACACGGCTCTCAACATGGCGACGGCTGAGTCGGCGTCTAGCAGCTACCGGTGCAAACAGTGCTGACAGAGCTAACAGTGTTAATCTGGGGGGAACCAAAGGGTGTGTGTGAGCTTTCGTGACAACACCGTGTCAGCTGTAAAAGCTGTATAAGCGCAGAACAGCAGTAATTAGCTGAGGGGCCTCCAGAAAAACCAGTTAAACAGTCCCAGACCAAAAGTATACGGACGGGGGTATTCACCTTGGGGCTGAGTGAGCTAAGCAGTGCAAAAAACTTGAAAATGTCGACCAGAAGACATCAGTGAAACAATGCTTTTTAGCTTTGTGTTATGTTACACTTGCTTTAACCCTGGAAATCCTCAGTGAGGGTCTTGCACTTCGTCTGGACTTTGACATCCCAACTCAAGAGAAAGAGTTTCTGAAGAAGAGGGACGTTGTAGTGGCACAGGCTTTGCAGAAGCTTTTTGGAGCTCCATCTGATCCTAAAAAGGTAGAGTGCAACTTTTTCTGTTACTTTTGCCCTTGTACCCCTACCCACCACCCTACCTATGTCAATTTGCTAATAATTTTGCTAATCAATAAAAAACACAATGTAATGCCATAAAGTGTACCAGAAGTCAAGACCAACATACAACACTATGACGTCATGAACTCTGTCACACACACACAGCGGGCCACCAGGCTTGCAAGACACTGACGGACAACCATGACAGTGTGTACCAGAGTCACACAGCTGACAATTTCAAAACTGATGCGCTGAGGTTTTACAGAGAAAGTGGGTTGGGTTACATGCGTCCACGATATTGTGTCCACGACAATGCATGCAACATTGTGGTTGCTTACTCTTCTGGACAGGGGACCTGGGGACTCAGTTGCCTCTTTTGTGTATACACTGCAGCTGTGTTAGATGATGGATTTAACCTGTTTGTGCATCAAGTTATCTTTGCAGCTGGATGGCTTGGCAGTTTACAGTTAATGATCTATTAACAAGGGTTGGCTATGGGGCAGAAAATAATTTCTTTATTCGTATCCTTAGTAAAAATGTTAAAATATGTGACCACACTGCAACATACTGTCTTGCATATAAGACAGCATAATCTAATTTTGAGTTACAGGACACCAGGTACAGGCATTATTGTTACCCACAGGATCAAATTGAATAACTTTGGTGACTTTTCATCAAGGTCTTTCATCTTTTATCAGTGCAAAATTTAAAAAAATTTCAATACTTATGACCAAATAGCCTCGGCTGTACTTTGCGTTTTTTTCCTAAAAGCGTGCTGACTTTGGAAGTAAGATGGTGACCAAGGTGAACATTAAACATAAACTGCTAAATATCATTTAGCATTTGGTCAAACTGCTAGAGCCACACCTCTGTATTCTCTGTTCAGGTGCCGAAGATAGCATTGGTGGCTTCAGGGGGAGGTTCCAGAGCAATGACAGGCCTGCTTGGTAGTCTAAGAAGCCTGAAGGAAATCGGGGTCCTGGATACTGTCAGTTACATCACTGGTGTTTCTGGAGCCACATGGTGAGTGAACCATTTCACTAGTCAAGTGTCCTCAGTATCTTCATTTTAATCTTCTCATTTTACATAGATAGGCAAAGACAGGCAATCCCTCAAATTTTGGGCTGTGCCTTATAGAAAGCGTGTAATTAAATACAGGGCAGGGGGGTTTTAAAGAGAGGGCAACCTCCGAGGCTAAAAAATGAAACCGATGTGGAAGTGCCAAAAACTGCAGGTCAGCAAATTGTCACTTCAGGCTGGCTCCAAAGAGTCAATCCCCACAGACCTCCATGTTAAAAGGCCCAACTTTAAAGCAGAAATAAACATGTTTGCAGCCTGTTACAAAGAACGGTTTGGTCTCTATAGCCAATATCCTTGTTCCTGACAACAGAGGTTGAATTTGTATCTAACTCACCTGTTTAAATTGTATTTAGGCTTAAAGGTATGCATAATTAACGGAATGGCCACTTTGAATGAAAGGTGGGGGCCATCACAGCTGCAAGCTGTCTGCTAAGTGTCGCCTCAGCTAATTCGAGTTCACTAAACTTAAGCTCCTAGCCAAGTTTGTGCTGTTGGTGCCTTTTTGAGAATTTGTCATTCAAATATCGGAAAGATAATAATACTTGCTGTGGCAGGCTGGGGAAAGACAAAATGTGTGTCAGTAGAGTATTATCTGCATAGTTGTGGTAGAAAAAGTCACGGAAGAGAAAAGAGAGACTTGATGGACCCCGGTAGTAAGACTGCCAGGTTCAGATCATAGGCTTTAAGAAATATGGACGTAGTTTCTGTGATGTCACCCAAAGGCTTCTGACAAACCGTTGTGAAGCTCTAAGTGAGTAGCTCTGGCCTTCGTCACCTTGGCAGTGAAGACACAGCCTAAATCTGAAAAAAAGAATGGATTTTCGGTGGAGCTGAGGCAGGCCCGGGTGACGCAACAGTCTAAGTTACCTTGTAAGTGTGGTCCTTGAGGTAGGATGTGAAAAAGAAGAGTGCCGAGAGGAGGATCTGTTGCTTCACTGTGTCAAATGCTGCTGAAAAATCCAGCAGGATGATGGACAGGGAGCTCCAGCAATTTAGAGTTATTTTATGGCAGTCATAGTTTAGTGGCCTACCTTGAAACCAAATTGGTGGGGTAGCTGTGGGGAAAGTTGCTGCAGAAAGTTTCGTGAAGACAGCAAGCTCAAATGTTTCACAATGAAATGGAAGAAGAGAGACAAGTCTGTTATTCTTTAGTGTTGAGTTTGGTTTTCTTTAACGGAAGTTCACTCAAGCTGCATTTAGAGAGTTAGGAAAACAACCAGTTTTCAAAGAGCATACCTGAAGTGGATAAGGTAAGAGCCATAAAGAAAAAGGTGAGAGGGGATAGGGTCAAGGAGGCAAGTGGTTGGGTGGGGGTACTTAAACCAGTACTTTATTGGAGGACAGTGTTGAATAGGAAGTTAGAATGGGATGCAGAGTAAGTGGAGAGAAGAGACTGATAGCCAAGTCCTCAGCGTGCTTTGATTTCTACCATTTTCTTTCAGCTGCGTTAACATATATGTACCAGGTAGACTCTATGTCACCATTGGTTTCGCAAAGTTCAGAGTTGAATTAAATTAGCAATTATTAAAACAGCAAATGGCATGTAGAGACATTTTCAACCCATTATACACCGATCTTTTTATAAATTTGGTAAGAAATATCAATATTTCGTGCCTGGTTATATGAATCGATTTTCAATCATTGTACTATTACTTCCCTTTTGAACAGGGCTATGTCTGCTCTGTATCAGGAAGCTAACTGGTCACATGAGGACATGGACAGTGTTATTTCAGCAGAGAAGGAACAGATGACGAAGAGTGCCCTGAGTGCCATCTCTCCTGAGAATCTCCGTTACTACAGAAAAGAAATTGCTGAGAAAGAGCAAGAGGGTTACATTGTGTCACTCATTGATATGTGTGGCCTGATCATTGAGCATGTTGTCTTTGGGAAGGTGAGCAGCTGATGAACACTTTCTGTTCTCACTTTAATCATACTGTGTATTACTTTGAAAGCTTAAAGAGTATGTGTAACTTTCAGAAAGTCCTTGTTTTTAAAGACACCGGTGGCAGTTAATTTAGAGAGTGAACATCGGCCAAAATAGTGACGTGACACACACAAGACTGAATATGATTGAATGATTGGCATCTTGTAAATAGTACCATTGGCTCCGTGAAAGACCGCCACCCACCACAAAACAGATCGGGGCTGATGGCTGGTAAATCGGAATAGCTTGCCGTTTGAAAGTTACTTTCAGCTAATACGAGATTTTTAAAGTCCTGATACCTTTACATAGAAATCAGTCCACAGACTATTATATGAGACAGCTGGGGAAAGTCACTTCTTGAGTCATATTACAATCAAATGTATGAATTACAAAATTCGTACATTAAAAAAAGTTACACACAACCAATCAAATTAGGGCATGTCTTTGAACCCTAATTTTATGTTTTTCAAATGTTATAAATAATATCACTCATAATAAAATTATATTTGGTTGGAATTACAGAAAGTCACCAGTACCCTGTCTGAGCAGCAGAGAACAGTGAATGAAGGCCAAAACCCTTTACCCATATACACTGCCGTCAATATAAAGGATAGGGTAAAGGGCTGTGAATCTGAATCTGGTAAATATCCTGGATGATATTTTGGTATTTGTGTTTGTATTGTAATGTCTGTTTCCTGAAAGTATTTTGTGCAAGGTGACTGAAGCCCAATAGATAGATAGCATAGATAGCATGTAAAATATGTATTGTGTTAAACTCAAGTGACACCTATGAATGCCTAGTTCTCATATCAAATGTATCATTAATTTTGCAACTGAAATGAATATGGGGATATTCAGCATGACCAGGCTGATGATATAATAAAGATTCAGGACACAAACAGACCCCTAGAAGAACTTGAACAAAATTGAAAACTGTGAAGGAATGATTGATTTTGTAATAATAACAAATCTTGTTGACAGAGTGGTGTGAGTTTACCCCCTATGAGGTAGGCATCCAGAAGTATGGGGCATTTATCAAAACTGAGGACTTCGGGAGTCACTTCTTTCTCGGCCATTTGGTCAAGAAACTCCCAGAAGTCCGCATCCCTTATCTGATTGGTAAGACCACTGCTTCTGTTGCAATGTCAATGCATGGTAATACAATACTAATTTAAGGTAATTCCAATACATTTTTGTCAACATCAGGAATATGGAGCAGTGCTGTTTCTGTCAGCATGTCCGAGATATTGGCGAATGCGGGGTTCACGCCTACTTGGAGCTCCTGGCTCAGCCCAGAAGCCGACATAGGTACAGCTACTTTATTTTATAGTGCAGAAAAACATAAATAGACAACTTAGAATAAGGCTGGCGTTTCTACAATTCTCTTGTAAACAAATCCTATTAAAAGCCAAACCAAACAAATTAAAACCAACAAATTGTTTCATCTTTCAATACTTTTCCACCCTGCGTTTGGAACTGTGCCGAGCCCATTGTTTGACAAATATCTTTAAAAACTGCTCACAAATATACACTTTTTTACGGTTCAGCAATTTCCTAAATAAGCTCCCTGTACAGGAAACATTACTCAAACGTATTGTCGGGTGAATAGTACATTTTGTGTGAACTTTTTCAAAACTAATGCTGGTTCGAACATTTACTGCCACAAATTACCTTGTTCTTTTTCCTCTCATTAAAAAAAACACAATGCATACCACCCTTTTATATTAGTCAATGTTATAAGTAGGCTACAATTATCAAAATGATATGAACATTCAGGCTTCCTCATGTGGCTGAAAGGTATACTGTGCATATAAATCTTAAATAAAAGACTATGCTAATTTATTTGGCGATTCTAAGAAAATCTCCTGCGACCCCCCCCTGTGGGTCTCGACCCAGTCTTTAGGAATGACTGCGTTAGTAAGTGCTTACAATACAACATCATGACCCACTGTATGCGGGATAGATTAAAAATAAATTACAGTGCCCGCATTCCTCATATTGATATATCAAGACACATGAATTTTTTTCTTTTCTTGGTCATTTCATGGGATTGATGACAATAGGACAAAATATAGAATATTCCCAGCTTGATCATTTAAACTTTAAAGCATTATCTTAGATCATTGAAGAGATTCAATGTTTACACAACAAACCATAAAACAGAATTTTAAAACCTTTTTAATGTATTTATTACTATCATGGTACAACAAAGACACTTCCATGTAAGAGCATAATAATGTATGTATTATTGAGATGTTGTGTTCTTTTGACAGACGATGACACTGAACCATCAAATCAGGACACATACGTCATAAATCCAACCACAGATATCGCCAGCGATGTGACTGATTTCTTCAGAACACGTCCAGTCAGTGCTGAAATGTACAATTTCATGCGCGGACTCTTCATGCACAAGGACTACAATCAACAGAGCAACTTTGTTGCCTCGAAAAGTATGCACTCACAGCACAGTACACTTTCGCCCACAATTCAAAAAATTCGGAACAATGCTGAGCCTCTAGCTCTCTAGCCTCTAGTATGTACATTTCAGGAGTGATCACAACTGATCCCTCCTGACTGTTTATTGCACCTAAATGCGGTCAGGAGTGATCACCATGGATCCCTCCTGACTGATACATAAGCATGAGTCATTCCACTGGCCCCAACAAAGAGTTTACTTGTCCTGGGCCAGCGGCCAAGCATTAATATAGAGCCCTGGGCATTATCATCAGCATACTGAAGCTTCAGCTGTGGAAACCTGGGACTCGGCCTTAAACTTATTTTAGTAGAAGAGCTGGCCATCTGTTCTTTATTAGAATACAGGTTTAGGCTGATGAAATGAAGAACGACTGTAATGAATAGATAGGGGGCAATGATACACACTACTTGACACCAGTTTTACCTTGAGAGACTGTCTCGTTCCCCTTGGTGCTAGGGGGAGTCTCAATGTACAGTGTAGTGTACAGTGTCACTCTGTTGACCCAAGGTCCTGGAGATTGAAGGAGTTGAAAGCTTTGGTTAGATCAATGTAGGCCCCATGCCAACTGGCATTGAGAGGATGTGGCCCAGACTTGTACAGAAGGCCTCCTTTATTGTCTTCTGTGAGTAGTGTGGGTGCAAAGTTGTTGACCAGATTGAAACAAACCATATATAGGCGTGGACATTGATGGGAAAGTTCAGTAAGCTGGTTGGCCAAGCTGGTTTTAATGGCAGAGCCCACTCCATGTATCTGGGGATAACACACAGGTTTCCTTTGAGAAGAAGGTGTAGCTTCCTTTTTCCCCCACCTGCCCCCTTCTTCCAGTCTGATTTCAGAGGGTGCTTTCATGCTATGATTTAAACCTCCGTAGTGCCATTGCACCAATGACGGTTCACTTGGTTTATTACCTTCAGGTTGATGCCTGTATCTGACAGATTTTCATGAGAGACAGGTGCAATAGCATGGACTAAATCAGAGTCGGGGGACTCCCTCTGCCAGAGCCCTCCTCTGTCTTCATAGCTTTTGGGATTTCCCCCATGTTCTCCAGCCACCATCCTCCACCTGCTCTACCATTTCCCTCCACCTTACCATTACATGTGACCCTATCAGGAGCTGAGCAGACAGCATCACTTGGGATGAAAGGAAGACCCACATTTCTCTTCCATGACCACATTGTGACTTTTGAATTTTCGGAGAAGGTTCAACTAAAGAACTGACGTGCCCTTTAATAGAATATTGAGCACCATTTTGACAGCATTTCCAGCCAAATACACAATCAAAGTAATCACGCCTGCTTCGACTCAGTATGCTGAATTTCCCAAGCAACAGTGTGGGACACACCACACAAAACAGAGATCTGCCACAGATATTCAATCTCAGCTGCTGGGGCAAGGCAGCATTCCTGCACATGATAACCATCATGTGCAGGAATGCTGCCTTGCCTTTTCTTGCCTTTTCTTGCCTTTTCTTACCTTTTCTCTCTTCAGGCGGTTGCCTGAAGAGAGAAAAGTTCGACACAGAACACAATTGACAGCATGTGCAAGTCAGTTATTTCATTTTCTGTTTCCTAGTCAACCACATATTCTTGCAACTGAAGTTGAAGATTTGTTTGTTATTTTCTCCTTCTTTATGTTCTGTCCAGAAACACATCCAGATGCCTTCCCAAACCAACTGACACCCAGTGACCCCACTATGTGCCTGATTGATTCTGGTCATGCCATCAATATTGCCTGTGTGCCTGTCCTGCGGCCAGAGAGAGATGTGGATCTCATCATATCTCTGAGTTGCTCGTGGGAGCCAGTGCACATCTTCAATGTAAAGCAGAATGAGGAGGCGCTCATCTGGGCCGAAACAGAATGTTTCCTGAATGTATTCCATCAACATTAACATTACTCTATGATCATGTTTATCATGTTTATCTATTAGGTCCTGTCGAAGACAGCTGCTTACTGTAAAGACCATGACATCCCCTTTCCCAATGCTGACTTTGCCAGTCTGGAAAAGGAGCCTCAAAAGGAGTTCTACATCTTCGAGGATAAGGAGAATCCCAAGGCCCCGATAGTGGTTCATTTACCACTTGTCAATGTCACGTACAAACACTTCAAACGCCCTGGTATGCCCATTTGAACGAGTTGAACTTCACTGCAACAATGTTGCTTCTATTACTTTATTCTTTTTTTTTTTGTGCTGCATATCTTGAAACAATAGCAATGCAATAGGAAGAAACCCTTCTCTTCAAGCTAGTCTTGTTATTGTAGAAGTCATGTGAGGATTTTTTACGGGGCGGGGGGATAATGGCAGGACAGGATACCTGTATTGCTATATTCCATACTGAAATGATAAAATACTTTATCAGGGCATTGCAGCATATATTTACAGTGTGACAGACCTGTATTTAACATTCTGCTTCAATTTTGTTTTGTTATTTAGGCAATGTATGCCTTTATTAAATAGCTACAGTAGAGAGATGACAGGAAATAAGGTGAGAGAGATGGGTAATGACATGAAACAAAGGTCCCAAGCCAAATGCATACCAGGGTCATTGTGGTGCCTTTGCCCCAAGGCCAACAGGGCGCCTCACGCTGCCTACTGCAGCTAATGTTAAGCACTACATATTGGGGACTCAACCAATTGACTTGAACTTCTAAATTATTAATGATCTGCTGAGTTACTAATGAGTAGGTGTGATTTGACTTGAAAGGCAACAAAACTGCCTCATGTATTTCTACACCCAATAAGAACAAGACATAGACTTTTGTATTATATTGTGCTTTATAGGACATCATTTAACCAATTGTGTCATTATCTTATGAATTTACAGGCGTGAAGCGTGAGACGGAGGAAGACATAAGAGCTGGGGAGGTGGATGTAAGCAGCAGCAGCTCTCCATACGTCACTAAACACCTGACCTACTCAAAAGAGGATTATGAGGCTCTGGTGGATCTGAGCTCTTATAACATATTAAACAACAAGGAGAGCATCCTTGCGGCTTTGTGTAAGGCCCAAGAGAGGAGCGCATCCAAGTGAAAGAAGTAAAGGATAAGATTTATCAAGCTTCTTTTTACAGAAAGGTTTATCTATGTTGCCTCGACAAGTCACTGATGTTTATTCCCACACCTCTATATTAAAGCTACAGTAATTAGGGCACAGGATATTTACTCAACAACATTATAAACTACTGTTTAATATAAGGTATAAGGTTAATATAAGGTATAATTGTGTGTGCAGAGTTGTTGCTGTTAGTGCTGGTATTTAATGATCTACTGTTTCTTCTGTTGCTTGACTAAATGCAGAGCTTAGACTGGATAAGGAGACACAGAGTGAAAGTGTTTACTTTCTCTCCCCATAGATGGCAGTATGAGTGTAGTGAAATCATAGATTTAGATATATGTCTGTGTCTTTGCTAAATATCTAGCTTATACAGATTACTTTTATGCTGTTTATTTGGTATTGGATGTTTATGGTTTATTTGCCACCTAGTTATGTAGAGCATGTATTTACTTTGTATTGCTATATAATTTCAGAACCACACATATCTACATGGAAGAATTAGAATGCGTTGATTGTTTGGCAATAAATAATTGAAAAATACAGAGACATTTGTTTTATTCTTATTGAACACCCTTCAGTGGAACTGGCTTTAGTTACCACCTTGTCATAGCCTCCTTTGTCTTCATCACTATATCCTCACCATTATCATTGCACCTTCATCACTGTCACTTTCATCATCATCGTCCCAGCAAGCATTTTTCCATTGAAAAGACGACTATGGCCACTGTTAAAAAGACGTTCAAAATTGAAGACTTTGATTGAACGTTCACGTTTAGACCACGTTTAGATCTGTAAATAAAACGTATTTAGTATTAGAAAAGAAATTGGTCCAAACATGCTAGCACAAGCTAGCAGCCTTCCATTCATCGTTAGCAGCATAGAATGGTACTAATGGTGCTAATTTCGGTTTTCATTTTTGGACTAACGTAGTTCAAGTACTTACAAAGTATGTAGTTAGCGTGAAACCTCACGTTTATTCCGTCATTTCATTCACTTCCCTCCGCAAGCTGAGTTTCCAGACCAGTGCATCTTTCAAAGTTGTAGAAGCAGTATAAGCCAAAGTACCTGCGCATGTGTGTTCCAGCAGTAAGCACACACTCGTCGTACTTTACATGAATATACAGACAGAATGTAACTGCTCCTGTTACGATGTCCTGGGAGCATCTTGTTGGCAGCATACAGTCTATAGTTCCATATTTTTGACGTTTTATATGAAACATTAAATGCGTTTAAATCGCGTCTTCGCGTAAACCACATTTCACCGACCAGTCAGTGGCGGGCCGTGTATTTTATACCTAGGCCTTCAGTGCTGTCTTACTACAGTTGAACCACCTCCGAATAACCTCATTATGACGCCAGCATGACGGGATGCTTCGTCATTAACGGACAATGCACAGTGACGGGCCGTGCATTTTATACCTGGGCCTTCACTGCTGTCCTGCAGCTGAAACACCTCATTATGACGCCACAGCTACGGTTATTATTTGTTTTGTGTAAAAATAACTGCAGAGTGCAGATACATGAATACGCCAAGAGTGTGTCTCCTCTCTTCTCTGACTGCAGCTGGGACTGCTGCACGAGGCTACTGTGAGAGTAACCACCTGTGAGTGCTTTGGGGCGGCTCACGGTAGCACCCGTTGCTCGTTCACCACAGTGCAGAACGGTACGTGCTTTCACGTCAGAGTCAAAACACCACAAAAGTCTCCAACAACACCAGAAAAAGATTTGTCGCTAGTAGCTTTTGACAAAAAAAGTCGTCAAGAGGGTTTGGAAAGTCGCCAGATTTAGCGAGAAAGTCGCCAAGTTGGCAACACTGGCACCAACTAAATGTGTCCCCAGCGCAACATTGGACGTAACAATAGTTCCTATCACATATAAAACCAAACAAAAATCCATCGTCATACCAACTGTAACTCGAAGCTCCAGTATTGGTCAATTTGATCCTACACCAGTAAATGAAGGTCAACTGTGCTTCTCTATTCAGGATGTCTCTAAATCTACTGTCACCAGAGTTCTAGGCTCACTCAAGAACTCTGTAAGGCCAAAGATGTTTATGGAATTGACAATATTGTTCTAAAGAAACACAAAGGCACACTTGCTCACCCGATCACAAGCATTGTCAACAAATCTCTCAGGCAATGTGTGTTTCCGAAAGGATGGAAATCAGCCATAGTAACACCCATTTTTAAGTCAGGAGATTCAACCGATGTCTCTAATTATCGGCCAATCAGTATTCTCCCTGCTGTTTCCAAAATTGCTGAGAAATGTGTTGCAGAGCAACTTAATAAACATCTCAACAGCTCTCCATATTAGCTGCATCCTATGCAGTTTGGTTACAGGGCTAATCATTCGACTGAAACAGCCAACTGCTTCCTCTTAGAGAACGTGAAGCTTAAAATGGATAACGGGGGTGTAGTAGCAGCGGTTTTCATTGACCTCAAGAAGGCTTTTGATACGTTTAACCACAATGTCCTAATTAATTAACTGTCAAATTTTAACTTTTCTCGAGAGTCTCTTACCTTGCTGAAATCCTACCTTGAAGGAAGAACCCAGTGTGTCAGAGTGACACACTGGGACCTTTCTATTTTAGGACCTTTATTATTCAGTTTATACATTAATGATTTCCCGGGTGTCTGCAATGGGTGTGATATTCAAATGTACGCTGACTATACAGTGATGTATGTGCACGCAAAAAACAAAGAACACGCTGCACTTAAACTCACGTCCACAATGACAAATGTAACTAAATGGCTTGCAGATTCCTGCCTTCACCTGAATGTTAAAAAGACTGTTTGTATGTTCTTCACAAAGAGGGCTTGCAAAGTGTCACCAGAGCCAGATGTCTATGTTGCTGGTGAGAGGCTACAGGTAGTGTCAGATTTTAAATATTTAGGAGTTTTTATCGATTCTAATCTCTCTTTTAAAAAGCAGGTAAAACATGTGTTGGAGTCAGATCTTTTCAGGGGAGACCCAGACCGCTGGACTTTCGCTGCTGCAAACCTTCGGCAGCGGATTCGCACCAAAAATGAACTGGATCCGGTTAACAATCAAAAAGTATTTAATAAACAAGAGAAGCTAGAACAGTTGCAAACTGAATTACTCTATCGATATCAATATGTCCCCAGGGCAGAGTTCTCACAAGGCCCACTAAATAGCCCAGCCCAGCTGGTAAACTACCCAGAGTGGTAACGGCGCGACCTCTGGCAAAAACCCTCTGGAACTAAGCCTATATTTAAAAGTCTCTGTCCGAAAGTTTAAATGTCCAGTATCAGCCTCTGTGATTGGCCGAAATTCAATAGCCCCTCCTGGCTTTTGGGCAGTTATCATCTCAGTGTTTGGTTGAAGTTGTCCGGACTCCTCCTCTGGTCCTGCTGGTCAGTTGTCCATCCCTCTGTTCTCTGCTGCACCTCTGTAAAGCCTCACTCAAAATGTTCCCTTTCTGACCCTCAAAACTAATCATACAGTGTTTTAATACCTTTAGTGACTATACTTCTATGGTTTAATACATTCAATGAGTAAAATACTGTAACATATAATATCCTCTATAAGTAAGAATATTGTAAACATATAATACATTCCATAAGTAAATATATTGTGACTTAACATATTTTGACATTCTTATTATTGTGACACTTCTACTCACCACTTGGGGTGTTATTAAATCCTACTAATAATGTTTCCAATACTGAAATCCTTCACACATGTGACAAAGGTTTTAAGATGTAATCTCATGAATTTTGGATGTATAAGAAACCATGCAGGCTGCGAAACTGTATTTTAATGCGATGATTGTCCCCCATCTGACCTACTGCTTAGCCAGCTGGGCACAAGCCAGCAGCACAACATTAAAATATATTCATATTCTCCATAAACAAGCTCTAAAAACACTTGATAAAAAAAATAAAAAGTCACCATCACTGCAATATCCTCATCAAACACCATATCTTGAGTTGGGAGAACCTCATTAAATTCACTGATGTGTGTCTGGTTTTTAAAATGTTAGATGGTCTGGCCCCGCCTCCACTTAGTGATTTTATTCAACAAAGGACTCAAAGCAGCAGACAGACTAGATCTGCTTCAAGAGGTGATTGTGTCATTTCACAAAGGTCAAGCTCTTTTAGCAAATCTACATTCTCTGTGAAGGCAGCACACTCGTGGAATACTCTGCCACCACACAAACGCGCACAAAACATGTACAAAACATTCAAACATAGCCTTAAGGAATGGCTGGTTGCCAATCAGGCGTGTGTAGACCTGAGTGTCCTCTGAATCCTTGATACTGTGTGGGCAAACCTTAATCTTTAGGTGAAATTCCTAAGGTGGCATTGTGATGCTCTGACTATTGGTTAATGTCCACGTAAACTTTAAACCACATCCCACCTTCCTCTCGCCACACGTGCATTGATGTACTGTCTGTCCTGCCTGCTTGTTTCGTCTATATGTATATTTGTCTTGTTCAGTGTCGCTATTTTCCATTTTGATGTGTATGTTATGTGCCTCAGTGTTATATATGTGCTTGTACTGTAGGTGGGTTTGTTCTGCCTGACGCATGCTGCAGCCTGTTATGTCTGCTCTGCTCTAGTGTCGTACACTTTTCTTTTGCTTATATGAGAGTTGATTGTATGAGATATTGATTAAGACTGAAACATGGAGAGCACAGCTACTCACATCTTTTTATTATAGTTGTCAAATGTTTGTCTATACATATATACTTTTTATGCTTACAAACATATTGTGCGCATGTCTTGGCGATGTTTAGTCAGCCACTGTGTGCTAAGAAAGTCTAGTCTGAGACCCAGGACAGCACTAAATGGGCCTTGTGGGAAGAATGTTTTCCCAACAGTATTCCTGTTTTGGAGTGTTTCTAATGGGACTTCTGGGTCTCGAGTAGAAGGTAACATTTTGAAGTGGCTTTATCTGTTTGGCACATAGCTCATTCACGTATTTATTTTATTGCCTTCATGGAAAAATTTGGTTTAGTCACACTCAAGGGCATCACACAAAATATTCGCAAAGTCTTACACATATTACAACACAAGGCAATACGTTTAAGTGACATGCTGCTTTGCTGTTAATGACTTAACCGATGAGCTCCTGCTCTATGGTTTTCACTTCTGCTAATGTACAATGTATATCATCTTTGTATCACGCTACATAATATTTGAAGTGAATATTTATCTATCTGTGTAACTGCTGCTGCATATCATGTGGTTTGCTGTGTTTAGATGTATCTGTTATTAGATAGTGTATTCCTCTTGCAGTCTTAGTTGCGTATCAAGAGAATGACTCTAAGGGCTGATGCTTGCATGCAGTACAGTCCACATAATGGCTGATGATAGGCTCTGTCATCAGATGAGTGGTGTTTCTAGGTGGACAAAAATGGTGGGGCAACAAGTACTGTGGACAAATGCAAAACGTACACATACACAATTTTATATTTTTACATGATACGCTCTTTTACATTTACCACATAGTTTAAGATAATTAGGCCTCTTGAGCCAAGCACAATTAAAGACCCAGTGTGTAAGATTTAGTGGCATCTACTTGTGAGTTGCAGATTGCAACCAACTAAATACCCCTCAGCTCACCCATCCCTTTCCAACCGTGTTGGAGAACTACAGTGGCCTTCAGGTAGGGATAGTTATATTTAGGATTTTAATAGATAATATATTTTAATAAATATCTAACCTTGCATCACCAGCCATTAGTCCAGATAGTAGCCTACTTATCGAGACTGCAGTACAGCTGCTTTCTTGCAACTCTCTGTGACTCTGTCTGACATTGTTAATGGCAACGGTGAGTACAAAAGAAAAAACATCATAATTCTGCTATATGGTTGTACAGTTTGCTTGTGACAGGTCTCAGTTTGAGAGAGCCTGATGACAGATTTGTTTGTCAAAAAAAATGATGGGGCAGGCAAACGTGTGGCTTCTTCTCCAGCTGTCTTTAATTAGATTGTATATAGATTAGAAAGCTTTATTAATCCCCAGTAGGGAAGCTCATTTGCCACCAAATCAACTCATACAGACAACAAACAATAGACATAGCATTCACAGTACACAACAAATAGAAAACACAGTACAACGAATGCACAACACCATAAGAATCCATTTGAGAATAGCAAAAAGATGCTACATCTAAAAAACACATCTAAAAGTATTCATTAAAAAATATGACCGCTGCTGGAACCAAACACCTTCTAAATCGTTCAGTAGAAAACTGAGGCATTCTTAGTCGCTCACTGAATGAGCTTCTGAGTCCGTTAAAGACGCAGTGTAATAGATGTCCTTCAAAATACACAACCGTTTTCAACTTGCTCTTTTCTACAGTGTCCTTAAGTGGGTCTGGGGTAGGCTGATCACTGAGCCAGCCTTTCAGATCATCTTATTGATCCTATTTTTATCATCCGCAGTGATGCAGCCCACCCCCACCCAGCAGAGCACTGCATAAAAGAGGACACAAGCTAAGGTTCCCTGATAAAAAACATGAAGAATAATAGTCTTGACTTCACCTTCTTGAATACAGCATCGGTGTTCTTTTTTTCAGTTCAATTTACTGTCCAGGTAGACCCCAGGATATTTGTATGATTGGACAATTTATATCTGCTGACCCTTAATTGTCACATGGGGAGACCTCCTCATTCTTCCCTCTGAAATCAATAACTAACGTTTTTGATTAATTTTAAAAGATTTGTTATCACACCAGCTGACAAATGATTCAACCTCTTGTTTATAGGCCAGGTCATTATCAACTAGGGCAGTGTCATGTGAAAACTTTTGGATTTTACAGGACACCTAACTATGCCCATATTCAGGTGTATAGAGTGATAATAATAGGGGGATGAAAGCCTGCCCTGTGGTGTTCAGGTTAAAATAGTGTCAGACCGTTTTTTATCAAGCCTGAAATGAATTTCGCTACATTGTTGTCTTTATTTGTTGTTTGGCAGGGGCTACCATGCAATGTGCCACCTGCCCATCAGGGCTAACTAACATTCATACTGTAAAGTAAAGCAATAGAGGCTTCTTAGTTTGCTCAACTCCGTTTAATGGATCACCGTGTGTCTCACTATACATGCATCTGGAACTCCCGTTAACCCCCAGTATATGCGCAAGCGCATTAGACTACCGTATATGACATCTCCCCCTCTTTTGAGTGTTGTGTCAATAACATCAAAGGAACACTCAGACAGCACATAACATAAACCAAGATTAACTCAAATTAACTTAAATGGAGACATTTCAACATACAGTGGTCTCTTTCCAATCAACCAACAAATAAACATTATCAACATCAATGGCTGTATAACTTTATTTTTTTAAAACAAATCAACATTACCACATCCATGTCAGTACAACTTTTCTTTTCTCTTCTCCCCCCCCTAAAGGCCATATAATCTGCACTTCTACAGGTCAAGCCTGTCGACTTGCTTGCACACCCGTCCAGATCTGGTCACAGTCTGACCGGGTAGAGGGGTTGTGGGTGTGGCCACACTCTGACTGACAGGAACAGTCTCTAACATGTTAGCTCTGTCAGAGTGTGTGTCTGTCCCTGTGATCTCCCCGTGCGCTGCTGGGATGGGCTGGGGAACCGGTCCCAGTCTTTGCACGCACAGATGGAAACAAGCACGTTCGTGTATTACATTCCTTCTCGGCACAAAGTACTCATCGAACTTTCCAAGCACCCGAACAAAACTATCTCTATGTCCATCTTCGGTAAATGCAAACGAACGGAAGATGTTCTCCGACTCGCTTCCCATAGCGTATATCAGGCTGCTAACCTGCACGGCGCCATCTTCTTTGTCCAGCTTGGTGGCGGTTCTGAATCTCACAAAACGCTGCTTCCACTCCGACCATTCTCCTGGCTTATCGAAGGAAAAGTTTGTCGGGGGATTGAACTTTGCCATAACTCCGTTTTCACTTCTGACACCATGTAAAGTAAAGCAATAGAGGCTTCTTAGTTTGCTCAACTCCGTTTAATGGATCACCGTGTGTCTCACTATACATGCATCTGGAACTCCCGTATAACCCCCAGTATATGCGCAAGTGCATTAGACTACCGTATATGACACATACAACATTCACAAACCCATTCATATACCCATTCATACATCGACATTCACTTGCGGAGCCGGGGATCGAACTGCCGATCCTCACATTGAAGGATGACCCGTTCTTCACTGAGCCACAGTTACTCCTCTGGTATCGTGTCAGACAGCCACGTTTCTGTTAAACATAGTAGGCTGCTATGTCGGTATTTGCCATCATACCTCAAGTAAGCTGTCAACTCATTTGCCTTAATAACCAAGGAGCAGACATTCCCCATGATAGCAGAGGGTAACACAGGTTTGTACCCCCTAAAATGTTCTTCAGCCCCCCCCAAATAATTTGGCATTATTGGCTTTAAAAAAATTTAAAAAATGTATTTATTTTTATTTTGGTGATGTCATTAAATTAAACTATTGTTTCTCACATGGACAAGTTATTTATAACTCTAACATGCTACATATGTGCCTGCGTTCTGGTTTGTATGTTTTCTCCCCCTTCAAATTACAATCCAACAGCCTATCATCATACTTAACGATATAAACCCCGGGCACTAGGATCTTGGGGAGGCTGCTGTGCTGGCTTTCGCACTCTGCCAAGTAACGTCTCTAGTCAACGACAGCCAGGATTATAGCTAAGGAGTTTAGTTCAAACTACGTAAATGATGCACGGAGTGAAATTGTAAGTACAGGTTGTTACAGAATGTGGCTATCTGTAGTTGTTAACGATTGTTACCTGCTTAAATTTAGGTTTACTTGAGGCAAATGAAAGGGAATATTGTAGTGGGCTATGTTAATACTAAGCCCCCCCTTTCTTTGAACCCTAGAAATGCCCCTGCTCATCCGTCCTGTCTCACAGGTCAGGCTAGTCTGGCTGTACCTTGCTAGCCTCCCTTGCAGGTAAGATGACACTGGGTTGTTCAGGCCTTTCGGAAGTTGGAATGTGGACTGCATTTTCCCCAAGGCTGGCAGACGGAGATGGAGTAACTCAGGCGACCATAAGAAGCTACGCACAACAGGAGAGAGAGAGACTTTCACCCAACCAGAGTGGTGCCGATATCCGTGTAAGACCCAGTGTAGGTGTAGTTTCTGGCTGAATATAAAGAAAGGTTTCTGAATACATGAATGCTTCTGCTCAGGATATTGTGACTTGACTTCTGTCTGTAATTTGTTTCAGCTGCTTATGGAAATGACAGATCTGTTCAATGGTAATTCCATGAATTTGCTTATGATTTCCATGGCTTATGAAAAGGTATTTGTTATGTTCCCCGTTTGGCATTTAAGGGATGCGGGGAGTAACGATGTAAATTTCCCGGGGAAAGAGAGAATGAGCACTGATGAGGGTTTAACAAAAGGGGTATTTATTGCAGATTGATTAAATGCTCGCAAGGACCCAACTGAAAACTACTTTCTTATCAAAAGAAAGCTACACTACTTGAGGATATACAAACAGCACACACGGCTTAAACACATGCTGGAACACCCACTGACACACACAGCGGTTTGCCCAAGGCGCTCCTCTCCTTTTAGCCACCGCTAATCGCGATTGAACGCAGCCGCGTCCAATCAGCTGCTGCAGCTGGCATCCGGGACAGAGGGTGGCATCCGAGGACACTGAGGGTAAGCAGAGGGAGAGCACAAGCACAACACGGCACGTAACACCCCCTCCCATAAAACCAAACACTTGTTTGGTCACAACCAACCCCCACCAGACATGTATTTACATTATAACAAAAAACACACAAACAGCACACACTGTTTAAACACAAGGCTTAAACACAAGGCTTCACTACAGCGGTTTGCCAAAGGCGTTGTCCATGAGGAGCTCCTCTCCTTTTATCAGAATTGGAATCAGAATCAGAATCAGAATCAGCTTTATTGGCCATGTATGCTTACGCATACATGGAATTTGTCTCCGGTTTCCACTCCGCTCTCAATGTACAAACACAAATTTACAATAAACAAGAAAATATATGTATAAAGAATAAAAAAGGGCAGCAAAAAAGTAGAACGGATGTAGGTATAAACATTTAACAGCTATATACAATATAAGTATAAATATATATCCGAGAGAAAAAGTGTATATACATGTGAACATAAACCTATAGACAATGGCATGAATTGTAAGTGGTGGTAGTAGTGCAGTATAACTTATTTATTGTTCATCAGAGTGATGGCCAGTGGAAAGAAGCTGTTCCTGTGTCTGGTGGTTTTGGCATACAGAGCCCTGTAGCGCCTACCAGAGGGGAGGAGTTGGAACAGCTTGTGTCCAGGGTGTGAGGGGTCTGCAGAGATCTTTCCAGCCCGTTTCCTGACTCTGGAGGTGAACAAGTCCAGGATGGACGGCAGGCTGGAACCAATGATCCTCTCTGCAGACCTGACAATCCGTTGCAGTCTGTTCCTGTCCTGTTTGGTGGCTGATCCAAACCACACAGTGATAGAGGAGCAGAGAACAGACTGGATGATGGCTGAGTAGAACAGAATGAGCAGCTCCTGAGGCAGGTTGAACTTCTTGAGCTGGCGCAGGAAGTACAACCTCTGCTGGGCCTTTTTCCGGATGGTGTTGATGTTGGGAGCCCACTTCAAGTCCTGGGAGATTGTGGATCCCAGAAACTTGAAGGTCTCCACAGCAGACACCGTGCTGTTGAGTATGGTGAGGGGGGGGCAGTGTTGGGGGGCTCCTCCTGAAGTCCACTGTCATCTCCACAGTTTTGAGCCTGTTAAGCTCCAGGTTGTTCTGACCACACCAGAGGACCATGCTGTTCAACCTCCCGCCTGTACGCAGACTCATCACCGTCCCTGATGAGGCCGATGACCGTTGTGTCGTCTGCGAACTTCAGGAGTTTGACCGTTGGGTCCTCTGAGGTGCAGTCATTAGTGTAGAGGGAGAAGAGCAGTGGGGAGAGCACACATCCCTGGGGGGCGCCAGTGCTAATAGTCCGAGTACTGGATGTGATTTTTCCCAGCCTCACCTGCTGTGTCCTGTCAGTCAGGAGGTTTGTGATCCACTGAGAGGTGGAGGCAGGCACAGTGAGCTGGGAGTTTGGGTTGGAGTATTGCTGGGATGATGGTGTTAAACGCTGAGCTGAAGTCCACAAACAGAACCCTTGCATATGACCCTGGGGAGTCGAGGTGTTGCAGTCCCATACTGACTGCATCATCCACCGACCTGTTTTCACGGTAGGCAAACTGCAGGGGGTCCAGCAGGGGTCCTGTGATGTCCTTCAGATGGGTCAACACCAGTTTCTCAAAGGATTTCATGACCACAGACGTCAGGGCGACGGGCCTGTAGTCATTTAATCCTGTGATGGAGGGTTTCTTGGGGACGGGGATGATCGTGGAGCGTTTGAAGCAGGAGGGGACTTCACACAGCTCCAGTGATCAGTTGAAGATCTGTGTGAAGATGGGGGCCAGCTGGTCAGCACAGACTTTCAGGCAGGAGGGTGACACACCGTCTGGGCCTGGTACCTTCCTGATCTTCTGTCTGTGGAAGAGCCGACTCACATCCTCCTCGCAGATCCTCAGTGCCGGTGGGGGGTCGGTTGGGAGAGGTGAGAAGGAGGCAGGGGGTGTAGGTGATTGTTTGATGGTGGGGTGTGTGAAAGTGGGCTTATCAAACCTGCAATAGAATAAATTCAGGTCGTCAGCCAGTTGGTGATTGGCCTCAGTGGGGGGGGATGGTCTCCTGTAGTTGGTGAGTACTTCCAGGCCTCTCCAAACTGACGAGGGGTCGTTGGCTGAAAACCTTTTCTCCAGCTTTTCAGTGTAGCTTCTCTTAGCTACCCTGATCTCCCTCATCAGTGTGTTCCTGGCCTGGTTGTAAAGGATCCTGTCCCCACCTCTGTAGGCCTCCTCCTTGGCCCGACGAAGCTGCCTGAGTTTCTCAGTAAACCAGGGTTTATTGTTGTTGAATGTGCAGAAGGTTTTATTCGGCACACACATGTCCTCACAAAAACTGATGTACGATGTCACAGTGTCAGTGAGCCCATCCAGGTCTGTAGCAGCAGCCTCAAAAACACTCCAATCAGTGCAGGCAAAGCAGGACTGTAGCTCCAGCTTTGCCTCGTTGGTCCATCTCCTCACAGTCTTCACCACAGGCTTTGCAGTTTTGCAATTTCTGCCTGTAGGTCGGGAGAAGATGGACCAGACAGTGATCAGAGAGTCCCAGAGCTGCACGAGGGAGTGAGTGATATGCATCCTTTATTACAGTGTAGCAGTGGTCCAGTGTGTTTTTGTTCCTGGTGCTACACTTAATATGCTATCTGTATTTAGGCAGTTCTTTGCTGAGGTTTGCTCTGTTGAAGTCCCCAAGAACAATGAGCAGGGAGTCTGGGTGTTTGTGCTCCATGTTGTTGATCTGCTCAGCCAGGTGTTGGAGCGCCTCACTCACACAGGCCTGTGGTGGGATGTAAACACAGACCAGAATGAATGAGGAAAACACCCGCGGTGAATAAAATGGTTTGCAGTCTATTAAAAGTGTTTCTAGGTGAGGGCTGCATGATTCCTTTAACACTGTGACATCTAGGGTTGTCACGATACCAAAATTATGACTTCGATACAATACCTGCCATAAGTATCATGATACTCGATACTTACAATACGATACCAGAATTCAATACAATACCACAAATACGATACGATACTGGTATATTTATCTATATACCAGTTCCCTTTTTTACCAGCTTGTTCCTGCCCAGCTTTTTGACACTTAACAAATGGCATTAATATTGGTATTAGCCTACAGCAAGATATTAATGAAAACTACATGGTGCCATGATTGCTGCTAACTCTGCTGGCATCTGTCTGACAGAATAGGATATATGAGCTATGATGTAAAATAGTTTATTCCAGCTCCTTTAAGATGCTTCAAGTGTCAAAGAATGGGACACTCCGCAGGGCAATGTAAGGGGAAGCAGAGATGTGCATGAATACGGAAAATGTGGTCAAGATGTAAAAATTAAATGTTGTAACTGCGGCGGTGAACACAGCGCTGCTTTTGGAGGATGCCCAGTTCAAATACAAGCAAAGGAAGTGCAGAAATATAAAATACTTTACAAGCGTCTTATGCGGAAGCAGCTAAACAAGTGAAGGAAAATTGTCACGATCAGGCTTTGCCTTGTGTGGTCTGTGTGGTTCTTTCTGTAGCTCCTCACTCTACCTGTCAGCCTCAGCACCAGTCTAAATCAGCCACTCCCTCAGCACCAGTCTAACTCCCTTCACCTGCCCCTGATCACTAATCAAGCACTCCCTCATCAGCACAACTCTCCTCACCTGTTCTAGCCACTATTTAAACCCCTGCCTCCCAGTCACCCACTGCCAGATCATTGTTTGTGTTCATACCTACCCGCCCGTTTTGCTCGTCCTGTTCCCGGTTTCCCAGTCTGCCTGCCCTGCCTCGTCCTGCCGGATTTCCCCCCTCGTCTCTTGTCTCGTCCTTGGATTCCCTGTTGTGTTCGTATTCATTAAAACCTTTTTCTCACTGCATCTGACTGTCTGCGCTTGAGTCCTCATCATGCCCCGTGACAGAAAATGATAAAGTTACATCCAGGGAAACCCACATGATATAAGAGAATCTGGGATTAGACAACCTCCTGTGGACCTTCCTCCTGTCCTAGATCAGAGTCAAACGGAGTTAAATCCATGCATAAAAGAGATCAATGAGGACACGCTAGTTGTAGATAAAATCTGTTTCGTGGCCTTCATCTGCAAAACTATGAATTTTGCAATTCAACAAAAGAGAAAAAGTGACAGAATAAAGACAATCGTAGAGGCAGCCATAGAGATACTGGGGATTAAAGAAGTTAAGGCTGATCTGATTCATAAGATGTTGAACCCTCCTAACTATGATGGACAGGTTCAGGGTGATTAACCTCATAATGGTGTTGCATATCCTACAATGGAATGCCAGAAGTCTAATTGCAAATGGGCAAGAATTCAAGAAGGTTGTAGCTGAGCTGACAGTTACACCAGATGTTATTTGCATTCAAGAAACTTGGTTAAAACCTCAATTGGACTTCTTCATTTCAGGATACAGCTCTGTCAGATGTGATAGAATTGGAAAACAAGGTGGAGGGTGTGTAACATTTATTAAGGATACCTTAGCATCAGTGGCGGCTGGTGGAAAATTTTCTTGGTAGGGCTGTGCCACATCCAATTAATTTTAGCAAAAATCCCAGAATGATTTAATGCAAAAAAAGGTATCAAACACACATTACTACTTTGCAGTTAGATATCTAATATTTATTCCAACATGAAAATAAAGCAGGAAATAACACTTAAAAAAACAAGTCAGGACATCGTATTTTTGTCACCCTCACAAGTAATTCAGTATTATCCATCCATCCATTTTCCACCGCTTATCCGGGGTTGGGTCGCGGTGGCAACAGGCCAAGCCGGCCGACCCAGACCTCCCTCTCACCGGCAACATGTTCCAGCTCATTCTGGGGGATCCCGAGGCGTTCCCAGGCCAGCTGGGAGATGTAATCTCTCCAGCATGTTCTGGGTCTTCCCCGGGGTCTCTTCCCAGTTGGACGTGCCTGGAAAACCTCCAGTGGGAGGTGTCCAGGAGGCATCCTAATTAGATGCCCGAACCACCTCAGCTGACTCCTTTCGACGCGAAGGAGTAGCGGCTCGACTTCAAGTTCCCTCCTGATGACCGAGCTCCTTACCCTATCTCTAAGGCTGAGCCCGGCCACCCTACGGAGGAAACTCATTTCGGCCGCTTGTAGCCGCGACCTTGTCCTTTCGGTCACGACCCAGAGTTCGTGACCATAGGTGAGGGTAGGAACGTAGACCGAGTGGTAAATTGAGAGCTTTGCCTTCCGGCTCAGCTCCCTCTTCACCAAGACGGTCCGGTGCAGCGCCTGCTTTACTGTTGCAGCCGCACCGATCCGCCTGTCGATCCCGCTCCATCTTACCCTCACTCGTGAACAAGACCCCGAGATACTTAAACTCCTTCGCTTGAGGTAGGCACTCCGTCCCCACCTGGAGGGAGCAATCCACCGGTTTCCAGCAGAGAACCATGGCCTCAGATTTGGAGGTGCTAACTCTCATCCCCGCCGCTTCACACTCGGCTGCAAACCGCCCCAGTGAATGCTGGAGGTCATGATCCGAGGAGGCTAACAGGACCACATCATCTGCAAATAGCAGAGAGGCAATCCCGAGACCCCCGAAACTGACGTTCTCCGCCCCCAGGCTGCGCCTAGATACCCTGTCCATGAAAATCACGAACAGGACCGGTGACAAAGGGCAGCCCTGGCGGAGGCCAACACCCACCGGGACGTGTCTGACTTATTGCCGAGAATGCGGACACAGCTCCTACTGCAGTCGTACAGAGACCGGATCGCCCGTTGTAACGGGTCCGGCACCCCATACTCCCACAGCACCCCCCACAAGACCCCCCGAGGGACCCGGTCGAAAGCCTTCTCCAAGTCCACAAAGCACATGTAGACTGGTTGGGCAAACTCCCAGAGCCCCTCCAGTAGTCTTGCGAGGGTAAAGAGCTGATCCACTGTTCCACGGCCGGGACGGAATCTGCACTGCTCCTCTTGAATCTGACGTCCGACAAGCGGTCGGAGCCTCCTTTCCAGCACCCTGGCATAAGCCTTCCCCGGGAGGCTGAGTAGTGTGATACCCGGGTAATTCGAGCACACTCTCCGGTCCCCCTTTTTGAAGATGGGAACCACCACCCCGGTCTGCCATTCCATGGGCACTGATCCCGACCCCCATGCGACATTGAAGAGGCGTGTCAGCCAGGACAGCCCAACTATGTCCAGCGCCTTCAGCATCTCAGGGCGGATCTCATCCACCCCCGGAGCCTTGCCACCAAGGAGCTTTTTGACAACCCCAGCGACCTCTGCCAGGGATATGGGTGAGCCTCCCCCTAGGTCCTCAGGCGCTGCCTCCTCTGCAGAGGACATATTGGTCGGGTTTAGGAGTTCCTCAAAGTGCTCTTTCCACCGCCCGACGATCTCCTCCGTCCGGGTTAGCAGTTCCCCCCCCCTGCTGAGAACAGCCTGGGGTAAGCCCTGCTTTCCCTTCCTGAGCCATCGGATGGTTTGCCAGAACCTCCTTGAGGCAAACCGAAAGTCCTTCTCCATGGCCTCCCCGAACTCCTCCCATGCCCGAGTTTTAGCATTCGCGACCACCGCTGCTGCAGCCCTTCTGGCCTGCCGGTACCTGTCAGCTGCTTCAGGAGACCCCTGGGCCAACCAGGCCTTGAAGGTCTCCTTCTTCAGCTTGACGGCTTCCCTCACCTCCGGTGTCCACCACCGGGTTCTCGGGTTGCCGCCACGACAGGCACCGATGACCTTCCGGCCACAGCTCCTAGCGGCCGCATCCACAATAGAGGCTTTGAACATGGTCCACTCGGATTCCGTGTCCCCAACCTCCCTCGGGATGTGTGAGAAGTTCTTCCGGAGGTGGGAGTTAAAGACCTCCCGGACAGGGTCCTCCGCCAGACGTTCCCAGTTTACCCTCACTACACGTTTGGGTTTGCCGGGTCTTTCCAACCGGTTCCCCTGCCATCTGATCCAACTCACCACCAGGTGGTGATAAGTTGACAGCTCTGCTCCTCTCTTCACCTGAGTGTCCAAGACATACGGTCGCAAATCAAATGATACGATTACAAAGTTGATCATTGATCTCCGGCCTAAGGTGTTCTGGTACCAGGTACACTTATGAGCCACCTTATGTTCGAACATAGTGTTCGTTATGGCCAAACCGTGGCAAGCACAGAAGTCCAATAACGAAACACCATTCGGGTTCAGATCGGGCAAGCCGTTCCTCCCAATCACCCCCCGCCAGGTTTCTCCGTCATTGCCCACGTGAGCGTTGAAGTCCCCCAGGAGAACTATGGAGTCGGTAGGCGGCGCCCTTTCCAGGACCCCTCCCACCGACTCCAAGAAGGCCGGATACTCCGAACTGCTGTTTGGTGCATAAGCACAAACCACAGTCAGAGCCTTGCTCCCCGCAACCCGTAGGCGCATGGAGGCGACCCTCTCGTTCTCCGGGGAGAACTCCAACACAGCGGCGCTCAGCCGGGGGCTCGTGAGTATCCCCACTCCCGCCCGGCGCCTCTCACCCTGGGCAACTCCGGAAAAGGACAAAGTCCAACCCCTCTCCAGGAGCTTGGTGTGGAGGTGAGTCCAACTATTTCTATCTGGTATCGCTCCACCTCCTGCACCAGCTCTGGCTCTTTCCCCGCTAGCGAGGTGACGTTCCACGTCCCTAGAGCTAGTCTATGCCGCCGGCGATCGGCATGCCCAGGCCTCCCGCCCGACCCGCCGCCCGGTCTGCATAGCACCCGACCCCGATGCTTGTCCCTGCGGGTGGTGTGTCCACAGGGTGGCTGCTCCATGGTGTTTATTCGGGCTGAGCCCGACCAGGCCCCATGGGCAAAGGCCCGGCCACCAGACGCTCGCCTACGAGCTCCCCTCCTGGGTCTGGCTCCTGGAGGGTGCCCCGGTTTCCCTGGTCCGGGCGAGGTGGCTATAGTCCGTGGGCTAACTATCATAGGGTCGTTTTGAACGTAATTCAGTATTATGTATTTTATATATATATATATATATATATAATATATAATCTAATGTTTATTTATTGAGATGCCCCTATGAACCTTGTTTGTTGGGGAAACACCCAATCACTGTGGTGAGGAAACCTGCATGTTTTTCTGACAGATTATTTGTAGAGGAATTTTGCTCTTCTGTGGCAAACCTCTCAATAACCTTCTTATTGAAGTCAGGAATGTCCCTGACAAGTTTCTTCTCCATGGAGAGCATAGCCAGAGCATTAAGGCGATCCTGTGTCATGGTATTTCTCAGGAAGGTCTTGATCCTCTTCAAAGTAGAGAAACACCTCTCGGATTCAGCTGTGGTCATGGCTGTGGTGATGAGGATCCTGAGAAGACTGACAGTCTCTGTGAAGGTGCTCTGAAGGTTGTTTTCCATGAAAAACTGGTACATAGGCACTGCACCACTGCAAGCCTTGAAGTCACTGTTCTCATAGATGAGGGACAGTTCTGTTTTGAGCTTGGCCTGGTTCAACATGGGGTATG
Organism: Anarhichas minor; assembly: GCF_050575085.1. Taxonomy (NCBI): domain Eukaryota; kingdom Metazoa; phylum Chordata; class Actinopteri; order Perciformes; family Anarhichadidae; genus Anarhichas; species Anarhichas minor. The sequence goes on from NW_027466504.1 coordinate 1,188,042, forward strand.
CCTCCACTGTGGTTTCAAGCGCTGAATCAGGGAACTTCACAGTGTGTTGTGGGAACAACTCTCCATGCAACAGTGTTGCGCTGATGAGGTGCTGGGTGAAGGAGAACCGCTCCTTGGCATGCATCAGGATGGTATCACATACCTGTAAAAGAGATAAGCTTAAAATTTGCAATAAAGCTATTTTGATGAAAGTGATTCTGATTAAACACTTTCCAAGTCAAGTATATGCCTTTTGAAAATTCAAAAATACAATGTGTGTAAAATCTTACAAAGAACTTTAGATGATGGGAAATTATAACTAAATCATCAAAATGTATCAGAAGGTCAGTTACCAGCTTGTCCTCCCCTTTTCAAGGAGACAGACGACTATGTTACTGAATATTTGACTACTTCCTGTAATTAGCATACACACATACTGTATAGTATACACACATATAGTATATGTCTGTGTGTGAGTGTATAAAGTATATATATTGACAACTACATCACAACTTACCTCTGTAGCCAGCCTCTGTTGTTCTCCTGGTCCCAGCATCCTCCGTTGCTTTTTGGGCTGGTGCTGCTGGTCAGATGCACTGTCCCCACACAGAGAGGAAATAGAGGCTCTGTTCCAAAAAATTAAGTTTAAGTTGCTAACTTGCCATCTTCAATAACAACTAGGCCTCTTCTAGAAATTGACTTGGTGGACACCTGAATAAGCCTGTTATTAGAAATTGTGTTTAATAACTACCTGCATTATTATACAAATCTTCTTTTTCCTTTTAAACTATTTAAACAAATATCATTGTGATGTTCTCTATGATAATCATTCACTTTGATGACTAGGCACATTTAGGCTTTCTAACAACAAAAGCTTTATTAGCCAGTAGTAGATATAGTTATTTACCCGATCGTTAGAATGCTGTCTGTGAACCTTTGGACAAGTGACTTAATGAAGACAGGGTCGATGTTCCTCTTCTGCAGCTGGTTGAATAGCATGTCCACATTTGGCATGATCTTGTGGAACAATGCCAGGAAAAAACAGAAAGTCTTGTCTTCAAGCATCCTCACAAAGCCCCCTGCCTCTCTGACAGTTAGGGGATCAAAGTTCCCAGAGTCTCTGATGGCCTGGAAACACTTTAGGAGGTCATCCTTGTGCTCGTACACAGTATTTACAGCGCGACTGTGGAAGTTCCACTGTGTTGTAGAGGCTCTAGGAAGTCTATGCGCAACCACTTGGTCAAGCACGGTGGTTCGCTTGGGTGACCTGGAGAAGAAGGCAGAAAACCCACCAAGGTCAGAAAAGAAGGTACGGATCCTGGGGATGTCTGATGTTGCCTTCTGCATGATGAGGTTCAGCTGATGCGCGTAGCAGTGGACGTAGTGAGCATTTTCGTAGACATCCAATATCTTACGCTGCACTCCGCCGGTGGCTCCCCTCATTACAGCAGCCCCATCGTAAGCTTGGGCGATAAGTTTGGCCTTTTGTCTGTTTGGGAGAATAGCGCTTAGCCTCTCCATAAGCGCTGTAGCGATGGTGTCAGCGGTTGCGTTCTGGATGGTAATGTACTCGAAAAACCGCTCTTGGATGTTACTGTTGGCGTCGATGTAGCGTAGCACAAGCACCAGCTGGCAGTGGGTGGAAATGTCAGTCATCTCGTCTGCTTGAATGGCAATAAAATCAGCGCTCTTTACTTCCTCCTTCATAACCGACAGCATGCAGTCCAACAGCTCGTTTTGTACCGTCTTTGACGTGCCTACCTCTTAAGCTCGGGCCCTATTTGTAGGCCTCTGCTCGAAAATAGCATACCCATACTAAAGTGACCATAGTTCTGTAACTACAAGATCTATTTTAATAATTTTTGTTGATATAATCAGATCACAACACTTGTGAGATTGTTCAGATGGGTAATATTGTGTATATGTTGCTGGTTAATATAGTAATGAAGACATTAGACAGCTCAAATTGAAAATAATAAGGTTCACCTGAAAAAAAAGCACTTTTATTGATATAAGGTTGTTGAAATAATGCAGATATCTCCCTAAAAACTCACCCAAATCATAGCACATCAAGATCAGTAGTTGCTGAATAAAGGTTAAAGTGGGATAAAGTGAAGAATAAGAGGCTTTAGTAGAGAGCAGTCAAGCGAGGTCATCATTTTCGAACCAGCTGTTGCAGCTCTTACATTGTACTTTTATATACTATATAACTATATATTTCACTTTTTTATCACTCATATTATTCAATACATCCAAATACAGCTGTTAGGAATCATTTTGAGATTCCTAACACCATCAGAGCCTGTTTCTGGCTGTCATCTATAGGATTTTCTCAGTTCATGTGTGTGTATGGGGCTGTAGCTCAGCCTATCATCGGTCGATTTCAGTCAATAAGCCCTCCTTCGACGCGTCAGAGTCTCAGGAAGGCGTGTGTCGAATTTGGTGTTGATTGAGATAACTTTCAACCAGTAAAGTTGCAAGAAGTGCCACGTCTCCCCGAGCGTAAATTTCTGCTCGCTGGAAGTTTGACCGCTTGCCCATGCTGGATTGACCGCTCTTATTCTGGAAACAGCTCGGAAGTAAACAGGATGCAGTTAGCAACAATGATTCCAGCTTTGAAACGGATAATCTGCGACATTATTGTACTCATTTTTCATAAAACTTGGCCACATACCTACGATTTTTTTCGGCGGAGGGCAGTACGAAGGTACGTTTGACCACTCATAGCTGTCTAGTGCTTCCACGGAGTGAAAAACCGAAGTTATTTACGCGTTTGGCCACGGGTGCTAATGCCATAAAATGCATTGCAAAGCTAGGTAGCCGCTAGCATCAGGGTGCAAATATTGATTTGCGGTACTCATAACGGCGATTTCTGGCCAGGATTTCATGCTTTTATGCCACGTTTTCTAGATGCTTATATTAGTAGTCTATAGTTGTGTTTGGAGTGTGTAAGAAGTGACTTATATGATAGTGTTGCTCATACGTTGCTGTTTAATCCGGAAAAAAAATTGTACCAATCCACAATATTACCGAAGAATAAGGCTATTTTCCGAACATGCTTTTCAGGGGTGCTGAGCCCGAGAGCCCCCAAATTTGGGGGCGTCGTGTGCAAGATTAAACACGCTAGCTGTCTTAAGGTGCTCCTCCAGCACACCGTCGAGGGAGGCAACAAAATCCACCAATCCCCTGAAAATGCCAGGGTTGTCCGAGGAGTCAGTCTCGTCATGCCCACGCAAGGCCAACTCAAAAGCCCCACAAAACTTCACACAATCAATTATTTTGGATAGAATGTGCCTGTTTTTATCCACCTCCTCATTGTGTTTCCTCACTGCAATCCTGTGTCCGTTGTCCAACTGAGTTGCGATGTTCACTTTGCCCAATATGGCTAGCTTGACGGAGTTATCCATGTGCATCCTGGTGTTCTCATGTTTTCTTAATTTTTCAGACAGGTGCTTCAAGTCCCTCACTCCCGTAACTGTCCATGCTGAATCTGCCCCCGTTGTTTTAAAAAGCAAGCATGGAAAGCAAAATACGGCATTAGCACGACTGCATCCAGCTAGCCAAACTTTCTTGGTGTACCAGTCTCTGGAGAAGTGTCGCGTGTGCTGCTTCCCTTTCACGCTAGTCTGCTGTGTTATTGTGAGGTCAGGTTGATCTGGGCCCAGTTCTTTTACCTGTAGTTTCTCCGCCAAAGTTCTCCTCTCAAACGGGGTCTTGGAGGAGAGATTTTACCGAGTTCAGGTTGAGTCTTGTGTTGGGATCTGACCCTGCTCTCCTGGCTGGCTCAAACAAAGGAGCAGCCATGTTCCTTCCTTTCACCAAAACGCCTGACCTGGGGTCTGCAAGAAACCTCGTGCCGGATGACCACACCCCCCAGCTCCAGCAGAAACCTGATGCTGGTCCCTCATTGGCCAAGAAAGGGCCCCCTACTGGTTGTGCCACCTGGTTTATAAGCCTGAGCACAGCTAGAATTATTCCTCTTCAGTCCAGACACCGCTGGTGTAAGGAGATCCACAAGGCTCTCTTCACCTCCGGACTCGTCCAGGGGACAAGAAGATCCACGAGGAACCGCGGCCTCATCAAATCCTATCAGGTCACATGTAACATTCGCTGGTCGAACAGACTGTGTTTTATTTTGAGTTTTGGATCCTGTAGTGCGAGAACGGATAACTCCTATGCCCCGTTCTCCCACCCTTTTTGTGTACACACCGCCGGCAGGAGGTAACAATCTTTCCTTGCCGAAGATTTCCGGGAAGGACGACCCAAACCTCGTCCCTCAGCCGAAGTTAAAAAGCCCCTCTCTGCAGCGAGGAGGCCGAGTCTGCGCCAGCCAGCCCCGAGGCCGCGCCACCGGGAGACCTCATCTCTCGAGGACTGACTGATTCCCACCACGGGAAACGTACCCTACCGAACGAAGCTTCTACAAGTAAGAGTTACTGGTATCTGGGCCTAGCTTAGCTTAGCTTAGCATTAGCTTAATTTAGCCTATTCGTTATGTCGTTGTTATTCCTGTATCTTGTTACGTTAAGTTACTGTCGTGTTATAACGTGTTATGGCGCAAGCATCGCGGACCACGGAGTCCCGTTATATTGTGTATTTCCTGCTGTAACTGTTTGCATTAGATCCGTCGCTGCTAGTGGATGTGGAGGTTGTGATTTTATCACTTCAAAGACCAAAACCACGGTGGCAGAGCCTCGTCTCGCCGACCGAGTTTCGGGGTGATAGGAGGGCAATACTCGCATCTCACCGCAGTGATAAAGATCTGTTTTGTTTGGGGATTATTTTATTTTGTTTGGTTTTATTCTCTCTTCTTTAAATCGGCTCTGTGAGTGAGATCTAGAACCGCAACTATCACCGTACAAGCGTGACCGGTCGGTTCAGAATCCGACCGCAGAGTTTACGAGTGATCAGCTGTTCCTCACATTCTCACTGCAGCGCCGAGCACCGCGCTCAGAGCTCCTCTCTCTCTCTCTCTCTCTCTCTCTCTCTCTCTCTCTCTTCCTACTAACCCGCATACACATAGTTAGATTCACTGATTTTGGGTGAACCTCTCAGACACGTGGTCGCGTAATCTATTGTCCCAACCCACATTGTGCGCCGTCCCACGTGGTTACACGTAGCCACCTCTCAGCTATCTTGTCGCGGGTCAATAGACTCCGCCATCTTTGCTTGTAGGCTCACACGCCCCTTTTTAGGTTACGTACCATCACTGTTTGAGTAGGGCCCCCCCCCCCCCCCCCCCTTTGTTTCCACACACTCACACACACACTCACACATGTACATATATCTATATACATATCCTTACCCCACTTTATTCATTTGACTTTAGGTATTAGACATATAATTGTATGATAGTGTTTGTTGATTTTGATAGTACTTGATTTGATTATTAATTATTTTATTTAATAAACTCTGTTATATTTTAAAGAGCAGTGGTCTGTGATTACTTGTGCATATGTGTGTAATAATAACTGGATGTAGTGGCCTGTGCTCGAACTTAAACCTTCACTTTCACTCTGAATGTGTAATAGTACTCAGACTATTGACATTATGAGTGAACGCTAATTATGAGACTTAGTTTTATTGTTTGGTTATTGGTCCCTGTTCGCAGGGTGGTGCCCCGTTATTATTAATAATCATTAATAATTGTTACTGACATTAATAATTCTATTGATGTCAAGAATTTAGTTTCTTAGATGCTGATAACCCAAACACGCTCCTCTACGTTCCCAACACTTGGAAGAGTAGCGCTAGTGCTGGCACTCGCCATTGTCATGTTGTTAAAATGGCGCTTCTCGAGACTAGCCCTGACGAGAACGCGCAGCTAGGGGGGCAAAATCGTTTTGGCTAAATTGTATGTCACTCATTTATATCTTTAATCAGCAATTGACTAAACTGCTTCATAGACCCGCCTCTTTTGGGCCAAAACGATTTGGCCCCCCTAGCTGCGCGTTCTGAGACGTGTCATGCACACAGGCGGAGAGCACGAGCAGACGAGCACACAGGCGGAGAGGACGAGCAGACGAGCACACAGGCGGAGAGGACGAGCAGGAAAAGCATATATTTTGCGCAGATATCACATTTTACACATATTACTGGGTACATTCCACAGTTCAAAAACACAAATATTGGCAATTTGTATAATTCATTATTATTATAAAAAATAATTTCCTTTTTTTTTTTTGTGTGGCTCAAGGTGGGGCCAGGCCCCATGGCCCTCTATTGGCCAGCCGCCACTGCTTACCATAGAAAGATTAATGTTCCAGAACAGTATGAATGTATTATGATAGAAGTATGTAGTCCAAGAGGAGATATCAAGTTTGTGAACTTCTATAATCCTTGTAAAAAGCCATCTATGGAAATGTTTCACGAGATATCAGGAAATATTGGAAAAAGAGAAATTTGGTGTGGAGATTTTAATGCTCACAATACATTATGGGGAAGTGAGTTCACTGATACCAACGGAGGGGTATGTGAAGAATTTATAGAGGAGAGATCATTCATTTGTCTTAATGATGGAAGCGGTACCAGGGTAGATGTTACTCGAAATTCAGTATCCTGCTTAGATCTTACATTAGTCTCAGGAAATATGAGTAATTTGTGTGGATGGAATACAATGAATGAATCTAATATAGGGAGTGATCACTTTCCTATATGGTGCTCATTAAACTGTAGTATCTTTATTCAGAAGGGTAATATAATAGAAAGATTGTGTTTTTCTAAAGCTAACTGGGGAACATTTAAAGAATGTTGTAGGAAGTCATGTGAAGAAATATCTATTGAGGGTGATGTGGACAGTTGTTCGAGAGTAGTGACCTCTATGATTATTGGTGCTGCATCAATATGCATTCCTAAGAGTAAGGTGAATGGGGAAAAGAAAATGGTTCCATGGTGGAATGATGAATGTAAAAATGCCATTAAAGAAAGAAATCGTGCCTTCAGAAAGTTAAGAAGCCTTTTGATCGATTATCAAAGAAAGAGAGCGGTAGTACGGAAAGTTATTAAGTCATCAAAGAGGAATGCATGGAGGCAATTCTGTTCAGCTATTGGAAGAGAAATAGAGTTACGTGATGTTTGGGCGATGATCAAAAAGAGGGAAAAGAAAATCAATTAAAATCCCAGTTTTGATAGACAGAGAATATCGGGCAATTACAAATGAGGAGAAAGCTGCGTTATTGGGGAAGAAGTTTGCAAATGTTCATAGCGGAAGTCATTTACATGAGAGGCACAGACAGAGAAAAGAAGACATTTTAGCAGCACATACAGAAGTTAAAAAGAAAATGGTCAATGAAGGAACACCTCTTGATGTGGAGTTTTCAATACAGGAGCTGAAAACAGCGTTGGAGGGAAGTGGGTATACTGCTCCAGGTCAAGACCAAATATGCTACGCTATGTTGAGACAATTACCAGAAGAAGCCTAGAAATTATTCGTAAATTGTTTAATATGATTTGGAGGGAAGGTGTAATGCCAAGCAGCTGGAAGAGTGCTTTGATTCTACCTTTTGGTAAACCTGGTAAAGACCTAGCTAATGCTGGCAATTACAGACCAATAGCACTGACATCTCATTTGTGCAAGTGGATGGAAAAGATAATCATGAGAAGATTAACTTATTTTATAGAACAAAGGGGCTTGCTAAATAAATCTCAGAATGGCTTTCATGAAGGTAGATCGACACTTGGCGCATTGATAAAAGTTAGCAACGAGGCAGAGAAAGCAATAAGTATGAAGGAGATTATGGCTATAGTCTATTTTGATATAGAGAAAGCATATGACTCCATGTGGAGAGAGGGCCTGTTGATTAAAATGTATAAAATAGGTATTGGTGGAAGGATGTATAACTGGATATTGGATTTCTTTTCTAGTCGATCATTCAAGGTAAAAGTTGGAGATGCCGTGTCAGAAGAATTCACTATAGTAAATGGGATCCCTCAAGGTAGTGTTATTAGCCCTATATTATTTAATATTATGATAAATGACGTCTTTATGGACATTGACAGAGATATTGGCTCCTTGCTATATGCTGATGATGGAGCAATATGGAAAAGGGGAAAAAATATTAGACATGTGATCAGTAGAATTCAAAAGGCTATAACCAATGTTGAAAAGTGGTCGTATGACTGGAGGTTTAAGATGTCTGTTGCTAAGTCTTGCAATATTTAGGCTTAGGGTTTGATGAAAAATGTTTGTGGAGAACTCATATTAAGCATATTGAAACTAAATGTAAAAAGGTGCTCAATGTTATGAGAGCAGTTTCTGGACATGAATGGGGAGCAGATAAACGGTCACTAATGGATATCTATAGGGCTATTATACGAGCATGTATAGATTATGGATGTATGGTGTATGGAGCAGCTGCCAAGAGTACATTACAAACATTAGATAGAATTCAGTTCAGAGCTCTAAGACTTAGTATGGGTGCAATTAAATCCACCCCAAACAACGCACTTCTGGTGGAGGCTGACGAACTGCCATTAAGCTTAAGACGATCAAAACTAGTTCTGGCATATTGGGTGAAGTTAAAGGGATCTGCAGAGGAACTTCCCGCAACAAATGTGCTGTATGAATGCTGGGAATACACCCAAAGTAAAGGCAAAGGGTTTGGTTGGACAATCAGTGCAATAGCCAAAGAATACGGTTTAACTGGGTTAGAGTATGGTCCCAATGTAATGTGGGGAAATGTTCCTCCTTGGATACTACCAGTTCACAATGTGGATTTAATACTCATAGAAGAGAGGAAAAAATGGATGGAAAGAAACTTGTATGACATTGGACATCAGACTCAAGTATACATCAATAATAATTATTATAACTATCTGCAGATTTATACAAATGGATCTAAAGATAACGGGAATGGACACATAGGATCAGGGGTAATCATACCAGAATTTAGGGTGACAATATGCAAACAAATTAATGACAGACTGTCTGTCTTTACAGCCGAAATTATGATAATGTTGAGACTTCAAAGACTGGGAATAAATGTTCAATTTTGCTGGGTTCCTGCTCATGTAGGTGTGGAGGGCAATGAGAGAGCAGATATGATTGCAAAGAGAGCACTAACACTAAAAGAAGAGGATATATTGAATATTCCTTTTGGAAAGGGGGAAGCTAAAGCATTAATAAGAGAGGCAGGACGGGAGTTATGGCAGAAGAAGTGGGACAACGACAACAAGGGAAGACATTATTATAACATTCAGAAATCCATAAATGTGAAGACATACAAAGGGAAGTATAGAAGAGAGGAGGTCATAATATCAAGGTTAAGATTCGGACATACAGGACTTAACTCAACTCTGTATTTAATGGCAAAAAAAGACTCCGATAAGTGCACTATTTGTAATGTTACTGAAGACGTGGAGCATGTTATCCTGAAATGTCAAAGATACAATTCAGACAGGTACATCTTGAAGCAAAAAACGTGTCAGTTAGGACGGAAGTGGAGTTTGGAGGGAGTTCTGGCAGCGGATGAAGAATGGCGCGAGTGCTGCAGGGCACTGTTGCGATTTCTTAAAGAAATGGGATTAGACCGTAGGATTTAGTTGTTAGTAGGTGTTGTTTAGGTTTATTTATTTAGTTATTAATATATATATATATATATATATATATATATATTATTTTATTTTATTATCAGAACAGTGAAGAAAAGTTTACCCTGAAAATGCACACTCCGGTACAGTAGGTGGCGGCATGCACCTATGCAAGTTGGTTGCGATCCGCCATTGGAATTTAAAGAAGAAGAAGTAGTCTACTTACCAACCACCGTAAAACTAGAAGAAGAAGAGAAGAGAAGAGTAGCCAGCCTACTTATCGAGACTGCAGTACAGCTGCTTTCTTGCAACTCTCTGTGACTCTCTGTCTGACATTCATAATGGTGAGTACAAAAGAAAAAACATCATAATTCTGCTATATGGTTGTACAGTTTGCTTTATATTTAACAATTAGTTTGTGGTGCTGTTATTGTATTTTTCTGCATTATGTTTCTGTATTATTCCAAGGCAATATATTCATTTAGCCCGCAGAAGTGATTTTTACTGTAAATATTTTGGTTATTGTAGCAATTGTGCATTTGTTAGCATTAAGAGATAAAGGCAATAAACACATCTTTTATTCTCAAAATTATTTAAAATCTCTAGTGAATTAAAATATTAAAATCAACACCATGCTGTATCATGTGGCTGAAAAATGTCATCAAATGTAAATATTCCTGATAGTTTGGGAAACTGTGCTGGACTGCAAAGTTACATTTTGTTCACTTATTCAGATACCACATCTTAAAATCTGAGCCTGTGCTCATAATTTTGGCGATGGTCCAAGTTTTCTGAATAGTTAATTTTGCTCTCACCTTTGTCTTATTGCACCTTGCTAAAGAGTGACATTTAGAAAGACCCAGGCAAGGATGAGGTCATCCCAGAGTTTTAAATGTGAAACAACTGGACGCATTCTACTTTATAATGCAGCAATGCAGCTCAAAGCAGTTGATATTTGTGAAGCAATGCTGCTTGACAAGCGTGTTATTTGAAGTCTAATGAATCTCAACAACATTGAAAGCTGCAATTCCTTTTTACTGCAAATGTAGTTGTGTAATATTGTTACGGTGAGAAGACAGAACTTGTTCATATATGACACCCCCTGATGATGAATTAATAACATGTAATCATGCTGTCAGATACAGAGGAATCAAACAGACTCAGGTGTCAAGTCTGGTCACGTTAGAAAAGCAACAAATGCATTGAACATTTTCTGGCATATGACAACGAATAAAGTAAAAACAAATACATGCATAACATGGTAAAATGAATAAAATCTGAATAACAAAACAAAACGGGTACATTACATGTTGATGAACTAATGCTGTTTTAGCCACACGCACCCTTTGAATGAGAATTCCACATTTTGTGTTTTCTTGAATATGTTTTATGGCCTCATGATTTCATGTTTTGCTTTATTTAACAGAAGAGCCGTTGGACACTGAATGTCACCATACTGCGAGCAGAGAACGCCCTCTCCACAGATTATTGTACGTATCTGTTTGATTTTAATGAACATTTTGTGACTTGCACACTTTATGGTGTGATAAAATCTTGTTGCTTATGATGATGTCACTTTTTCACTTGACACAAAAACCAAAGAATCAGAAGGGTCCTAAATCTTGTTTGAAGTGTCCTTTTAATGTTTTACTTTGCTAAAAGAGAGAGCCCTCTCAGTAGTAGAGGTAGGGATGTCCCAGTCTAGTTTTTCATTTGTTTTGGCTATAAGTTGTGTAAGGGGCTGATAACACAGAGACTTGTTGCTACACGCGGCTGCTTCAAATTCCTTCCCTTGGCATTCACCACACACACACACACACACACAGTATGTAGGAGACCTGGGGACAGTTTGAAAGAGATTTAAACCTGTGGATCTCAGAGCAGGGATATAAAAATGATCCTTTTTAACCAATTGCTATCCGAGCACTATACTATACTAAAACCAAGGTATAGGGAGTAGAGTGTGAATTAAATTAAAATCAAGAGAAGAAATGAAGATCCATGTTTTGCAGTCAAGAATAATAAAATAGTTGACCACCTGTATAGGTTTATCTCTTTAAAAAAATATTTTAGAACGTGCGGAGGGCAGCCGCACGTGACAATATTAATGACCAATATCAAATATCCAATATGAAAACTGAAGTTAAGTTGAAGGAAAAAATAAAGTAAAACTGAGCTAATTTGCTTCATCAGGACTGTTTGGATTTGGTTTCACCACCAGGTGATGAAAGTGCATGACATCATGTTTTTCCAACAAAACCTTTAACACCAACATTCAGTGCTATTTAGTGACCCAGATGACAACAACAATAAAGATCATTATATGGGCTGCCAGCATGCTGTCCATATTAATGACTTTATTTACAAATACTTAGGTTAGTTATAAGCAGGGCAAATATTATATGACCTACGCTTGTTGCATGAACCCTGTATAATAATCCTTCTCCTGATTTCAAACACCAGGGTCGGAATCAGACTGCTATGTTACTGTGTGTCTCCCCTCAACATCTACAAGAGTCTGCAGGACAAAAATTGTGGCAAACTTCAAAGACCCAGAGTGGAATGAAACTTTTACTTTCAAGGTCAATGACGATCTCAAGGTAAGACCAGTACAGTAGGCTGCTAGCACATGTACCACACTAATGACTATTTAAGGAGTTAAATGTGTTTTTTGTTACTACGACGTTAGTTATTCTGGAAACATTTTATGAAGGATTCTTTTGAGTGGTCACACATATTTGTATTACAGGATCTACAAATGAAAAATAAGATTTACAAATGTGTAGAACTTGTGCGTAATGTTGGGTATTAATAAATGTGTGTTCTAATCTACACACAATGCTCAGCAAATTGATGTGAAATCATGTGAAACAGTTTTTAAAATGCACACATCACAACCTGAATGAATATAAATATTATTTATACAGATTTTTAATTTTAACTTAACAGATCTGATCATGTTCACCTTCGAAAAGCTTCCTGTGTATGCAAATGTCCAAAATATTTGTGACCTTCTATTGTATTTGTTTATAGATCATTAAATGTGTACGCATGAATCGCCAGATACGCACGGATCAGGTTCCATTTTTGTCTCGAGTTGTCAGACTATTTTCACGTTCTCCAGATCCACCAGTCCATGCTGCATTTATGTGCTGATGGAAAACTGGGACATCTGGGTTTTAGGTCAAATCCTGGGTTATTTCAAAGAGGGAAACACGTTTTTTTTCTGAACAGACAGAATAGCTCGTCACCTCTTGATTAGAGCAAATACATTTACCAACTATATACTCTATACAGTAGCCTATAGATGTAAATATAAGATACTGTGGTTGGAGAGATTAGCGTGTTAGCCTAGCTATCATGTAAACAGGCGCTAAGAAGTAGACAGGCCCGAGGGGTTTCTTTTTTCACTATTTCATCATTAAATCCACTTTTTTTTATCACAGTTCCGTATGCTCCAGAGGACTGCCAGTGTCCTCTGCCAGTGTACTGCCCAGCTCATTCTGTTTTTCTGGCAAAGGAGCAGAGGAGACTGGAGACTTGTGCACAGCGAGTCAGTATAGTTTACAGAGTATAGAGTTGGTAAATGTATGTGTTCTAATGGAGGGCTGAGAGCTGTTCTGTCTATTTAGAAAAACATCTTTGCCAGTTTGAAATGACACAGGATCTCACTGAAAGACCAGATCTTCCATTTTGTGCGGAGCTGAAAAACGTGAAAATAGTCTCAAACTCGTGATGTAATCTGCTCTGTGCTATCAGGCGATCCATGCGCACACATTTAACTGTCTGTCAATAAATACAACAGAATGTCACAAATATTTTTAGGCATTTCTATGCACAGGAAGCTTTTCGAACACACAAATGATCACATCTGTGAAATTAGTAGGTTAAGGTTAAAAATCTGTATATGAATTGTTAATATGTATTTAGGTTGAGATGTGTGCATTTGTAAAACTGCTTTACAAGTGTTCAAATTGCTTGGTACTTGTGAGAGGATTAGAACATGTTTGTGGATTATGGACTAACTACATTTGTAAATTTTATTTGTTTTTTGTAGATCATGTAAAACACATTTGTGACCATTTTGAGAATAATATCAGGAACTCTGTTGGTAGAACCCTCTCTGTTTCCCTTTGAACCCCCTTATGATTTAACTTTTTTTGTAGTACCCTGATTAAAGCTGCAGTTGGTACTTATAGTAAAAATACATTTTATCTAGTGCTGGGCAACGATTACAATTTTTAATCGCGATTAATCGCATGATTTATTTGCGATTAATCGCATGATTTATTTGCGAGTAATCGCATTGTTATACGCAAAGTTCAATAATGAAATCAAAAGTGGTGTATTGCGCACTTTTATTTTAAAAGTACTGCTATATGAACAAAAGGGCAATAACATTTGGTTTGCAAACACTTTAAACAAATAAGGTTCTTTGTAACAGCAGTATTCTCTTTACACAGTAGCGGTTATATGTCTTGCACTATCTGTGCTCAGTGTGCTGACTTTATGTGACACGTTCCACTGCTGTGCAACATGAATACAATGTTTCAGCACGTTGTGATGGAAGATTTCTATGTTAATGGGGAGAAGAGAGAGTTGTTCACAAATCAATAACAAAGTCTTCAAAAGATTCAAAGTTGTCTTTGTCCATTCATTTGCTTGCAAGGGAAGAGTGCACCACAGATACTCATTCAGCTGTCTGTGGTGTGAGCTTCAACGAGATACAACATACAACATTCAACATCCTTTTATACCTACAGAGGCCTCCTTCCCACATGACTCCCATGCAGGAAGTGTCTAGTCTGGTCTTATCTGGTTCATGCAGGTAGCTCAACTGTGAGTCGGTTGTGGTTTCTATGTTCCTGTTTTAAACTACCCTTCCGAGAAGCTGTTCCTGTTTCAAACGACCCTTCCAAGAGACATTATGTGAACATGTCTTCAGTTAAGAAAACGGGTCTTTAGGTGCTGACCTGTGTCTTGCAGGGCCTGTTTTACTTCTCCATTATACCAAGATGTCACACTATGTTCTTTAAAAACTTTCCATGATGCTAATACATATTTTACCATTGCAACATTTCAGCAAAATGTCTGTCTTCTGTTTTCATGACAGTCAGAGCATGTTGTAGCATGAGCGGCTCCTGCCCCGTTTTGTAGGCGGGGAAGTTTTTCGCACCTCACACGGTGGTTACTCCGTCGGCTGTCCCACCTGCGAGGATATGCGTTCCTCTTTGAGGTGTCGGAACAATACCTTCGGCCTTTTATCTCACCCCGTAGCTAAATAGTTAGGATTTCGGAATTAATTGTCTTCTTGAAAGTCTTTTACGGCTAATGTCTTCGGCGCTCTCAGTGGGATGTAACCCTAACACCCTGTATGTACTAGTTATGTACATCGTCTATACTTTACTATTGCCTATTGTGAACATTCTCACCATTTTATGACTAACACTGCCAAGTCTTCACCCAGGGAACTTACCTTAAGCTCCTCTGCATGTTTCAGTCGTCACATCTTATCGCACCATTAACGAACAGGGGAAGAGGGTTAAATTGTTTTAAAGGACCAGAGTACTTTGTTTTGCTTCAGACACTTACAAAATGTAAGGCTGTGTTTTTATTTAAGTTTTTCACACAACAATCACATTAAACAATTTCAATTCAATGAAACAGTTACAGTGGCTACAAGAACTAATTCTAACACTCCTATTTTAATAAGTTCTCTGCTCTGCTGTTCTCCTGTCAGTGCAGGCTCTCAGTCAGCTCTCTGACATTCCTACTTTTTGGGGGGTCTAACTTTCCTTTTTATGCTGTCCTCTGATAGCAAAAGGGTCTTATTTTGGGTAAATAAAAGGGTCTTATTTTGGGTAACTAAAAGGGTCTTATTTTAGCCATCTCTGAGGGGTCTTCCGTTCCCTTTAGAGTGGGTAAGAAGTCTATCCCATTCTCTAGTTGGGGGAGAAGCCCAAATCTCACAGGTTTCTGCTGCTCTTTATGCTGATCTAAGGCTGGCACCTCCTTCATTTCATGTGTCACTCACACATGAGTCCTCTCTCTAGAGCGGACACAGAATGTACTGGTTGTAACTAGTTTGATCCTGTTCAGAAGAGTAAGGATTCTAAAAGTTTGGAGTGACTATTTTATATAAGGCATCTATGCAGTTTATATGGTTAATCACGTCTATCATAAAATAAAACAAGTTATATTATGATGGTTATAAAAAGTGTAAACAAGCTATATGTTGTGATGGTTATACTTTTAACTGAAAGGGTTACAGGTTATAATAGCTATACTTTTGTGCTTTCATACTTTTCTACGATCTTTCTACAATGTGAATGCAGCTCTACTGTTCATCAATGTAATTCTGAGGTGATGATGGTTACCCAGAGATGTCCAGTAGTCTCCAGTGAGAGCAACAGCTGCTGCATGTTGTAACGCCGTCGCTTTTGTAGTCCTCTCCTTCTCATACAACTGGTGTATTCTTCTTGTGATGGTGCGTCTTGAGGCTCACACGTGCCGTCATTCGTTGAGATCCTAAAGTTGCGTTCACACCAAACACGACGCGAACGCACCTTGAGAACGTTCCTCAGACCGACATCTTCCACAATACTAATCGGCTGCAGTTTGTATCCACTTCGCTGTGGCATTTGTTAGCTTGTCTTGCTTTTGTTTATCTATACTTCTCCCACACGCTGCAGCCAACGTCATCTGCCGAAGACTTCCTCCACTGTTTGTAAGGGTGGGTGATTTGCTGGCATCAACGATGTGTATTGCATTTAAGTGATACTTCAGACACGAAGTACTCCGGTGATAAGACAATATGTCTTTGCAGTGGATACAAATAACTTTGGTTCTATCAACTCCGCCGTCTGGAAGAAATTTATAATGAAAATGTCCATGTAAGAGTTCCCGGTTCATGTGAGCGCTGCAGCAGTCTTAGGCCCACCCCAAATGCTCTCATTGGTTGAGACGCGTGATGACGCCCATCCCAAGCCAATCCTGATCAACATCCCACCCCTCCTGTGACCCATGGTTTGTCTGTATGTGTATTCAGAGCCAGTGAGCAACGGACTTTCAAAATAATAAAAAATTAATAAAAAACTGCGTTAACGTGCGATAAACTAATTGTCGGCGTTAATGAATTAATGCGTTAACGCGTTAACTTGCCCAGCACTAATTTTAACACATTTTCTTAGACTGACAGAACATAAGATTCCCTCTACCTCCTTTTATTGCTCCTAAAACAACCAATCAGATCCAAGATGACTCCAACGTGTCAATCAATGCTTGTGAATTCCGATCAAACTGTCAAACTAGGAAGCACTTATTAATCCAGATTCTGTGTCTTGCTTCAAATGTTATCAGAACATGTTTCAGTGAACTGTTTAGCTGTAAAATAAGTAAGTTTTTCCCATGGCGGCCGGGTCACACTTTCTGTGACACAAAGTTTTGCGCAATTTGTCGCTGAGGGAGAAGGAAGAAAACAATATCTATATTTGTTTATATAAAAACCTTAATTTTCATTCATTTTTTTCTCATTATTTTCCTGCATTTTCAAAATGAAATGTAGGGGAGCTTTACTTTACTGATTTACTGAGTTTCACTGGCACACCATATAACACGCTGATCGTTATGAATTGGACTGTTTTTTGCAAAAAAAACGCATTCGCATAGAAAAGAGCCAACTAAGCGCCAAAAAAGCGTCAAATATCTGCATATCATCTCATTCAAATACTTAGAATTAGCACAGGAGAATTGAGACTGTGGTATTTTTAAAGGTGGATTTCAACCTTTGTGGGTGCTTTGAGAATTAGTTTCTTTTTTGTATTTTTTTGTAAGTTAAGCGACCCAAAAAAGCCCCGTTATTGTTTAGTGAATTGATAGTAGGCTGATTTTGTAATTGTCTTGATGTGGCTGTTCAGGTTGAGGTCTGGATCCATAACTACACCTAGATTTCTCGCTTGGTTTGTGGTTTTTAACATCAGTGATTGAAGCCGAGCGCTGACTTTCAATCGTTCGTCCTTGGTACCAAAAACAATTACTTCCATTTTATCTTTGTTTAATTGAAGAAAATTCTGGCACATCCAGTTGTTGATTTGTTCAATGCATTACCCAGCCCTTGTATGGGATTATAGTCCCCTGGTGATATAGTTATGTAGATATTTGTGTCGTCTGCATAATTATGATAACACACTTTGTTGTTTTCCATAATCTGAGCTAGTGGAAGCATGTAGATGTTGAACAGTGTGACAAGGACCCTCTCCATTGCAGGCATTTGTGGACTGTTGGAGACAATAAGAGACTCGCACACACTGAGAGTTGAAAGTTTATTGTACAGTTCTGATATGGTCTCAGGAGTGATTATTGAAGGTCGGGCCTGTAGACACAAACATATTAGTGGTTTGGTTATCGTTAACTAAAATGATTGAATATATTAATAGTGCTGTCAAATAACCTGCATGTTCAAAGCACTTACCTCTGCTGTGTCTCCTCTCCAGGGTGTTCATCCTAAAAGAGTCCCCAGGGTACAAGAGCACCATTTTATAGTTCCGGGAAGGTACCATATGGTAATTACTAGAGGGGTGGTAAGAAAATTGTATCCTCTATTCGGGCCGGATATGATCTCTATGGTGATGTCTTACCACCATAGAGATCATATAGATAATTGACCTTAGAATGTTAGGCATCTATTTTAATGTATTTGTTCTAGATTAGGGGATTGTGTTGTAGAGTAAGGGGCAGAGTCACCTATCTTACAGTGATGTGGAGGTCCTCGTTAGTGGCAGACTATATAAGGCTGCCATAATTACATCTAGTGCTGTCGCTGCCAGGACCACATGCTGCCCGTGGCCCTGAAAGAGTTATGCCATGTATTTGTTTGTTTTTGTCGGTGAAATAAACACCTGGTTGGTTTACACGTACTCTCTGTGTCCGTCCTCCTGCTTCCGAAGTCCGGCCGCTGCGTGCCAGCCTAACAAACAGAAGAGGCCCCAGTATTGAACCTTGGGGAACACCACATGTCATTTTAGTCAGCTCTGATGTGTAATTAGCTACAGACACAAAGTATTCTCGGTCCTTCAAGTAGGATTCAAACCAGTTAAGTGCTGTGCCAGAGAGTCCCACCCAGATTTTTAGTCTTTCTCGTAGTATGTCATGGTCGACCGTGTCGAATGCAGCACTGAGATCCAGTAATACTGAGACTTTAGTTTATTCGCAGCCTCATCTTTCTTTTTCTATAAACTATTAGGACAGGGATTGAGAAGGCTCGCTGCATACAGGGCCCAGACTTTTCCTGGAGAGAATCATTGGTGCCATTAGCCTTGTAGCCTGGACCCAGAAGATATCAATCATTGCCTTTATCAGGTAGGGGAGACAGAGGATGGTTGTGGAGGTAGGGGACGGCCAGGGCACTTTAACTTCGCCGACTGTGTCAAAACTGGCTGTGGACTTCGAGCCAGTGGCGGGGGTGGGGCTGGATGCGGAGGTGGAACTGTACGTCGAGGAGTGTGGCGAGGAGTGAGTTTGGTTCCAGCAATGACCAAATCTTTCATGTGGTCAGTGAACTCCAGGTGGGGGGAGGATGGGGAGAGTGTGAGTAGAGAGGAGGGGGACCTGGATGGAGTCTGGGGGGTGTAAGTAGGTGCTGGTGAGGGAGGTAAAGACTCCTCCTCTCAGAAGGGGGGAGAAAGTGGGTGATCAGAGGCGGTCCCTGATGATGAGGTTGGAGACTCCTCCTCTTGGCTGTTGTTAGGTGGGGGAATCCTTCCCGTAAGGTCTCTACGGCGATGCAGTGTGGTTATCTCTTGTTTTGACTCCTCTTGTCTCTTGTCCTTGGCAGTAGGAACAGACGGGTGACGCAGGAAGAAAAATAGGTTAGAGGTAAACAGTTTTACCCCTGACTTGTTCAGGCAAACTCCATGTACCTTAAAAAGATGTCTGCACTCCCAGAAAAGGTAGAAATTGTTGATAAAATGTACTGAATGGTCAGTACATGCAGTTGACAGCCATTTGTTCAGTGCAAACAGCCTGCTGAATCCTTCATCTCCTCTGACTGGTGGAAGAGGGCCACTGATAAACACCTCAGCCTTGACAGAGCTGACTGTGTTTAACAGATCGATAAAGTCTCGCTTCAGAACTTATTTCAGACTGTTGTTTCACAATATCAGCTTCCTATATGCACGATGATGTTTTTCACCGTGGGATGGTCAGCCACCATGTCCAGGATTTTGTCTCTCATGTTAGAGACCATATCTTTCGGAAAGCAGAGTATTTTGGTATTCTTGCTGCACATCGTTCTGACATCTTGTCACCAACAATCAGAGTCTCAGGCCCAGTCATTAGCTTTCGCTGCTGCCTTTTACTTTCACATTTACTCTCAGTTCTTAGCCTGCTTTGAGAAGATAGCTGCTTATACAGTTTTTTTTCTGGTTTTACTTTTCTTAGCTGTCCTTGGCTTTGTCCGGCTGAGTGCAGGGGTTGAGGAGGAGTTCTGCCTGTGTGGTAGTGCAGGCCAGCCAGTCGCATCACCAATCTCAGGGCGCTGGGCTATGCCTGTTAGTCGTCCTCCCACATCCCGAGGGTATGATTTCCTCTTCGGCTTTGTACCGAGAGAGTTCCAGGGAGGACTACCATTTGAAGATTCATTATCTGCTCTCTCCTCCTGTTTCTTGGTAGGCCTGGTGGTGCTAGTTAGCTGTGTCTTAGCTTGCATTTGTCCAATGTTTAGTGTCCATGGTAAAGTGGTATCATTCCCACACAGTCCATTTACCTCCACGTTTACTTCTAGTCGGTGGAGTTTTGTTTCCAAGACTGCAATCTTGTGCAAGAGTTTGTGGTAGTCGTCTGTGGAGAAGGGAGGCATCTTGCTGCTATTTAGCTTTAGCTTAGCTGCTAATTAGCATTAGCTGACAGCTCAAATAGCTTGACGACTTTCTGGATTCGTCTTCACTCAAACGTTGAAGAGTGATATATGTGATATATCTGGCAATTTGAATAGATTTCAAACAAGTTGTAAGTCCACTTACTAGCTTTTTCTAGGGCTTTAACTGCCTACTACTCACAAAACATGCGCATGCAACACTTCCTCATTCCTATTTCTGTCAGTGTGGACAGAAATTTAAGTCAGTTAAATCAGCAATCACACATTTTTTGGGTTTTAATTTTTGTTTTTCACACTCTACTCTTAGACCCCTAATGTAGTTAATGTAAAACTCCAAATAACTAACTAACTGACTAATAATATGAATGAATATAAAATATTAAGAAAAAAACCTTGAACCTTATAAAACAATGTTTTTCCAAGGACACACATGACAAACTTTCCTAGTGAATCCATACCGTTATATTTCTAGGGCACTCTCGAGGTGAACCTGTATGATAACAACCCCCTACAGTTTGACAACCTGATGACCTCCCTAAAGCTTGATGTCAGCAGTCTGGCTGTGGGAAAGAAGGAAACCAAGGAGTTCATCATAGACCCTGAGGTAGAAGTATCAAACATACTTTAGACATTTGCATGATCCACCCATCCATTATCTAACAGGATAACCGCTAATCCTGTTGGCAGGGGGTCTGGATCATGCCAGACTATCACGGGGCTAACACACACAGACAGACAACCATTGCTCCCGTAGCTGTGCCTACGGTGTGATAGAATCTGAATTCTAAGTCGCTTTGGATAAAAGCGTCTGCTAAATGACTGTAATGTAATGTAAGCTAAATGCATGTCTTTGGACTGTGGGTGGAAGAACCCACGCTGACACAGGGGAGAGCATGCAAACTCCCCACAGATGGGATCGAACCCAGGTCCCTCTTGCTGTGAGGCTACAGTGCTAGCCACCACACCACCATGCAACCCCATCTGCATGATGATACACCTTAAACTAGTTATGATTTATTGGAAGACTGCCAGACTACAGCAAAGCAACTTTGAAAAATTTAAAAACAGACAGGACTGTGCAGGATTACCAATCTGAAGTAAATCTGAAGGCAAAGTGATTTTAAAAGGGTTGTTGAGCTGAAACAATTAACTAATTAATCAATTAGTTGATGAACAGAACATGTTTAAAACATCTCCACATCGTTTCTAATTTGGTGAAAAAAGGAACAAATACCTCTAGTAGATTTGACACACCCTCTTCCAGTATAGCATGTATGATTTAAAAGAGTGTGGACATTAATAACCAATAGGGCCTGCTTGCACTGGTCTTGCAGAAAAGTAACACCCCAGTCCCAGTAAAGAGTTTCAAATTGAATTAATCTACTAAATTTACCTCTACCGGCTCCACATTTCAAAAGCTACATAGAATCTCTGGAACATGTCATCTCATAGGTGGAATGACCTTGCAGAGTATAGTAAGTTATACATTTTGCACTGGTTAGTGCGTAAGGATCTGTTGTGTCTTAAAGCATGAGCACAAGGTGGTGGGTGCATGGCTTATTAAGCTCCCATCCACCCCAACATCACTGCTGCTTTTGTTAACACAACTGGCAGTGTTTATTGGTTGCTTCACAGTTTGCTAGGGGGGACCTCCATCATCACCATTATTTAGGTGCCCTTGGGCAAGGCACCTAACCAACAAACTATACCTAAAGACAGAGTACATTAATCAGACTGCATACCTGAATACTTAGAAGTTTGATGGATTCATACCTGGATATGATTTATCATTACCTTCTTTTGTGGTAGCAGCAGTGCAGCACTTTTTTGTTTCCATGATCATATACCTACATATTTTTCTGCCCTCTTTGTTCAAAGGGTAAACTCTGGATTGCCTTTGCGCTCCTGGAAAGGTAAAGTTTGTTTGATTGTATTTAATTTGTCATTTAAGTTTAAAATATAATTTAAAATATTAAAATTAATTTGAAATCATTTGTTTGTTTTTTTAGTGAGAAGAAATATGTCAGTCCCCGCGAAGGTTCCTCCTCAATGGTAAGGGCTCTACATACACACCCCATGAAAACAGAAATAAACAAGACAATCTGAACACCAAAAGGTGATCAGTGAGAGGTTCATAGATCCATATTCAGTATATACTGCAATAAAATCTCTTAAAGTGTGGGTAAATAATCAATTCTGATTGGCTGCATGCTGTCCATTAAATGGTAAATGGACTGTACTTGTATCACGCTTGTCTAGTCTTCCGACCACTCAAAGCGCTTTAACACTACATGTCATCATTCACCCATTCATACACTGATAGCAGGGGCTACCATGCAAGGTGCCACCTGCCCATCAGGACTATCTAACTTTCATACCACACAGATACCGATGGCACAGCTTTCAAGGGCAATTTGGGGTTCAGTGCCTTCCCCAGGGAAACACCGACATGGACTAGCGGAGCCAGGAACCTCTGATTGAAGAACAAATGTTTTCTAAAGTCCATCCTATTTACTGGAGCACTGGACTGCAGTATTGGTCTTTGCTGGTCTTGAATTAAAATACTGAGTCAAGACAAGATACGATCAATTTCAAGGCAGAACCTCGTCACGAGACCAAGACCAATCTCGAGTACTACACTGCAGACTAAAGAAGGCTTTGTTAGGGATAAAGTTACTAAGCAACCGCCAGCTGGTACTGCCAAAATAAATGCTGTTAGAAACTCTGACAAAATTGCCAAAACGATTGCCAGTCAATAAGTAATTTCCTATTGTAATCAATCAATCAAAACGTATTTGTATAGCACATTTTAAAATACAACAAAGGTTGCCCAAAGTGAAAGTCATACAATCAAAGACTGGATTAATAACTAAGTGACATTAAAACCAAGACAAACTGACACAAATCACACAAAACTGCCATGTTAAGATCAAAGGTGATAGGCCAGGAAAAATAATTTGGTTTTTAAACGGCTTTTAAACATTGGTAAGGTGGATGACAACCTAATATAAAAGGGAAGGTTGTTTCAGAGCTTAGGGGCAGCAATACAGGTAGCCAATGAAGGGATTTTAAGATCGGTGAAATGTGTTCACGCCTGCGTGTACCAGTTAAAAGTCTCGCGGCAGAGTTCTGCACCAACTGAAGGCGTGATAGTAGTTTTTTGCAGATTCCAGCATACAAAGAATTACAATAGTCCAGTCTAGAGGTGATAAAAGTATGAATAACTTTCTCCAGGTCTTTTGAGGATAGAAAGGCTTTGACCTTAGCTAAAAGTCTTAGCTGAAAGAAGCTGATTTTGACCAAGGACGCAACTTGGAGGTCCAATATAAAAGATGAGTCCAAAATCACACCCAGATTTTTGACATGGAATTTGCAGTGGGTTGCGATGGGGCCAAGACACAATGGAGGACTGTCCAGTATAGCAGCTGAAAGGCGAAAGGGATTGATTAGCATGATCTCTGTTTTACCTTCATTGAGGCATAGAAAATGTAGCGAGAGCCAGCTTTTGACATCAGCCAGGCAGCACATTAATGAATATATTGAGGCAGTTCCAGATTTGAGGGGAAGGTATATTTGAATGTCGTCGGCATAGAGGTGATAAGAAATGTTATGTTTCTGGAAAATGGATCCAAGAGGCAGCATGTAGAGTGAGAACAGTAGTGGACCCAAAATGGACCCCTGCGGTACCCCACAGGTCAGGGGGGCCAGTTGAGAGGAGCAGTTGCCCATGTTGACAGAGAATGATCTGTCGGTCAGGTAGGACTTAAAACA
Source organism: Anarhichas minor (assembly GCF_050575085.1). Taxonomy (NCBI): domain Eukaryota; kingdom Metazoa; phylum Chordata; class Actinopteri; order Perciformes; family Anarhichadidae; genus Anarhichas; species Anarhichas minor. The sequence goes on from NW_027466504.1 coordinate 1,212,193, forward strand.
TTGTAGGGCAGTACTTCGGATGCCGACGGAGTGCTCAAGGCGGGAGATTAAAATGTCGTGGTCCACAGTGTCAAAAGCAGCAGAGAGATCAAGTAAAAGCAAAATGGCGGGATCTCCAGCATCAGCAATGAGTAAAAGGTCGTTAAAAACTTTTAAAAGGTCAGATTCAGTGCTGTAAGACGTTCTAAAACCAGATTGAAAAACATCACAGATGCCGTTGAAGCTGATAAAAGATTGAAGCTGTTGAAATACAACTTTGTCAAAGATCTTTGACCGAAAAGGCAAGGTTTTGGTCCGTAATTTGATGGGTCAGAGGGTTCCAGATTAGGTTTCTTGATGAGAAGAATTACTGTTGCATGTTTAAAATAGACTGGGACTGAACCAGAAAACAGACAACTATTTATAATTGACAGTATTTATGGTCCAATTTCAACAAAACCTGCTTAAAGAGACCCGAGGGGATGATGTCAGAGTGGCACATTGTAGTTTTTAGTTGATCAACAATTTTAGTGAGAGCTGGGAGGGAAACAGGCTTAAAATGGTCCAACACAGCAGAAGAAGTGAGAATTACTTGGATCAATGTAGTGGGATGTAACACCAGACTTAAGTTTTGAGATTTTGTCCCGGAAGAACCTAAGAAAGGTGTCGCACTTTGTCGGAGACATACTTAAACACGTCAGGATCGGGGGGTTGATAACAGAGTTAATGGTGTTGAAGAGAATTGTTGGCCTGGGGCAGTGATTTGCAATTAAGTCAGAGAAGTAGCTATTTCTAGCTGACTTAACTGCATTCTGGTAGTTAGTGAGTGAGTTTAGTTAGTGAGTGAGTTCCTTAAGATTTCAAAGGACACATGGAGCCTGTCTTTCTTCCATTTTCTCTCAGCCCTCCTGCACTTTTGCCTGAGCGCCCGAGTGGCTTCATTTAACCAGGGTTGAGGCTTCAGTTTGGGGCAGTATGACCTCAGGGGGGCGACACTATCAAGAATTGCAGAGCAGGTGGAGTTCAATTTTATAATTTCTCCTCTGGAGAAAAGTGCGATTGGGTAGTATCATTAGTTAAAAACAGTGGCATGTCTCTAAAAGCATTTAAAAACCGTTGTGCGGTGCTGGAGGTGATAAAACGAGAGCAGCGAACAGGGACAGGTGGGGGAGTGTCTGAGCCAGCAGTTACCGCTTCAAAGATGACAGGCTTGTGGTCCGAGAACGTTGGTTCACAAATTTCACTGATGTTTACAGAAATACCAAAAGATAAAACAAGGTCCAATGTATGACCATTTTCATGAGTGGGACCAGAGACTAGCTGCTCAAGATTAAAAGAGTCAATCAGGTTTAAAAAGTCATTCACCACTGGCTTAAAGGAACAGCACACGTGAATATTAAAATCACCAAAAAATGTTATACTATCATATTTTGGGAAGATTTCAGCTAAAAATTCAGAGAACTCCTGGATAGAAACACCATTAGGTTTAGGAGGCCAATAGACAAGTGCACATAAAGTTCTGGTGGACCGTGGAAACTGAAAGAGTTGAATCTCAAAGCTGGAGAATGAATCCATTTGAACCTGGCGCCAACAGAGACTGCTTCTAAAGACTGTGGCAAGCTCACCTCTACCAGTCAGCCTGGGAGAGTTGATGTATCCACAGTCAGTAGGAACAAGCTCTGAGAAGGCACTGGGTTCGTCTTTAAGCCAGGTTTCTGTCAGACACAGAACATCCAACTCGTGGGAGTTAAAAAAGTAATTTAAAATGAATGTCTTGTTGGTCAGTGATCTGACATTAGCTAAGGCCATTTTAATCTTCAAGCAGTTCCCTGCCTCTTTGGATGCACGGCTGAATGAACGGAGGTTGGAAAAGTTCACTCCACTGTGGTGACAAAGGGACCGGGGTGGTGGCCTCACTGATGTAACCGTCTGTATGGGAAACTCAGCTGCTGCAGATGGCGGATCGCTGAGCCCATAGGGGGAGCTGGTGGGGTCATGCGGCCGATAAATGAACGTAGAGGAAGAGTGACAGAGGACAGGGGATCCAGGATCGTGTGTGTCAGGTGTAAACAGTCAGTCATGTGGATAGGAGTGAACAGTGTACTGAATATTGGCTATTAGTACTTCAGCGCCAGCTGTATAATTTAGTTATGCTGATGTAGGAAATTACTATATAGTAAATGTGCAAAAATATGGACACATGATCCATTTTTGTGTAAAAGGGAAACCTCACGTACATCTCACGTAAAAAATAGAAATAGAAGACGCCTATTTGTATGTTTGTAGAGTGGATCTCTGTGATACATAAGCACCACTTACATGCCAGTTGAATTGATTATGATGGAAGTGTAGTTACACCTTCAAAGTATTCTGATTCTTGTCTTAATTGCTTTTTGGGGGCTTATTCAACAGAAGGAAACTATCTCCTATTTGACCTTGAATACCACCATACTGAGAGCAGAAAAACTGCCCCGCAAAGATTACTGTAAGTATGGCTTTTACTTTTATAAGTAATAATATGTGCTGTGCATGTTTTGTATTGACACTTCATCACTTTTAAAAATCATTTTCTACTGTTTTATTTAAAAAAAATTTCATATGAAACTGACCTGTCTTTTTCTGTCTCTGTGTTACAGTCTCTGAATCTGACTGCTACGTTATCCTCTCTCTCCCCACGGCAACGGCAAAAGACTACCGTACTAAAACTGTGTCGAACAATACCAACCCAGAGTGGAATGAAACGTTTACCTTCAGGGTCCCCACCCATGTGAAAGTGAGTCTACGCAATATTAGCATCACATCAAACACGAGCGTCTGACCGACTGCTGTTGTTCAGTCCACCCTGGAAAGAACCAGTTCAGTTAGTGTAGCAAATACTTAAATATTCTGATAACGTGTTTTTTTTTGTTTCATTATTGCCAGCCAATAGCTAATTTAATTTATGAAGAGTACAAGTCAAAAGCTCTGTGACTCAGTGAGCTTTTCTACTGTTTCCCCAGAACATTTTAGAAATGAAGCTATATGATGACGACCCTTTGGCACGTGATCAGCTGTATGCCGAGCTTCTGTTTGATGTCACAAGTCTCACAATAGGGAAGAAGGAGACCAAGGTCTTCCCTATAAACCCAGAGGTAAAGCAACAAGAGAACAACACTTGCTCTGTAGGATGCACTTAGGGCTGATCTGTTACAAATTGTCCATTAAGCAAATGATTATGATTAATGGATTTTCTCTTGTCCACTTTTCTATAGACAGAGGGCACACTTCTGATAGTATTTGAGCTACTTCAGAGGTAACTGTATATTACTGTTTTTACTTTATTGTCCTCTATCAAAACATTTGATTAAAAATGAGCTGGTTAAAAATATATAACTTTTGTCTTTTTGTAGTGAGGACGCCCCTTGTGAATATCCCTCTAATGGCGTCCTTGTGGTAAGATTTTTAAAATAACATCAGCATTATACACCTAAATGTTACATCAGTTCTCAGATCATTCTCCATGTCGACTGGAACCCTAACAAAGTATGGATGATCACCAACTTGCAACACAAGAAGCCATTTAATTCCCAAGCATAATTAAAATTGTGGTTGCTTGATAAATTCAAAATAGCAGCAGAATAAACTTTCATTGTCATTGCCCAGATCACAAGTATCAAGACAACAAAATGTATATTAGTATCTGAACAAAAGTGCAAAAAGCAGAGTAGTGCTGTACTGAATAAAGTACAGAATAAATCAAATATAAAATTAATATAGAATGTAGAATATACAGTTAGGGTATGGATATGCCAGATGAACAGTATAAACAGTGTGTAATGAATATGCAAAGACATATACAGAATGAACATGGTAGGAACTGCAGGTAAAAGTATGAAATAATTATCGAGTTATTTGAGTTTTCCTCTCCTCAATGTCAACCTAAACTCGAAAGGCTGTAAAACCAAAGAGGACGCATTGGCAGCTCAACTCCTTTCCTTTCCTGCAGTTTGATTTAAAATTAGTTTTATCATAGAGTTTTGTCAGGTTGAAGATCTTAGAAAAGAACACACAAAGACAACATACTGCCATTTCTAACAACATATTCATGCTGGATTACATGTTTTCCATCAGCATTTGCTAATTATCTTTTTCTTAATAGATTTAAATAAATCATTACCGACTTCAGAATTTGTCATTAATCACATTTATTATTTGAATAACCAGTTGATCTAAGAAATGATAAACTTCATTCACAATAAATTATTAATAACATTTATGTACACAGGCTTCAATACATATTAAGAATCCAAATGTCATAACTGTCAATTAATACCCATAAAACTCTATGTTGTTGCATCAAATGCTGCATAAACAAATCAAGTTTGCAGCACCATCAAATGACGGTGTTTCTCCAACTGGATGACCCAGAAACATGTGTCAGTGCCTCAGATAAATTGACCTCACATGAATTGTTCAGCTCAGCGCTGCTCTCTTGTGCGACATTCCATAAATTACGCATACTCAGAAACAAGGCAATTGGCTCATTGATATTGTAAAAGCAACTGAAGTTCCAAAATATAAATAAAGAAAAATTTGTTAATTTCAAATATTGACTTTTTTTGTCTTTCGCGCATTAACAAGGCAATTGTTCATTGCTGACACTGCTGAAAGATCACTGACACAAGTGATAAAGCACTGCTATTAACAAGCATGTTTTAAATGGATAGACTGAAGACTGTGATTGTGGTGCAGAGGGGTCCAAACTTCTTACAGCAGAGTGAAGACTTAACCTGCCAGTATGTGTATTCTAACAATCTGACTTGAATCTTAAAAATATTGATAGATTTATGACCATTAAGCTGCCTCATGACACAGAGCAGGTGGATCCTGTAGCTCATGGGAATAATTATTATGAATGTATCTTATTTTGATTTCCCTAACCAGAGTAACTGATCTTTGTGTCTTCCAGGCTGCCCCGTTCTCTGTACTGGATATTAACATTGACAAGCTACAAATTGATGACCGTAGGTAGTCTACAATACTGTATAATTCATTCAGTCAGGTTGAATTTACTTAAGCTTTCATTGTCCTGTTCATCAAATATTTTTTCACAAATGAAAGCGAAGGATTGAGGACAGCTTCACAGACATGACAGGCTGTATTGTCGAACCCACAGTGAACAGCGTTGAGCTTTTTACAGCAAAGGAGCTCACAACTGTGACAAAGTTAAGGAAAAGCTGGTGAACATTGTGGAGCATATTTCTTCAGGACATGGAGCTTAAAGGAGAATGCATATTAGACTTACAATCACTCAGTATCCAAAGACACACTTCCAGATAAGTATGAATGCTGCTCCATAACTGCTGGAGGCATTAAAAAAATAGTTTGCCAACAAGTTTGCTATATCAACTGAAAGGCGCATGGTCTCTGTGGCAAACCAAGCGCCATACTCTCTGGCTGTGTGTGCAACAATTATAGTTATATAACTACACATACTCTTGCAAGACCTGCTCTTGTTTATGTAGGAGACATATTTACAACAAACAGAAAGAAGATTGTACTTATTTTTTAGATTCATGGTCCCCAGAGGATGAATCCTATAGGCTTTGCTGATCCTCTGATTTTTCACCTCTATCCACCATTAGGTTCTAATTTTTGGCTTTGTGTGAAAGGTCTCACTCTCTTCCATTTGATGGATGCCATGAACATTAACTTGTATCTATCTATAAAGCTGGTGTTATTTACAGTGAGCACTGCAGCTTAAGTGTGGCTGTTGTGAATTCTTCACAGACAAAGGCGATAAAGTTACGGAGCTTTTATTCTGAAACTGTATTTGACGTTGCGAACTGTTTCCGCTTCCGGTTGTGCTAACCTTAGATCCTACGTAGAGCTAAGTGGCTAACCTGGCTAGCGAGCCTGTATTCTGTGAATGTATGTGTGTTTGCTTTAGTCAAGAGTTTACTATTGCTAGTACTTCAGTTCTATAATTCGTTTTCTGTGTTATTTCAGAAACTCGGTCATCTATTGTTCAAACTCATTCATCATCTGTAAATCTGTCACCAAACTATAAGACTGAATACAGAAAACGTATGGACCAAACAGATGTCTGCGTGTTCTCTGACCGGAACCCTGTAGTGGTCAATAATCACCTTTAAATCAGCAACTCAGGGGTCGAATCCCCAACAAATGGTCCTTCGAGTCCGGATTAATTGACTACTACAGAAGATGACATCTGAAGATAGATCTACCCATCAGCCTCATTTCGAAGATCAGCAGCGTCATGTGAGACATCATCGCATCCCCAAACATCTTGAGTACTATGTCCTTGCCTACAATCCACAGCGACCTGCCCTTTCCTCCCATTCTACAGAGGAGCAGAGAGGAGTAGCGGCCGCAGCAGAGCGTAGCCGAGCGGATGCAGCCTCTTATCTGGGCAGACGCACAGCCTCACACAGCCCCAGCTCCGATGACCTGCTGAACAGCACTTCACTTAAACAACTCATCGAATCCATCTCTAGGAACGAGAAGGAAGAGGACGCTGAAGTGGCTCAACTAACACACAAACTCCAGCAGTATGAAACCAGACGTCGTCGTCGTCAGGAGCTGTTGGAACACATCTCTTCCTTCATGATGGAAGAAGAGATAGACAAGGGTCATGACACCAGGAAGAGTGCCACACCCCCATCAATACCTTCATCTCCCGTGCCTCACCCCCAGATGTCCCTCTTCTCCCCAAGCCGCTTGCTTTCATCGACAGAGGAGCAGGCTAAGGACACGGAGCCTCAGGCTGGTGGACATATAACAGGACACATGTCTGGGAGACCAGAGGTTGAGACTGAAGTTAGAGCCTACACTCCTATAGCAGGAGACCAGAGACTAAATTCTGCATTTACCCCAGTGCTTCCAGCCTCATTGGAGTGGTTGGGCTCCTTGTGTTCTGTAGTTTCATCAGGCATGATGACACCTACTAGGTCAGACCCACTGCAGCCTCATACCTCAGGGCTGCCTCGCCACCGTGGTGATGCAGGACAAGCGCGTGGACAGTTGATTGCTACTGCGCCGGGCCATGAGCCTATAGCAGTCTCTTACAGCTATCCAGCCACACAGCATTACCACTCACCACAAGTGATGCCTCATGGCCTTTTCAGCTATGGCCCGCCTCACTATGCTACAGTGCCTTCATCAATACCACCACTTCAGCAGACTCTATCTGTGCCCAGAGGTAATTCATCTCCAGCTCATCAGATGCAGCTGCCATCAGGTCAGACTGTGACTCCATACAGCTCTGGTCTGCCACACCGCTCTGCATATGGTGTGCCAACACCCACAATCCCAGACTTCTCCACTGACTGCGAAAGGGAGTTCGCTAACCTGAAGCTGGCTGTAGACAATCTGCTCGAGCCTCATACAGAACTGTCTGAGAAGTATAAATATCACGTGCTACTCGAACATCTTAAGCTGCCCGAGGTGCAGATGATTGGTCAGTCTTGCCGCCACCATCCAAACCCATACTCAGCAACTATGCAAGCCTTGCAGTTACAGTATGGTCAGCCACACCAGCTGGCACAAAGCGAGATAGCAGCCATTCTGACCACCCCAGATGTGAAGCCTGGTGATGCTCATATCTTCCAGAGTTTCGCCCTACGAGTCCACCTCCTAGTGAGTATGCTGCTCTCCTTAGGGACCCAAGGGTATGGAGCTAAACTGTTGCTCTCATGTTGACCACTTACTTAGTAAGCTACCAAAGTACCATAGAGATGGGTTTATCGAGTATTTACAAGTTCAGGGAAAGCTGAATAGCACAAGTCTCAACCCCTACAACCTCCAAGATCTCAATGGATGGCTTCAAGGTAAAGCTCAACAGCAGCGCCTGTCCAGCAGATTGGTGCAGCGCTACCAAACAGGACAACCCCGAGTAAATGGAAGGGAGAAGATCACGTCAAAAGGCAAAGGTCAAGGTGTCTCTGTATATCACAGTACAGGGCCCCAGAGTCCCTCCAGTAACCACACACAATCCAAGAAACATTCAAAATACAATGCCTCTTCTGTGACAGCAAAGAACATTATATCAGTCGCTGTCGCAGTATCACAGAGCAGTCAGCAGTTGATCTGGATAAGTGGATAACAGAGGGAAGGCGCTGCTGGAAATGTGCACGTACTCATGCGCCTGAGTCGTGCAACCTCAAGAAACCCTGTAGTGACTGCAATGGTATTCACCTCCAAGTCCTCCACGGTGTAGCACAGCGTCGAACCATCAACTCACAGTCAGGGGCCACAGAAAGCAGAGTCTACCTGACACCCAGCATTACATCAAGCTGAAAGCAGTCCCCATCCTGCCCCATCCTGCTGCACAACAAGTCCAAGTATATAGAGACCTTTGCTATCCTGGATGATGGCGCACAGAGGACTATCATCCTGCCACAGGCCGTCCAACAGCTCAAGTTGACCGGTGAGTCTGAGACTATTTCCCTACGCACAGTGCGGACAGACCTGACGCAGCTACACGGATCAAAGGTCAACTTTGAAATCTCCCCCAGATATAACCCACAGAAGCACTACAAAGTGCAGGGATCATTCACAGCTGAAGGCCTAGACCTAGTAGAGCAGACCTACCCAGTGCAAACACTCCAAAGACGACACACTCACCTGCGCGGGATCCCATTGAAGTCTTTCTTTAACGCCCGTCCAATGGTGTTGCTTGGATCAGATCACGTACATCTGATTACTGCCACTAAGCCGGTATGTAGAGGAGCTAACAGTGGACCTGTTGCCATCCACACTGCCCTCTGATGGGCTTTGCAAGGTGCTGAAAGGTGTAGATCCCAGCCAACTGCAGTGCAGCAATGTCTTTTCACCACAGTCGTTCCTCCTAATGACCTCTTGTGCCGAAACGTGGAAAAGTTATGGCAACTTGACATTCTGCCCTTTCGGAACGAGAAATTGGTAGTTCGTTCCCGTGAGGACCAAGAAGCCATGAACCTCTTAGAGACAAAGACGCAGAGGGTCAACACTGAAGGAGTTCAACGCTATGCAACCCCCCTCCTGAGGAAGAAAGGAGCCCCTAAACTGAACAGTTCGACTCATTCAGTCATAGCACATCTGCAAGCCACAGAGAAACGGCTCAAGAAGGATCCGGAGAAGGCAGCTATCTATTCAGAGGAGCTGGCAGAGCCCGGTCGTTGGAGTCAAGGGCCTCCATTCTTAAACCAGAGTGCTGAGCATTGGCCAAGGAAGCCTGAGCATGCTACAGCAGTGAGTTCAGCTCTCAGTTCAGTATATAGAAAGAGTTGGTAGAGGCCACTCGTCAAGCAAGCCAGGGTGCTCAAGGGGCGGCCGAGGGTCCGAAATACCACCAAACTACTAACCCCCAGGATGCGGAGATCCTTCTGCTGAGGAAGTGTCAAGCCCATAGCTTCCCAGAGGAGGTCACCGCTCTCAAAGCACAGAAACCGGTGCCAAACCACAGCCGCTTGGTTAGCCTCGCCCCAGAATGGGACCCCTCAACCTGCTTGGTCCGAGTAGGAGGGAGGCTGCGAAGGCTGCAGAACACAGACCTAGGAGAGATCAATCCGATTGTGCTCGATCCAAAGCAACAAAGCTCCTCATCAAACACATGGACAAACGTCTGCTTCATCCAGGTACGGAGCGGGTGTATGCAGAACTGCGAAGGCAGTATTGGATCTTGCGAGGACGACAAGCTGTCAGACACCACCAGCTCAAGTGTCCATCCTGCCAACGCTGGCGAGCTCAGCCCAAGGTCCCACAGATGGCGGACTTGCCACCACAGCGCCTCCGGCTTCTCTGTCCACCTTTCTATTCAACAGGTGTCGACTGTTTTGGCCCTTACCTGGTCAAGATAGGCAGGAGGACCGAAAAGCGATGGGGTGCCATCTTTAAGTGTCTCACGACCCGCGGCATCCACATTGAACTCCTCAACTCTCTGGATGTAGATGCCTTCCTCCTTGCTCTTCGTCGGTTCATCGCGAGGCGAGGCAGACCGAAGGAGATACTATCAGACTGCGGTACCAACTTCCGTGGCGCTGAGCGGGAACTCCGTGAGACTTTTGCAGCTATGGAACCACAGCTGAAGGAACAGCTGATGGAATACCAGATCGACTTCAAGTTCAACCCGCCGAGTGCTCTTCACTTCGGAGGAGTATGGGAGAGAGAGGTTCGTTCCATAAAGGCCGGCCTTCAAGTCACAGTTGGGAGCCAGTCAGTCTCTGAAGACGTCCTCTATACAACTTTAGTGGAGGTCGAAGGCATCCTAAACTCAAAACCACTAGGGTATGTGTCAGCTGATGTCGCTGACCCTGACCCCATCACTCCTAACATCCTCCTCATGGGGCGGCGGGATGCATCATTGCCTCAAGTGGTCTATGCCCCCGCAGGCATGGGAAGGCGGAGACGGCGCCACTGTCAGACGCTTGTGGACCAGTTTTGGATCCAGTTCACCCGGAACTATTTGCCCACTCTTCAGACACGGCAGAAGTGGCAGAAGGCCGCTGATAACATCGCTGTGGACTCAGTCATTCTGATCGCTGACCCATCGCTTCCCAGGGCTCAGTGGCCAATTGGGAAAGTTTGTAAGGCAGTCCCTAGTCAAGACGGATGTATCAGGACTGCAGAGGTCCTGGTGAACGGTAAAGTCTACACAAGACCAGTTGCTCGTCTGATCCAGCTCCCTGGGCTCAGGGATGATGCTAATGATGCATGAAGAATTCCTGTTATTACACATTTGCTGCTCAAATGTGGGGGCGGCTGTTGTGAATTCTTCACAGACAAAGATGATAAAGTTACGGAGCATTTATTCTGAAACTGTATTTGACGTTGCGAACTGTTTCCGCTTCCGGTTGCACTAACCATAGATCCTACGTAGGACCAACGGTCGAATTAGATCGAGTCATTGACGATGTAAGTCATAGAACTGTAACTCTGAACCTATGTGGCGTAACTGTTCCGTTTGTAGTTGTACTTAATGTTCTGAAGTGCATTTACTGTCAGTAAGTGTTTGTCATGTAATTAGCCGTTGAAATAATAGCTCAAAGTAGAGCTAAGTGGCTAACCTGGCTAGCGAGCCTGTATTCTGTGAATGTATGTGTGTTTGCTTTAGTCAAGAGTTTACTATTGCTAGTACTTCAGTTCTATAATTCGTTTTCTGTGTTATTTCAGAAACTCGGTCATCTATTGTTCAAACTCATTCATCATCTGTAAATCTGTCACCAAACTATAAGACTGAATACAGAAAACGTATGGACCAAACAGATGTCTGCGTGTTCTCTGACCGGAACCCTGTAGTGGTCAATAATCACCTTTAAATCAGCAACTCAGGGGTCGAATCCCCAACAGTGGCTTCAGGCTTTTTAAAATGTACAGATCCTCCCACTTTTTGCTCGCTCAACCGGCTATGGAAGAAAGCAAATAACAAATATCAAGACACCTTGGAGATGTCTTCATCAGACAAATGGATGACTTTAGTATAATAACTTTTACTAATGACTTATCAAGCAACAGCAACATTGGTATTTATCAGTTTCAACAGATTAACATGACATGTGGGTACATTTTTTTCACCAGGTGTGTGGAACAAGGTTCTGAAACTGAGGGGTGCCTATCACGAGGATCACATACTTATTAATGCCAAGGAAACCCCAAAACCGCGTTTCTACATCAACAGAGACTTGGAGACAGAACTAGGAGTGGCAGTGAGTTTTAATTGTCTTTTAGTTTGACCTGTTTGACAGCGAGATGTCACATATTTTATAAGTGTACGGTGTTCCTGGTCAACTTCACTTGTCACCTCCTTTAACATAGAAGAAAGGAAGAGGGGAAGTAAATAAGGAAAGAGAAGATAGAAAATAAACTTGTTTTTCGTTTTTAAGGTCTTCATAGCAAATGCTTTTCTACAATAACTGCCACAGCATACTTCAAAATCTAGAAAGATAGTATAACATGGCATGCTATTTTTCCCTTTGTCTGTCAGCTCTCTGGTTCTACCTATGGCTCTGCTGCTCCAATGGAAACTTGTATAAATCTCCAGCCACTAGCAGCCAAACATGCAGGCAAAGTGTCGCTTGTTATTGACCAGGTAAGAAGTTTGTTTGCAGCTGCATTAACTGGTCCTTTTGTTTTGACCAGCTGAAGATCAGAGGACAGGCCGACCCAAGCGTTTAGGGGCACCTTTCTGAATTTGATCATATAGGGCTGTAGTTTAAATAATATATGTTGAATAGTAATGTGGCTTTTTCTCATCACAGGACACAGTGGATTTAGACATAGAATCACATGACGGGTAAGATGTTTCCTACTTCCACTATACAGTATAACCAAAAGTATGTGAACTCCCAAATATCACACCTATAGCCTACGTGAGTTTTGAGCAGAACCATAGGCAGTTAGCCTCCACTCTATTGGGAAAGTTTTGCATCAGAGTTTGGAACCTGCCTCCAGGGATTTGCTCCCATTCAACCACATTAGTGAGGTCCATCATCAGTTTTTAATGTTGGTCTAGGTCAGGGGTTCTCAACTGGTCTGGCTGCGGGACCCACCATCACCCCTTAATGACAAGCCGTGACCCAAATCGAGGAACATTTTCAACTTCTCAACCTAGACCAGTGATTCTCAACTGGTGGGTCGCAACCCACCAGTTGAGAATCACTGGTCTAGGTAATCCCAATTAGTGTTGGGTTGAGTTGAGGTCAGGGTCAATCAAATTATTTCACACGAAACTGGAAAACCATTTGTTTATGGATCTGACAATGTTTACAGGGGCATTGCCATGTTGAAACAGGAAAGGTACAAACCCAAACTGTAACAAAGTTTGAAAAACACTACTGTCTAAGACAGAGGTAGCCAACACGGTGCCCGCGGGCACCCTATCGCCCGCAGGGACCACGTGAGTCGCCCGCGAGCCATGTTCTAAAAATAGCACTAGTCACCATTGGAGCTCCGTCTAAAATTGTAGTTGCTGTTCTTTTTTAATCAAAAACGCTTGCATTAGTGTAGATTTTAAAATGACAATATTTCTTGTCATAAGAGAGTTGGGTACCCAGAGGCGCACGGTGGACAGCCAGGACGAGGCCGCCGCACTAGGTTTTCAGGTTCCGAATCGCGGGCGCTTCCCGTTGGTGCCAGACGCGCGCCGCGAGCGCACCCCGTCGTCAGGTCTGTAAATCCTCGGAACAGGCCGCGGGGCAACAACTCAGGGGTGGCGGGGGAAGAGGCGAGGCAACGCAATCCGACCGAAAAGGCCTATACTAGAGGTTTGAACGCGGGCGCCCGAAGACGCTCGCACGCCTCGGAGGGTTGGATCCCCCGCTCGGCTATAGACGAGACTGGTTACTAGTTTCTTCGTGGAGAAAAAGGTACCGTTGGAAAAGCTGGTGTCGGTGACAACAGACGGTGCTCCCGCGATGACGGGCCGGCATGCAGGCTTCATTGCGCAATGCAAAGGTGACCCAGACTTCCCAACATGTCTACATTACCACTGCATCATTCACCAGCAGGCGCTATGTGCAAAAGTAACCGGCTTTAATCATGTGATGATACAAAAATATCAGAGATGGGTGATACCTCTGACTTTCAAATGTTGAAACAGATTAACAGAAATAAAAGTTGCATGTTTAAATATGTATGCGTAGCTATACCATCATTGTTGTGGAAATCATTCTTAATAATTATTGTGAGGAATAATTAACTGACATGTGATCAAACAGTCTCTTCACATATATTATTATTATTAAAAGGTGATCTGTGCAACTTTGTTATTCAGGAAGTTTGTATCAAATAAGTAGCCCTTCGTACTACTCGGTACCCTTGAAGTAGCTCTCAGTTTAAAAAAGGTTGGTGACCCCTGGTCTAAGATATAATTGTGTGATTCAGCATCAAAGGTGCTAAATTCCAAAATCAGAGCATATCTATTATTGAGGGATTGTCTCCACACGGCTCTCAACATGGCGACGGCTGAGTCGGCGTCTAGCAGCTACCGGTGCAAACAGTGCTGACAGAGCTAACAGTGTTAATCTGGGGGGAACCAAAGGGTGTGTGTGAGCTTTCGTGACAACACCGTGTCAGCTGTAAAAGCTGTATAAGCGCAGAACAGCAGTAATTAGCTGTGTGTGGCACACACATTGGACTCGCATGCACTAAAGTGCACCACTCGCCGGCCTAGATACCAAAACAAAGAACAGAGAACCCCGGATTAAAACACACAGAGCGAGAGAGTGACTTCATTCTCTGCTCAGGTAGACATTACTCCACTATATCTGAATTTCGAATGTAGCACCTTTAAGATTTCCCTTATTGGAGCTAAGGGGCCTCCAGCAAAACCAGTTAAACAGTCCCAGACCAAAAGTATACGGACGGGGGTATTCACCTTGGGGCTGTGAGTGAGCTAAGCAGTGCAAAAAACTTGAAAATGTCAACCAGAAGACGTCAGTGAAACAATGCTTTTTAGCTTTGTGTTATGTTACACTTGCTTTAACCTTGGAAATCCTCAGTGAGGGTCTTGCACTTCGTCTGGACTTTGACATCCCAACTCAAGAGAAAGAGTTTCTGAAGAAGAGGGACGTTGTAGTGGCACAGGCATTGCAGAAGCTTTTTGGAGCTCCATCTGATCCTAAAAAGGTAGAGTGCAACTTTTTCTGTTACTTTTGCCCTTGTACCCCTACCCACCACCCTACCTATGTCAATTTGCTAATAATTTTGCTAATCAATAAAAAACACAATGTAATGCCAAAAAGTGTACCAGAAGTCAAGACCAACATATGCTACAACACTATGACGTCATGAACTCTGTCACACACACACAGCGGGCCACCAGGCTTGCAATACACTGACGGACAACCATGACAGTGTGTACCAGAGTCACACAGCTGACAATTTCAAAACTGATGCGCTGAGGTTTTACAGAGAAAGTGGGTTGGGTTACATGCGTCCACGATATTGTGTCCACGACAATGCATGCAACATTGTGGTTGCTTACTCTTCTGGACAGGGGACCTGGGGACTCAGTTGCCTCTTTTGTGTATACACTGCAGCTGTGTTAGATGATGGATTTAACCTGTTTGTGCATCAAGTTATCTTTGCAGCTGGATGGCTTGGCAGTTTACAGTTAATGATCTATTAACAAGGGTTGGCTATGGGGCAGAAAATAATTTCTTTATTAGTATCCTTAGTAAAAATGTTAAAATATGTGACCACACTGCAACATACTGTCTTGCATATAAGACAGCATAATCTAATTTTGAGTTACAGGACACCAGGTACAGGCATTATTGTTACCCACAGGATCAAATTGAATAACTTTGGTGACTTTTCATCAAGGTCTTTCATCTTTTATCAGTGCAAAATTTCAGAATTTGTCAATACTTATGACCAAATAGCCTCGGCTGTACTTTGTGTTTTTTTCCTAAAAGCGTGCTGACTTTGGAAGTAAGATGGTGACCAAGGTGAACATTAAACATAAACTGCTAAATATCATTTAGCATTTGGTCAAACTGCTAGAGCCACACCTCTGTATTCTCTGTTCAGGTGCCGACCATAGCATTGGTGGCTTCAGGGGGAGGGACCAGAGCAATGACAGGCCTGCTTGGTAGTCTAAGAGGCCTGAAGGAAATCGGGGTCCTGGATACTGTCAGTTACATCACTGGTGTTTCTGGATCCACATGGTGAGTGAACCATTTGACTCGTCAAGTGTCCTCAGTATCTTCATTTTAATCTTCTCATTTTACATAGATAGGCAAAGACAGGCAATCCCTCAAATTTTGGGCTGTGCCTTATAGAAAGCTTGTAATTAAATACAGGGCAGGGGGGTTTTAAAGAGAGGGCAACCGCCGAGGCTAAAAAATGAAACCTATGTGGAAGTGCCAAAAACTGCAGGTCAGCAAATTGTCACTTCAGGCTGGCTCCAAAGAGTCAATCCCCACAGACCTCCATGTCAAAAGGCCCAACTTTAAAGCAGAAATAAACATGTTTGCAGCCTGTTACAAAGAATGGTTTGATCTCTATAGCCAATATCCTTGTTCCTGACAACAGAGGTTGAATTTTATCTAACTCACCTGTTTAAATTGTATTTAGGCTTAAAGGTATGCATAATTAACGGAATGGCCACTTTGAATGAAAGGTGGGGGCCATCACAGCTGCAAGCTGTCTGCTAAGTGTCGCCTCAGCTAATTCGAGTTCACTAAACTTAAGCTCCTAGCCAAGTTTGTGCTGTTGGTGCCTTTTTGAGAATTTGTCATTCAAATATCGGAAAGATAATAATACTTGCTATGGCAGGCTGGGGAAAGACAAAATGTGTGTCAGTAGAGTATTATCTGCATAGTTGTGGTAGAAAAAGGCACGGAAGAGAAAAGAGAAACTTGATGGACCCCGGTAGTAAGACTGCCAGGTTCAGATCATAGGCTTTAAGAAATATGGACGTAGTTTCTGTGATGTCACCCAAAGGCTTCTGACAAACCGTTGTGAAGCCCTAAGTGAGTAGCTCTGGCCTTCGTCACCTTGGCAGTGAAGACACAGCCTAAATCTGAAAAAAATAATGGATTTTCGGTGGAGCTGAGGCAGGCCCGGGTGACGCAACAGTCTAAGTTACCTTGTAAGTGTGGTCCTTGAGGTAGGATGTGAAAAAGAAGAGTGCCGAGAGGAGGATCTGTTGCTTCACTGTGTCAAATGCTGCTGAAAAATCCAGCAGGATGATGGACAGGGAGCTCCAGCAATTTAGAGTTATTTTATGGCAGTCATAGTTTAGTGGCCTACCTTGAAACCAAATTGGTGGGGTAGCTGTGGGGAAAGTTTCTGCAGAAAGTTTCGTGAAGACAGCAAGCTCAAATGTTTCACAAAGAAATGGAAGAAGAGAGACAAGTCTGTTATTCTTTAGTGTTGAGTTTGGTTTTCTTTAACGGAAGTTCACTCAAGCTGCATTTAGAGAGTTAGGAAAACAACCAGTTTTCAAAGAGCATACCTGAAGTGGATGAGGTAAGAGCCATAAAGAAAAAGGTGAGAGGGGATAGGGTCAAGGAGGCAAGTGGTTGGGTGGGGGTACTTAAACCAGTACTTTATTGGAGGAGAGTGTTGAATAGGAAGTTAGAATGGGATGCAGAGTAAGTGGAGAGAAGAGACTGATAGCAAAGTCCTCAGCGTGCTTTGATTTCTACCATTTTCTTTCAGCTGCATTAACATATATGTACCAGGTAGACTCTATGTCACCATTGGTCTCGCAAAGTTCAGAGTTGAATTAAATTAGCAATTATTAAAACAGCAAATGGCATGTAGAGACATTTTCAACCCATTATACACCGATTTTTTTTATAAATTTGGTAAGAAATATCAATATTTCGTGCCTGGTTATATGAATCGATTTTCAATCATTGTACCCCTTTAAAGACTATTACTTTCCTTTTGAACAGGGCTATGTCTGCTCTGTATCAGGAAGCTAACTGGTCACAGGAGGACATGGACAGCATTATTTCAGCAAAGAAGGAACAGATGACAAAGAGTGTCCTGAGTGCCTTCTCTCCTGAGAAACTCCAGTACTACAGAGAAGAAGTTGCTGAGAAAGAGCAAGAGGGTTACATTGTGTCACTCATTGATATGTGTGGCCTGATCGCTGAGCATCTTGTCTTTGG
Organism: Anarhichas minor; assembly: GCF_050575085.1. NCBI lineage: Eukaryota > Metazoa > Chordata > Actinopteri > Perciformes > Anarhichadidae > Anarhichas > Anarhichas minor. The sequence goes on from NW_027466504.1 coordinate 1,229,775, forward strand.
GAAGGTGAGCAGCTGATGAACACTTTCTGTTCTCACTTTAATCATACTGTGTATTACTTTGAAAGCTTAAAGAGTATGTGTAACTTTCAGAAAGTCCTTGTTTTTAAAGACACCGGTGGCAGTTAATTTAGAGAGTGAACATCGGCCAAAATAGTGACGTGACACACACAAGACTGAATATGATTGAATGATTGGCATCTTGTAAATAGTACCATTGGCTCCGTGAAAGACCGCCACCCACCACAAAACAGATCGGGGCTGATGGCTGGTAAATCGGAATAGCTTGCCGTTTGAAAGTTACTTTCAGCTAATACGAGATTTTTAAATCGCAAATATCAAACAAGTTCAATGTTTATAATCCGATATCCATAACAGCTGAGGACACACAATTACAAATTGTTGCCATCCACACACTATACAAACAAAACTGGTGAATGTATCTCATTATGTGTGGGATCCCTCAAATGTTTGACATCTGTTAACATTTGAAAAAGTATGGTCAAGCCTTGAAGCAACCAACAGCAGATCCATGCATCCATGCAACAGTTAGCAGGCTAACCTTAGCTTAGGTTGTGGTTAGCTTAGTTTGCAGCCCCTGCCTTTCATTGCTGATTGGCATAATACACAAGTTAGTATCTTGGATCATGTTATAGTGAGGCAAGGTAGCGAACTAACATATATCTGCTCACAATTAAGTTAGCAAGCAATCAAGCTACGGTTAGCCAGCTAGCTACAGTTTACGTTGCATGGATCTGTGTTGGTTGCTTCGTAACATTAGTTGATTAGGTAATTTGCAAACAGCAAGCTAGCCAATTTATCAGCCAGGTCAGCACTGGGAGTCTGGATGAATCTGCCTTAAGACAGTATTTTGCTAATTTAGCTGGTGAGCAATTTGTCTGCGTTAGCAGGCAAGCTAGTGCTGGGAGACCTCTGGTACTGGGTCTTGCACTGGTGGATTTCAAGTTACTACAGCCGCCACTAAAGGTCCATCTCCAGACCACCGCTGCAAAGTATATAGAATGGAAACACAACATGGCTAACCTTTGGCTAGTGTTGTACACTTGTACAGTAGGGGAGCTGAAGTGAGGCAAGGCACACCAGAACGCGCATAAACGTCATATCCTTTGGGTTTTCCTGGAAAGAAATGTCCTGAGGCCTTTACATAGAAATCAGTCCACAGACTATTATATGAGAAAGCTGGGGAAAGTCACTTCTTGAGTCATATTACAATCAAATGTATGAATTACAAAATTCGTACATTAAAAAAAGTTACACACAACCAATCAAATTAGGGCATGTCTTTGAACCTTAATTTTATGTTTTTCAAATGTTATAAATAATATCATTAATAATAAAATGATATTTGGTTGGAATTACAGAAAGTCACCAATACCCTGTCTGAGCAGCAGAGTGCAGTGAATGAAGGCCAAAACCCTTTACCCATATACACTGCCGTCAATATAAAGGATAGGGTAAAGGGCTGTGAATCTGAATCTGGTAAATATCCTGGATTATATTTTGGTATTTGTGTTTGTATTGTAATGTCTGTTTCCTGAAAGTATTTTGTGCAAGGTGACTGAAGCCCAATGACTGTAGATAGCATGTAAAATATGTATTGTGTTAAACTCAAGTGACACCTATGAATGCCTAGTTCTCATATCAAATGTATCATTAATTTTGCAACTGAAATGAATATGGGGATATTCAGCATGACCAGGCTGATGATATAATAAAGATTCAGGACACAAACAGACCCCTAGAAGAACTTGAACAAAATTGAAAACTGTGAAGGAATGCTTGATTTTGTAATAATAACAAATCTTGTTGACAGAGTGGTGTGAGTTTACCCCCTATGAGGTAGGCATCCAGAAGTATGGGGCATTTGTCAAAACTGAGGACTTTGGGAGTCGGTTCTTTCTCGGTCATATGATCAAGAAACTCCCAGAAGTCCGCATCCCTTATCTGATGGGTAAGACCACTGCTTCTGTTGCAATGTCAATGCATGGTAATACAATACTAATTTAAGGTAATTCCAATACATTTTTGTCAACATAATCAGGAATATGGAGCAGTGCTATTTCTGTCAGCATGACCCAGCTATGGACGTTTGCAACGGGGTTCAAGCCTGCTTGGAGCACCTGGCTCGGACCAGAAGTCAACAACATAGGTATAGCTACTTTATTTTATAGTGCAGAAAAACATAAATCCACAACTTAGAATAAGGCTGGCGTTTCTACAATTCTCTTGTAAACAAATCCTATTAAAAGCCAAACCAAACAAATTAAAACCAACAAATTGTTTCATCTTTCAATACTTTTCTACCCTGCGTTTGGAACTGTGTGCCGAGCCCATTGTTTGGCAAATATCTTTAGGAATGACTGCGTTAGTAAGTGCTTACAATACAACATCATGACGCACTGTATGCGGGATAGATTAAAAATAAATTAAAGTGCCCGCATTCCTCATATTGACATATGAATTATTATTTTTTTGGTCATTTCATGGGATTGATGACAATAGGACAAAATATAGAATATTCCCAGCTTGATCATTTAAACTTTAAAGCATTATCTTAGATCATTGAAGAGATTCAATGTTTACACAACAAACCATAAAACAGAATTTTAAAACCTTTTTAGTGTATTTATTACTATCATGGTACAACAAAGACTTCCATGTAAGAGCATAATAATGTATGTATTATTGAGATGTGTTCTTTTGACAGACGTTGACACTGAACCATCAAATCAGGACACATACGTCATAAATCCAACCACAGGTATCGCCAGCGATGTGACTAATTTCTTCAAAAAACGTCCAGTCATTGCTGAAATGCACAATTTCATGCGCGGACTCTTCATGCACAGGGACTACAATCAACAGAGCAACTTTGTTGCCTGGAAAGGTATGCACTCACAGCACAGTACACTTTCGCCCACAATTCAAAAAATTTGGAACAATGCTGAGCCTCTAGCTCTCTAGCCTCTAGTATGTACATTTCAGGAGTGATCACAACTGATCCTTCCTGACTGTTTATTGCACCTAAATGCGGTCAGGAGTGATCACCATGGATCCCTCCTGACTGATACATAAGCATGAGTCATTCCACTGGCCCCAACAAAGAGTTTACTTGTCCTGGGCCAGCGGCCAAGCATTAATATAGAGCCCTGGGCATTATCATCAGCATACTGAAGCTTCAGCTGTGGAAACCTGGGACTCGGCCTTAAACTTATTTTAGTAGAAGAGCTGGCCATCTGTTCTTTATTAGAATACAGGTTTAGGCTGATGAAATGAAGAACGACTATAATGAATAGATAGGGGGCAATGATACACACTACTTGACACCAGTTTTACCTTGAGAGACTGTCTCGTTCCCCTTGGTGCTAGGGGGAGTCTCAATGTACAGTGTAGTGTACAGTGTCACTCTGTTGACCCAAGGTCCTGGAGATTGAAGGAGTTGAAAGCTTTGGTTAGATCAATGTAGGCCCCATGCCAACTGGCATTGAGAGGATGTGGCCCAGACTTGCACAGAAGGCCTCCTTTATTGTCTTCTGTGAGTAGTGTGGGAGCAAAGTTGTTGACCAGCTTGAAGCAAACCATATATAGGCGTGGACATTGATGGGAAAGTTCAGTAAGCTGGTTGGCCAAGCTGGTTTTAATGGCAGAGCCCACTCCATGTATCTGGGGATAACACACAGGTTTCCTTTGAGAAGAAGGTGTAGCTTCCTTTTTCCCCCACCTGCCCCCTTCTTCCAGTCTGATTTCAGAGGGTGCTTTCATGCTATGATTTAAACCTCCGTAGTGCCATTGCACCAATGACGGTTCACTTGGTTTATTACCTTCAGGTTGATGCCTGTATCTGACAGATTTTCATGAGAGACAGGTGCAATAGCGTGGACTAAATCAGAGTCGGGAGACTCCCTCTGCCAGAGCCCTCCTCTGTCTTCATAGCTTTTGGGATTTCCCCCATATTCTCCAGCCACCATCCTCCACCTGCTCTACCATTTCCCTCCACCTTACCATTACATGTGACCCTATCAGGAGCTGAGCAGACAGCATCACTTGGGATGAAAGGAAGACCCACATTTCTCTTCCATGACCACATTGTGACTTTTGAATTTCCGGAGAAGGTTCAGCTAAAGAACTGACGTGCCCTTTAATAGCATATTGAGCACCATTTTGACAGCATTTCCAGCCAAATACACAATCAAAGTAATCACGCCTGCTTCGACTCAGTATGCTGAATTTCCCAAGCAACAGTGTGGGACACACCACACAAAACAGAGATCTGCCACAGATATTCAGTCTCAGCTGCTGGGGCAAGGCAGCATTCCTGCACATGATGGTTATCATGTGCAGGAATGCTCGACACAGAACACAATTGACAGCATGTGCAAGCCAGTTATTTCATTTTCTGTTTCCTAGTCAACCACATATTCTTGCAACTGAAGTTGAAGATTTCTTTGTTATTTTCTCCTTCTCTATGTTCTGTCCAGAAACACATCCAGATGCCTTCCCAAACCAACTGACACCCAGTGACCCCACTCTGTGCCTGATTGATTCTGGTCATGCCATCAATATTGCCTGTGTGCCTGTCCTGCGGCCAGAGAGAGATGTGGATCTCATCATATCTCTGAGTTACTCGTGGGAGCCAGAGCACATCTTCAATGTAAAGCAGAATGAGGAGGCGCTCATCTGGGCCGAAACAGAATGTTTCCTGAATGTATTCCATCAACATTAACATTACTCTATGATCATGTTTATCTATTAGGTCCTGTCGAAGACAGCTGCTTACTGTAAAGACCATGACATCCCCTTTCCCAATGCTGACTTTGCCAGTCTGGAAAAGGAGCCTCAAAAGGAGTTCTACATCTTCGAGGATAAGGAGAATCCCAAGGCCCCGATAGTGGTTCATTTCCCACTTGTCAATGTCACGTACAAACACTTCAAACGCCCTGGTATGCCCATTTGAACGAGTTGAACTTCACTGCAACAATGTTGCTTCTATTACTTTATTATTTTTTTCTTTGTGCTGTATATCTTGAAACAATAGCAATGCAATAGGAAGAAACCCTTCTCTTCAAGCTAGTCTTGTTATTGTAGAAGTCATGTGAGGATTTTTTACGGGGCGGGGGGATAATGGCAGGACAGGATACCTGTATTGCTATATTCCATACTGAAATGATAAAATACTTTATCAGGGCATTGCAGCATATATTTACAGGGTGACAGACCTGTATTTAACATTTTTTGTTATTTAGGCAATGTATGCCTTTATTAAATAGCTACAGTAGAGAGATGACAGGAAATAAGGTGAGAGAGATGGGTAATGACATGAAACAAAGGTCCCAAGCCAAATGCATACCAGGGTTATTGTGGTGCCTTTGCCCCAAGGCCAACAGGGCGCCTCACGCTGCCTACTGCAGCTAATCTTAAGCACTACATATGAACTTCTAAATTATTAATGATCTGCTGAGTTACTAATGAGTAGGTGTGATTTGACTTGAAAGGCAACAAAACTGCCTCATGTATTTCTACACCCAATAAGAACAAGACATATACTTGTGTATTATATTGTGGTTGGTAAATTATCATTTAACCAATTGTGTCATTATCTTATGAATTTACAGGCGTGAAACGTGAGACGGAGGAAGACATAAGAGCTGGGGAGGTGGATGTAAGCAGCAGCAGCTCTCCATACATCACTAAAAACATGACCTACTCAGAAGAGGATTATGAGGCTCTGGTGGATCTGAGCTCTTATAACATATCAAACAACAAGGAGAGCATCCTTGCGGCTTTGTGTAAGGCCCAAGAGAGGAGCGCATCCAAGTGAAAGAAGTAAAGGATAAGATTTATCAAGCTTCTTTTTACAGAAACAGGTTTATCTATGTTGCCTCGACAAGTCACTGATGTTTATTCCCACACCTCTATATTAAAGCTACAGTAATTAGGGCACAGGATATTTACTCAACAACATTATAAACTACTGTTTTGAAAATAAGCATCAATGTCTTACAGTCTTGATGTGGGACATAATAAGCTTCTCCAACTTAGACCAACTTCGTACTTCCAGTATATCATCTGAGGAGGTAGGAAGTAATAGTATTTCAAAATAAAAGCCAAGGCAATAGAATGACTGTATGCAAGAAAGTCGTATTTACAGTCTATGATGCAAGAGCATACCATAGAGTGGGCTGATGGGAGTATGTTAGCACCAGTAGTCGATTCAAATTGGTTTAATATTGTGCAGTTATTCAGTTTTCGATTAATGAGTGCATTGTTTGGTGCAACACAGTTCGTAATATAGTTTAATATAAGGTATAATTGTGTGTGCAGAGTTGTTGCTGTTAGTGCTGGTAGCTGGTATTTAATGATCGACTGTTTCTTCTGTTGCTTGACTAAATGCAGAGCTTAGACTGGATAGGGAGACAGAGTGAAAGTGTTTACTTTCTCTCCCGTAGATGGCAATATGAGTGTAGTGAAATCATAGATTTAGATACATGCCTGTGTCTTTGCTAAATATTTAGCTTATACAGATGGCTTTCATGCTGTTTATTTCATTTGGTATTGGATGTTTATTAGGGGTGTAACGGTTCACAAAATTCTCGGTTCGGTTCAATACGATACAGTGGTGCCACGGTTCGGTACATTTCGGTACATTTTCAATTCAGCAAAAAAGCAGAAATGCCAAATCCTCTCTGGTGAGACTCAAGGGGGCGTGTCTGATTTGATTCTGTTTGGGCTTTCGTTTTCTTTTACAAAGCAGTATGGTCTGGAGAAATGGGCTGGTGAAGGAGTAGTGTCACGGGGCTCAATAGCATTAAGCATGTTAATGCTTATTTATCACTACAGAGTAGGGATATACCTTTAGCCCTGTTTGAATCAGGAGGGAACAGATACCTAAACGCTGCGGGGAGAGTTTGTAACGAATAGTACATGAGTATTCACGTTAGGGCTGCACGATTATGGCCAAAATCATAATCGCGATTATTTTGATCAATATTGAGATCACGATTATTTTGATCAATATTGAGATCACGATTATTTTGATCAGTATTGAGATCACGATTATTCATTAATTTTAGGGACAACATCTTTTTATTGCACTTTCACGTTTAAATGAACAAGAGCACTGCTTCCACTTCCATTGTTGTGCTACATTCCAGCTAATGTACACGCCTCTGCATCAAAATACAACGTATACGGTACTGATCACCTGAAGCAAAATATAAATAAAATGTTTACCCAAAATAAAGGGCTAACTAAAAATAAATATGGCTGTTGCTCACAGTATTTATTGGACACGTCTTTGGCCAAATGAAATGCGATTGCATCCGTTATTTCAGCGTGTCTTTGGGAGGTGGATGGATACGCTGTAGCGCTGTGCAGGGTCGCTGTTATGGTTTTCTGGGTGAACGTTGGACATGGACGGAGATTCAGTGAGGTAACGTTAGTTTTGGCCTTAATGCATTCATCGTAGTGGTTTGTGGTGATTTTTCAGGTGGTTGAACAAGTTAGTTGTATTGCTATGCGGCGCAGACACAACTCTAACGCACTCTGTGCATATGATTTGTTCTTGGTTAACATCACTTGGCCTAAATCCAAAAAACTTCCAGACAATGGATGATGATCCTTTTCAAGGGGCTAGCTCCTCACCTTCTGCTCCTGACATTAGATTTACCTTTCACACGACACCCGTGACCGTCTGCTCTGTTGTCTGTCTCTCTATTCTTCTACTCACTGCAGACAGAACTTTCTTTGAGGCTGCCGCTGCAGGGTGCGCGCATGACACCTCCCAACTCGTTCGCCCCCTGGTGGTCGGCTGACTGTTAGTTGGGGAAGAGCTTGATTTGATATGTAGCAGAGCACGTATTTTAAACGTCAATATCGCTGACGATCATGCTCATTTAATCGTGGCAGCCAAAATCGTGATCGCGATTAAAATTCGATTAATTGTGCAGCCCTAATTCACGTACACTGGGCGTGATGGTGCCAGTGTAAACAGGAAGTAGATTGGTTGCTTAGTTTAAAATAATACCACAGAGTAATAAAGTAATCTTTAATAATGAAAGGTTGTGTTTGATACTTAAGATCTTCTCTAAAATCTTCCTCTATAAACTCAAACAGACACATTTCGTGGAAAGTTTTAGTTAGACTTAGTTACAACGCTGCAGGTCTTGCTCTCTCTCTCACATATCAAATTTACATTAAAATCAACACTTACACATAAAGGTTTACTAGATTATGGGTCCATAAATGTGGTCAACACACGTGATAAAAACGTGGCGAATCAGGGAAGGACAGCACGTTGCGTCGGGTGGGTTGCGATGTTTGAGCGCAGTGGCTCCACCAATTTCAGCTATATTTTATTTTTCAAAAGCAATTTAATATTATTCAAACGTATTATTCGGTTCGTAATGCGTACCGAACCGTGAGCCCCGTACCGAACGGTTCAATACGAATACGTGTCTCGTTACACCCCTAATGTTTATGGTTTAATTGCCACCTAGTTATGTAGAGCATGTATTTACTTTGTATTGCTATATAATTTCAGAACCACACATATCTACATGGAAGAATTAGAATGTGTTGATTGTTTGGCAATAAATAATTGAAAAATACAGAGACATTTGTTTTATTCTTATTGAACACCCTTCAGTGGAACTGGCTTTAGTTACCACCTTGTCATAGCCTCCTTGTCTTCATCACTATATCCTCACCATTATCATTGCACCTTCATCACTGTCACTTTCATCATCATCGTCCCAGCAAGCATTTTTCCATTGAAAAGACGACTATGGCCACTGTTAAAAAGACGTTCAAAATTGAAGACATTGATTGAACGTTCACGTTTAGATCTGTAAATAAAACGTATTTAGTATTAGAAAAAAAATATTCAGTTTTTAAACTGGTCTAAACATGCTAACACATGCTAACACAGCAGCCTTCCATTCATCGTTAGCAGCATAGAATGGTACTAATGGTGCTAATTTCGGTTTTCATTTTTGGACTAACGTAGTTCAAGTACTTACAAAGTATGTAGTTAGCGTAAAACCTCACGTTTATTCCATCATTTCATTCACTTCCCTCTGCAAGCTGAGTTTCCAGACCAGTGCATCTTTCAAAGTTGTAGAAGCAGTATAAGCCAAAGTACCTGCACATGTGTGTTCCAGCAGTAAGCACACACTCGTATTTTACATGAATGTACAGACAGAATGTAACTGCTCCTGTTACGATGTCCTGGGAGCATCTTGTTGGCAGCATACAGTCTATAGTTCCATATTTTTATTGTTTTATATGAAACATTAAATGCGTTTAAATCGCGTCTTTGCGTAAACCACATTTCACCGACCAGTCAGTGGCGGGCCGTGTATTTTATACCTAGGCCTTCAGTGCTGTCTTACTACAGTTGAACCACCTCCTAATAACCTCATTATGACGCCAGCATGACGGGATGCTTCGTCATTAACGGGCAATGCACAGTGACGGGCCGTGCATTTTATACCTGGGCCTTCACTGCTGTCCTGCAGCTGAAACACCTCATTATGACGCCACAGCTACGGTTATTATTTGTTTTGTGTAAAATTAACTGCAGAGTGCAGATACATGAATACGCCAAGAGTGTGTCTCCTCTCTTCTCTGACTGCAGCTGGGACTGCTGCACGAGGCTACTGTGAGAGTAACCGCCTGTGAGTGCTTTGGGGCGGCTCACGGCAGCACCCGTTGCTCGTTCACCACAGTGCAGAACGGTACGTGCTTTCACGTCAGAGTCAAAACACCACAAAAGTCTCCAACAACACCAGAAAAAGTCACTAGATTTGTCGCTAGTAGCTTTTGACAAAAAAAGTCTCCAAGAGGGTTCAGAAAGTTGCCAGATTTAGCGAGAAAGTCGGCAAGTTGGCAACACTGGCACCGACTAAATGTGTCCCCAGCGCAACATTGGACGTAACGATGGTTCCTATCACATATAAAACCAAACAAAAATCCATCTTCATAAAAACAAGTTGTACAAAAAATAATATATAAACAAGCATATTACACTGCAGATGTAAAAACAAAAGCAGTTCACTTACCAAAGCTGCTGTTCACTATTTGAAGACAAAGTCCATCCTCCTTTCTTTGATTACAAAGAGTTTAATACCACGGCTGTACAGTACATCCGTGCGTTTTAGTTCCAGCAAGAGATCCTTCTTGTCTGTAACTGGATCAAAGATACATTTTTCAAGATGGCCGCCGAGGACAGGTGTGGTGTGTTGGGCTCCACACCAATCCTCTTATTTAACATTTTACTCCAGATTCTATCAGTTTTAGCCGATGCTTTTCAACGAAAATGCTTCAACTCAAAGAAATACTTGAATCAAAGACAATAATCAATTAAAAGGTACAGAGAGTGTTTGGACACTGTTATTCTGCTTGTGGTTTTTGCTTGTTCCACCTGCTCAAGGCCTTTGTTTGGCTGGAAATCAATCAATTATTCCTGAACATTCTGCACTTTTGAATAACTCACCGATATTGAATTTATACAACTGAAATATATACACTAGCAAACCTTATCCTAGACCAAAAAAGTCCTTTGTCCAAGGATTATCTTCATGAATCAGTGCAAGTTTGGCATGATTGTACTGGAAGGAAGGAACCAACAGGTGATGCATTGGTGGCTCTACTCTTCATCCAGATAAATGTGAACTACTGGATGGAAGAAACAAACTTTCTACCACCACCAGGTTTGGCCTAGGCCCCAGCAGTAGCATGCCAGCTACTATCAGGCTACACCAAGGCCCCAACATCAGCATGCCAGCTACCACCGGGTCAGGCCCAGGCCCCAGCAGCAGCATGATAGCTACCACAAGGCTACAATCAGGCCCCAGCAGCAGCATGCCAGTTACCACCAGACTATAGCTACAGTCAGGCCCCAGCAGCAGCATGCCAGCTACCACTCGGTCTGGCATCCGGATCAACACCCACAAGTGGGTGAGTCCTGAGACCTACACCATCCACACATACTGAGACGGAGAAGACACTTTACCCATCGATAATACAAACTCAATTGTCACTCATTTCAGTCCACTGACTAACTCACACACTGATATGGATACCTGCTCACAACAAATTGAAAACTCCGAACATTGCGTTGTAACAACGAAAGTGATTGGTTAACTGACTACAATTCCCATAGTCAGCAGGGCAGCCGGGGCCAAGGCTACTGCCCAGCTGAAAGAGAGCTGGCTGATTACCCTGAAGGGCTCGTGTGGGGGGAAAAGGAGAAAACGCTTGGGAAGAGAAAAACACAGGAGCGGACGAGAAGAGAAAGAGTTTTATGTTACGTTAAAGAAAATGAACCAGAAGTAAACTGAAGATACTTATGTTTGTTTTGTGTAGCGGCTTTCTGCTGGAATTAAGTTTACCTTTTGCTAAAATAATGTGAATACAGTATTTTGAGTTAGAAACCATCGTTAGAAACCATTGTCGTCTTGATTTGTGCACCCATGCCTCACAAGCCGATCTCGACCTCTCAAGACATCACACCAGCTATCAAAAGATTACATACACATAAACTTTTCAAAACGGTCAATCATGCCTGAGTGCTCTGGGATACGCACGCAAGACCTAAAGGACTGTTTGGGGGGCATTTGAATATTCAAAGTCTCTTGCCTAAAATGGATCAAATAAAACATCTTGTTGTGGATTCAAACTTGGACTTTCTATGCCTCTCAGAAACGTGGCTACATATAAACTCGCCCTCTGTTGCTTTGAACGTGGATACAATATACTGTATTTAGAAGAGATAGATCGAGTGGTAAAGGAGGAGGAGTAATGTTTTACATTAAAGAACACCTTAACTGCAGCTTGAGTGGTCAAGTGATGTCAAATTGGAATGTATTGGTCTGAAAGTGTCACTATCATCTCAAATGTCTTTTACTCTTATCTGTCTCTACAGACCACCATCGTCCAAATGTGAATTTTATGATCAGCTTAATTCCATGTTAAAGAAATGTGACTTTGACAAAGAGGTTATATTAATGGGTGATTTTAATGTAAATTGGGAGGATAAGTCTGGAAGAAAATCCCTAAAATGTTAAATTGATTGTTTTAATATGACCCAGTTAGTGAACGAACCCACAAGGATAACCCACTCTTCTCAGTCTCAGATTGATTTGATTTTTAGCAATAAACCAGAAAGAATGAAACACACAATATGATAACCGGTATGTCTGACCATAATTTCATACTTTTAACAAGAAAACTTACAAAGAAACATTTTAATATCTCTTCTACCAGAAAAGCTTATCAATTAAGAACACCGGAAGGTGACCAAAATTCATTTGAGGATGCTATACAAGGAATTGATTGGAGCAACTGTTTAATGGGTGCAAGTGTGGAGGAAGACAGCAATATCTTCGTATCTACAATACAGACCACAATTAACAGTTTCCTTAAAAAAGCCAAAATTAAACAAAATCAAGAGAACACACTTCCATGGCTAAATAGTGACATCTGGAATTTAATGAAAAAACGGGACTATGCATTAAAACTGGCGCTCAAGTCTAAATTAGGAAATGATAGGCAGAAATTCATAATGCTGAGAAACCAGGGAATGAAAGAACTTAGAAAAGCAAAAGCTAATTTTTTTATTAAGATCATTGATGAAGCAGGAGGTAATTCTAAAATAATATGGGATAATCTAAAGAAGTTAACAGACAAACATAACAGCAATTCAATGAAGCAACTTAAAATGAATGTGAGCCTGACGCAAAATGTAGTTATAATTTGTACAGGTTTCAATTCATAGTTTATCAACTCAGTGGAAACTTTAACTCAAAGCTCCAGTATTGGTCAATTTGATCCTACACCAGTAAATGAAGGTCAACTGTGCTTCTCTATTCAGGATGTCTCTAAATCTACTGTCACCAGAGTTCTAGGCTCACTCAAGAACTCTGTAGGGCCAAAGATGTTTATGGAATTGACAATATTTTTCTAAAGAAACACAAAGGCACACTTGCTCACCCGATCACAAGCATTGTCAACAAATCTCTCAGGCAATGTGTGTTTCCGAAAGGATGGAAATCAGCCATAGTAACACCCATTTTTAAGTCAGGAGATTCAACCGATGTCTCTAATTATCAGCCAATCAGTATTCTCCCTGCTGTTTCCAAAATTGCTGAGAAATGTGTTGCAGAGCAACTTATTAAACATCTCAACAGCTCTCCATATTAGCTGCATCCTATGCAGTTTGGTTACAGGGCTAATCATTCGACTGAAACAGCCAACTGCTTCCTCTTAGAGAACGTGAAGCTTAAAATGGATAAAGGGGGTGTAGTAGCAGCGGTTTTCATTGACCTCAAGAAGGCTTTTGATACGTTTAACCAGTGGCGGCTGGCCAATAGAGGGCAATGGGGCCTGGCCCCACCTTGAGCCACACAAAAGAAAAAAAAGAAAATTTAAAAAAAGAATAAATTATACAAATTGTCAATATTTGTGTTTTTGAACTGTGGAATGTACCCAGTAATATGTGTAAAATGTGATATCTGCACAAAATATATGCTTTTCCTGCTCGTCCTCTCCGCCTGTGTGCTCGTCTGCTCGTGCTCTCCGCCTGTGTGCACGACACATCTCAGAACGCGCAGCTAGGGGGGCAAAATCGTTTTTGCCCAAAAGAGGCAGGTCTATGAAGCAGTTTAGCCAATTGCTGATTAAAGATATAAATGAGTGACATACAATTTAGCCAATCAGCACCCTCAAATAGATTCAGTGTGGGGCCAAAACAATATTGCCCCCCTAGCTGCGCGTTCTCGTCAGGAGAAGTCTCTAGAGGCGAGCGCCAGCGCGAGCACTACACCTCCAAGTCTCGTTTGAGAGGAGAACTTTGGCGGAGATTCTGCAGGCCAAAGAGCTGATATCAGATCAGCCTGACCTCACAATCAGACAGCAGACTAGCGGGAAAGGGAAGCAGTACATGTGAAGCTTCTGTACTAGCTGTACACCTTGACAGGTTTGGCTAGCTGGATGACATCATGCTAATAACTTATTTAGCTTTTTAAAACAACGGGGACGGATCCAGCATGGACAGTTACGGGAGTGACGAAGTAAGGAAACATGAGAACACCAGGGCACACATGAGAACTCTGTCAAGCTACATATTAGGCAAAGTGAACATCTTTTCTTTTACGTAGTTGTCCTCAGTCTCATCTGCTTAACTTGGTCATGGAGGCATCAACATTTAATTGAGATGGTAAATTAAAAGTGAAAACTCATCATAGCTTAATTTAACATCAGTATTCATAATTACACTTCATGTTTACTTCTCCTGATCTTTACCTCCTATAACAAGGTCCATAGGGACATCTCAATAAATAAACATGTTATATTATATAAGTGTTATTTACTGCTTTTTTTCGTGTTGGAATAAATGTTAAATACTTAACTGCAAAGTAGTAATGCGTGTTTGATACTTAAATTTTTTTTTGCATTAAATCATACTGGGATGTTTGCTGAAATTGATAGGATGGCCCTCCCTAGAAAAGTTTCCACCAGCCGCCACTGCGTTTAACCACAATGTCCTGATTAATAAACTGTCAAATTTTAACTTTTCCCGAGAGTCTCTTACCTTGCTGAAATCCTACCTTGAAGGAAGAACCCAGTGTGTCAGAGTGGGTGATGTTTCATCATCTACTCAGATCTAACGTGGGAGTACCCCAGGGTTCTATTTTAGGACCTTTATTATTCAATTTATACATTAATGATTTCCCGGGTGTCTGCAATGGGTGTGATATTCAAATGTACGCTGACTATACAGTGATGTATGTGCACGCAAAAAACAAAGAACACGCTGCACTTAAACTCACGTCCACAATGACAAATGTAACTAAATGGCTTGCAGATTCCTGCCTTCACCTGAATGTTAAAAAGACTGTTTGTATGTTCTTCACAAAGAGGGCTTGCAAAGTGTCACCAGAGCCAGATGTCTATGTTGCTGGTGAGAGGCTACAGGTAGTGTCAGATTTTAAATATTTAGGAGTTTTTATCGATTCTAATCTCTCTTTTAAAAAGCAGGTAAAACATGTGTTGGAGTCAGATCTTTTCAGGGGAGACCCAGACCGCTGGACTTTCGCTGCTGCAAACCTTCGGCAGCGGATTCGCACCAAAAATGAACTGGATCCGGTTAACAATCAAAAAGTATTTAATAAACAAGAGAAGCTAGAACAGTTGCAAACTGAATTACTCTATCGATATCAATATGTCCCCAGGGCAGAGTTCTCACAAGGCCCACTAAATAGCCCAGCCCAGCTGGTAAACTACCCAGAGTGGTAACGGCGCGACCTCTGGCAAAAACCCTCTGGAACTAAGCCTATATTTAAAAGTCTCTGTCCGAAAGTTTAAATGTCCAGTATCAGCCTCTGTGATTGGCCGAAATTCAATAGCCCCTCCTGGCTTTTGGGCAGTTATCATCTCAGTGTTTGGTTGAAGTTGTCCGGACTCCTCCTCTGGTCCTGCTGGTCAGTTGTCCATCCCTCTGTTCTCTGCTGCACCTCTGTAAAGCCTCACTCAAAATGTTCCCTTTCTGACCCTCAAAACTAATCACACAGTGTTTTAATACCTTTAGTGACTATACTTCTATGGTTTAATACATTCAATGAGTAAAATACTGTAACATATAATATCCTCTATAAGTAAGAATATTGTAAACATATAATACATTCCATAAGTAAATATATTGTGACTTAACATATTTTGACATTCTTATTATTGTGACACTTCTACTCACCACTTGGGGTGTTATTAAATCCTACTAATAATGTTTCCAATACTGAAATCCTTCACACATGTGACAAAGGTTTTAAGATGTAATCTCATGAATTTTGGATGTATAAGAAACCATGCAGGCTGCGAAACTGTATTTTAATGCGATGATTGTCCCCCATCTGACCTACTGCTTAGCCAGCTGGGCACAAGCCAGCAGCACAACATTAAAATATATTCATATTCTCCATAAACAAGCTCTAAAAACACTTGATAAAAAAAATAAAAACTCACCATCACTGCAATATCCTCATCAAACACCATATCTTGAGTTGGGAGAACCTCATTAAATTCACTGATGTGTGCTTGTTTTTAAAATGTTAGATGGTATGGCCCCGCCTCCACTTAGTGATTTTATTCAACAAAGGACTCAAAGCAGCAGACAGACTAGATCTGCTTCAAGAGGTGATTGTGTCATTTCACAAAGGTCAAGCTCTTTTAGCAAATCTACATTCTCTGTGAAGGCAGCACACTCGTGGAATACTCTGCCACCACACAAACGCGCACAAAACATGTACAAAACATTCAAACATAGCCTTAAGGAATGGCTGGTTGCCAATCAGGCGTGTGTAGACCTGAGTGTCCTCTGAATCCTTGATACTGTGTGGGCAAACCTTAATCTTTAGGTGAAATTCCTAAGGTGGCATTGTGATGCTCTGACTATTGGTTAATGTCCACGTAAACTTTAAACCACATCCCACCTTCCTCTCGCCACACGTGCATTGATGTACTGTCTGTCCTGCCTGCTTGTTTCGTCTATATGTATATTTGTCTTGTTCAGTGTCGCTATTTTCCATTTTGATGTGTATGTTATGTGCCTCAGTGTTATATATGTGCTTGTACTGTAGGTGGGTTTGTTCTGCCTGACGCATGCTGCAGCCTGTTATGTCTGCTCTGCTCTAGTGTCGTACACTTTTCTTTTGCTTATATGAGAGTTGATTGTATGAGATATTGATTAAGACTGAAACATGGAGAGCACAGCTACTCACATCTTTTTATTATAGTTGTCAAATGTTTGTCTATACATATATACTTTTTATGCTTACAAACATATTGTGCGCATGTCTTGGCGATGTTTAGTCAGCCACTGTGTGCTAAGAAAGTCTAGTCTGAGACCCAGGACAGCACTAAATGGGCCTTGTGGGAAGAATGTTTTCCCAACAGTATTCCTGTTTTGGAGTGTTTCTAATGGGACTTCTGGGTCTCGAGTAGAAGGTAACATTTTGAAGTGGCTTTATCTGTTTGGCACATAGCTCATTCACGTATTTATTTTATTGCCTTCATGGAAAAATTTGGTTTAGTCACACTCAAGGGCATCGCACAAAATATTCGCAAAGTCTTACACATATTACAACACAAGGCAATACGTTTAAGTGACATGCTGCTTTGCTGTTAATGACTTAACCGATGAGCTCCTGCTCTATGGTTTTCACTTCTGCTAATGTACAATGTATATCATCTTTGTATCACGCTACATAATATTTGAAGTGAATATTTATCTATCTGTGTAACTGCTGCTGCATATCATGTGGTTTGCTGTGTTTAGATGTATCTGTTATTAGATAGTGTATTCCTCTTGCAGTCTTAGTTGCGTATCAAGAGAATGACTCTAAGGGCTGATGCTTGCATGCAGTACAGTCCACATAATGGCTGATGATAGGCTCTGTCATCAGATGAGTGGTGTTTCTAGGTGGACAAAAATGGTGGGGCAACAAGTACTGTGGACAAATGCAAAACGTACACATACACAATTTTATATTTTTACATGATACGCTCTTTTACATTTACCACATAGTTTAAGATAATTAGGCCTCTTGAGCCAAGCACAATTAAAGACCCAGTGTGTAAGATTTAGTGGCATCTACTTGTGAGTTGCAGATTGCAACCAACTAAATACCCCTCAGCTCACCCATCCCTTTCCAACCGTGTTGGAGAACTACAGTGGCCTTCAGGTAGGGATAGTTATATTTAGGATTTTAATAGATAATATATTTTAATAAATATCTAACCTTGCATCACCAGCCATTAGTCCAGATAGTAGCCTACTTATCGAGACTGCAGTACAGCTGCTTTCTTGCAACTCTCTGTGACTCTGTCTGACATTGTTAATGGCAACGGTGAGTACAAAAGAAAAAACATCATAATTCTGCTATATGGTTGTACAGTTTGCTTGTGACAGGTCTCAGTTTGAGAGAGCCTGATGACAGATTTGTTTGTCAAAAAAAATGATGGGGCAGGCAAACGTGTGGCTTCTTCTCCAGCTGTCTTTAATTAGATTGTATATAGATTAGAAAGCTTTATTAATCCCCAGTAGGGAAGCTCATTTGCCACCAAATCAACTCATACAGACAACAAACAATAGACATAGCATTCACAGTACACAACAAATAGAAAACACAGTACAACGAATGCACAACACCATAAGAATCCATTTGAGAATAGCAAAAAGATGCTACATCTAAAAAACACATCTAAAAGTATTCATTAAAAAATATGACCGCTGCTGGAACCAAACACCTTCTAAATCGTTCAGTAGAAAACTGAGGCATTCTTAGTCGCTCACTGAATGAGCTTCTGAGTCCGTTAAAGACGCAGTGTAATAGATGTCCTTCAAAATACACAACCGTTTTCAACTTGCTCTTTTCTACAGTGTCCTTAAGTGGGTCTGGGGTAGGCTGATCACTGAGCCAGCCTTTCAGATCATCTTATTGATCCTATTTTTATCATCCGCAGTGATGCAGCCCACCCCCACCCAGCAGAGCACTGCATAAAAGAGGACACAAGCTAAGGTTCCCTGATAAAAAACATGAAGAATAATAGTCTTGACTTCACCTTCTTGAATACAGCATCGGTGTTCTTTTTTTCAGTTCAATTTACTGTCCAGGTAGACCCCAGGATATTTGTATGATTGGACAATTTATATCTGCTGACCCTTAATTGTCACATGGGGAGACCTCCTCATTCTTCCCTCTGAAATCAATAACTAACGTTTTTGATTAATTTTAAAAGATTTGTTATCACACCAGCTGACAAATGATTCAACCTCTTGTTTATAGGCCAGGTCATTATCAACTAGGGCAGTGTCATGTGAAAACTTTTGGATTTTACAGGACACCTAACTATGCCCATATTCAGGTGTATAGAGTGATAATAATAGGGGGATGAAAGCCTGCCCTGTGGTGTTCAGGTTAAAATAGTGTCAGACCGTTTTTTATCAAGCCTGAAATGAATTTCGCTACATTGTTGTCTTTATTTGTTGTTTGGCAGGGGCTACCATGCAATGTGCCACCTGCCCATCAGGGCTAACTAACATTCATACTGTAAAGTAAAGCAATAGAGGCTTCTTAGTTTGCTCAACTCCGTTTAATGGATCACCGTGTGTCTCACTATACATGCATCTGGAACTCCCGTTAACCCCCAGTATATGCGCAAGCGCATTAGACTACCGTATATGACATCTCCCCCTCTTTTGAGTGTTGTGTCAATAACATCAAAGGAACACTCAGACAGCACATAACATAAACCAAGATTAACTCAAATTAACTTAAATGGAGACATTTCAACATACAGTGGTCTCTTTCCAATCAACCAACAAATAAACATTATCAACATCAATGGCTGTATAACTTTATTTTTTTAAAACAAATCAACATTACCACATCCATGTCAGTACAACTTTTCTTTTCTCTTCTCCCCCCCCTAAAGGCCATATAATCTGCACTTCTACAGGTCAAGCCTGTCGACTTGCTTGCACACCCGTCCAGATCTGGTCACAGTCTGACCGGGTAGAGGGGTTGTGGGTGTGGCCACACTCTGACTGACAGGAACAGTCTCTAACATGTTAGCTCTGTCAGAGTGTGTGTCTGTCCCTGTGATCTCCCCGTGCGCTGCTGGGATGGGCTGGGGAACCGGTCCCAGTCTTTGCACGCACAGATGGAAACAAGCACGTTCGTGTATTACATTCCTTCTCGGCACAAAGTACTCATCGAACTTTCCAAGCACCCGAACAAAACTATCTCTATGTCCATCTTCGGTAAATGCAAACGAACGGAAGATGTTCTCCGACTCGCTTCCCATAGCGTATATCAGGCTGCTAACCTGCACGGCGCCATCTTCTTTGTCCAGCTTGGTGGCGGTTCTGAATCTCACAAAACGCTGCTTCCACTCCGACCATTCTCCTGGCTTATCGAAGGAAAAGTTTGTCGGGGGATTGAACTTTGCCATAACTCCGTTTTCACTTCTGACACCATGTAAAGTAAAGCAATAGAGGCTTCTTAGTTTGCTCAACTCCGTTTAATGGATCACCGTGTGTCTCACTATACATGCATCTGGAACTCCCGTATAACCCCCAGTATATGCGCAAGTGCATTAGACTACCGTATATGACACATACAACATTCACAAACCCATTCATATACCCATTCATACATCGACATTCACTTGCGGAGCCGGGGATCGAACTGCCGATCCTCACATTGAAGGATGACCCGTTCTTCACTGAGCCACAGTTACTCCTCTGGTATCGTGTCAGACAGCCACGTTTCTGTTAAACATAGTAGGCTGCTATGTCGGTATTTGCCATCATACCTCAAGTAAGCTGTCAACTCATTTGCCTTAATAACCAAGGAGCAGACATTCCCCATGATAGCAGAGGGTAACACAGGTTTGTACCCCCTAAAATGTTCTTCAGCCCCCCCCAAATAATTTGGCATTATTGGCTTTAAAAAAATTTAAAAAATGTATTTATTTTTATTTTGGTGATGTCATTAAATTAAACTATTGTTTCTCACATGGACAAGTTATTTATAACTCTAACATGCTACATATGTGCCTGCGTTCTGGTTTGTATGTTTTCTCCCCCTTCAAATTACAATCCAACAGCCTATCATCATACTTAACGATATAAACCCCGGGCACTAGGATCTTGGGGAGGCTGCTGTGCTGGCTTTCGCACTCTGCCAAGTAACGTCTCTAGTCAACGACAGCCAGGATTATAGCTAAGGAGTTTAGTTCAAACTACGTAAATGATGCACGGAGTGAAATTGTAAGTACAGGTTGTTACAGAATGTGGCTATCTGTAGTTGTTAACGATTGTTACCTGCTTAAATTTAGGTTTACTTGAGGCAAATGAAAGGGAATATTGTAGTGGGCTATGTTAATACTAAGCCCCCCCTTTCTTTGAACCCTAGAAACGCCCCTGCTCATCCGTCCTGTCTCACAGGTCAGGCTAGTCTGGGCTGTACCTTGCTAGCCTCCCTTGCAGGTAAGATGACACTGGGTTGTTCAGGCCTTTCGGAAGTTGGAATGTGGACTGCATTTTCCCCAAGGCTGGCAGACGGAGATGGAGTAACTCAGGCGACCATAAGAAGCTACGCACAACAGGAGAGAGAGAGACTTTCACCCAACCAGAGTGGTGCCGATATCCGTGTAAGACCCAGTGTAGGTGTAGTTTCTGGCTGAATATAAAGAAAGGTTTCTGAATACATGAATGCTTCTGCTCAGGATATTGTGACTTGACTTCTGTCTGTAATTTGTTTCAGCTGCTTATGGAAATGACAGATCTGTTCAATGGTAATTCCATGAATTTGCTTATGATTTCCATGGCTTATGAAAAGGTATTTGTTATGTTCCCCGTTTGGCATTTAAGGGATGCGGGGAGTAACGATGTAAATTTCCCGGGGAAAGAGAGAATGAGCACTGATGAGGGTTTAACAAAAGGGGTATTTATTGCAGATTGATTAAATGCTCGCAAGGACCCAACTGAAAACTACTTTCTTATCAAAAGAAAGCTACACTACTTGAGGATATACAAACAGCACACACGGCTTAAACACATGCTGGAACACCCACTGACACACACAGCGGTTTGCCCAAGGCGCTCCTCTCCTTTTAGCCACCGCTAATCGCGATTGAACGCAGCCGCGTCCAATCAGCTGCTGCAGCTGGCATCCGGGACAGAGGGTGGCATCCGAGGACACTGAGGGTAAGCAGAGGGAGAGCACAAGCACAACACGGCACGTAACACCCCCTCCCATAAAACCAAACACTTGTTTGGTCACAACCAACCCCCACCAGACATGTATTTACATTATAACAAAAAACACACAAACAGCACACACTGTTTAAACACAAGGCTTAAACACAAGGCTTCACTACAGCGGTTTGCCAAAGGCGTTGTCCATGAGGAGCTCCTCTCCTTTTATCAGAATTGGAATCAGAATCAGAATCAGAATCAGCTTTATTGGCCATGTATGCTTACGCATACATGGAATTTGTCTCCGGTTTCCACTCCGCTCTCAATGTACAAACACAAATTTACAATAAACAAGAAAATATATGTATAAAGAATAAAAAAGGGCAGCAAAAAAGTAGAACGGATGTAGGTATAAACATTTAACAGCTATATACAATATAAGTATAAATATATATCCGAGAGAAAAAGTGTATATACATGTGAACATAAACCTATAGACAATGGCATGAATTGTAAGTGGTGGTAGTAGTGCAGTATAACTTATTTATTGTTCATCAGAGTGATGGCCAGTGGAAAGAAGCTGTTCCTGTGTCTGGTGGTTTTGGCATACAGAGCCCTGTAGCGCCTACCAGAGGGGAGGAGTTGGAACAGCTTGTGTCCAGGGTGTGAGGGGTCTGCAGAGATCTTTCCAGCCCGTTTCCTGACTCTGGAGGTGAACAAGTCCAGGATGGACGGCAGGCTGGAACCAATGATCCTCTCTGCAGACCTGACAATCCGTTGCAGTCTGTTCCTGTCCTGTTTGGTGGCTGATCCAAACCACACAGTGATAGAGGAGCAGAGAACAGACTGGATGATGGCTGAGTAGAACAGAATGAGCAGCTCCTGAGGCAGGTTGAACTTCTTGAGCTGGCGCAGG
Source organism: Anarhichas minor (assembly GCF_050575085.1). Lineage (NCBI taxonomy): Eukaryota > Metazoa > Chordata > Actinopteri > Perciformes > Anarhichadidae > Anarhichas > Anarhichas minor. Next base: position 1,252,466 of record NW_027466504.1, read on the forward strand.
AAGTACAACCTCTGCTGGGCCTTTTTCCGGATGGTGTTGATGTTGGGAGCCCACTTCAAGTCCTGGGAGATTGTGGATCCCAGAAACTTGAAGGTCTCCACAGCAGACACCGTGCTGTTGAGTATGGTGAGGGGGGGGCAGTGTTGGGGGGCTCCTCCTGAAGTCCACTGTCATCTCCACAGTTTTGAGCCTGTTAAGCTCCAGGTTGTTCTGACCACACCAGAGGACCATGCTGTTCAACCTCCCGCCTGTACGCAGACTCATCACCGTCCCTGATGAGGCCGATGACCGTTGTGTCGTCTGCGAACTTCAGGAGTTTGACCGTTGGGTCCTCTGAGGTGCAGTCATTAGTGTAGAGGGAGAAGAGCAGTGGGGAGAGCACACATCCCTGGGGGGCGCCAGTGCTAATAGTCCGAGTACTGGATGTGATTTTTCCCAGCCTCACCTGCTGTGTCCTGTCAGTCAGGAGGTTTGTGATCCACTGAGAGGTGGAGGCAGGCACAGTGAGCTGGGAGTTTGGGTTGGAGTATTGCTGGGATGATGGTGTTAAACGCTGAGCTGAAGTCCACAAACAGAACCCTTGCATATGACCCTGGGGAGTCGAGGTGTTGCAGTCCCATACTGACTGCATCATCCACCGACCTGTTTTCACGGTAGGCAAACTGCAGGGGGTCCAGCAGGGGTCCTGTGATGTCCTTCAGATGGGTCAACACCAGTTTCTCAAAGGATTTCATGACCACAGACGTCAGGGCGACGGGCCTGTAGTCATTTAATCCTGTGATGGAGGGTTTCTTGGGGACGGGGATGATCGTGGAGCGTTTGAAGCAGGAGGGGACTTCACACAGCTCCAGTGATCAGTTGAAGATCTGTGTGAAGATGGGGGCCAGCTGGTCAGCACAGACTTTCAGGCAGGAGGGTGACACACCGTCTGGGCCTGGTACCTTCCTGATCTTCTGTCTGTGGAAGAGCCGACTCACATCCTCCTCGCAGATCCTCAGTGCCGGTGGGGGGTCGGTTGGGAGAGGTGAGAAGGAGGCAGGGGGTGTAGGTGGTTGTTTGATGGTGGGGTGTGTGAAAGTGGGCTTATCAAACCTGCAATAGAATAAATTCAGGTCGTCAGCCAGTTGGTGATTGGCCTCAGTGGGGGGGGATGGTCTCCTGTAGTTGGTGAGTACTTCCAGGCCTCTCCAAACTGACGAGGGGTCGTTGGCTGAAAACCTTTTCTCCAGCTTTTCAGTGTAGCTTCTCTTAGCTACCCTGATCTCCCTCATCAGTGTGTTCCTGGCCTGGTTGTAAAGGATCCTGTCCCCACCTCTGTAGGCCTCCTCCTTGGCCCGACGAAGCTGCCTGAGTTTCTCAGTAAACCAGGGTTTATTGTTGTTGAATGTGCAGAAGGTTTTATTCGGCACACACATGTCCTCACAAAAACTGATGTACGATGTCACAGTGTCAGTGAGCCCATCCAGGTCTGTAGCAGCAGCCTCAAAAACACTCCAATCAGTGCAGGCAAAGCAGGACTGTAGCTCCAGCTTTGCCTCGTTGGTCCATCTCCTCACAGTCTTCACCACAGGCTTTGCAGTTTTGCAATTTCTGCCTGTAGGTCGGGAGAAGATGGACCAGACAGTGATCAGAGAGTCCCAGAGCTGCACGAGGGAGTGAGTGATATGCATCCTTTATTACAGTGTAGCAGTGGTCCAGTGTGTTTTTGTTCCTGGTGCTACACTTAATATGCTATCTGTATTTAGGCAGTTCTTTGCTGAGGTTTGCTCTGTTAAAGTCCCCAAGAACAATGAGCAGGGAGTCTGGGTGTTTGTGCTCCATGTTGTTGATCTGCTCAGCCAGGTGTTGGAGCGCCTCACTCACACAGGCCTGTGGTGGGATGTAAACACAGACCAGAATGAATGAGGAAAACACCCGCGGTGAATAAAATGGTTTGCAGTCTATTAAAAGTGTTTCTAGGTGAGGGCTGCATGATTCCTTTAACACTGTGACATCTAGGGTTGTCACGATACCAAAATTATGACTTCGATACAATACCTGCCATAAGTATCATGATACTCGATACTTACAATACGATACCAGAATTCAATACAATACCACAAATACGATACGATACTGGTATATTTATCTATATACCAGTTCCCTTTTTTACCAGCTTGTTCCTGCCCAGCTTTTTGACACTTAACAAATGGCATTAATATTGGTATTAGCCTACAGCAAGATATTAATGAAAACTACATGGTGCCATGATTGCTGCTGACTCTGCTGGCATCTGTCTGACAGAATAGGATATATGAGCTATGATGTAAAATAGTTTATTCCAGCTCCTTTAAGATGCTTCAAGTGTCAAAGAATGGGACACTCCGCAGGGCAATGTAAGGGGAAGCAGAGATGTGCATGAATACGGAAAATGTGGTCAAGATGTAAAAATTAAATGTTGTAACTGCGGCGGTGAACACAGCGCTGCTTTTGGAGGATGCCCAGTTCAAATACAAGCAAAGGAAGTGCAGAAATATAAAATACTTTACAAGTGTCTTATGCGGAAGCAGCTAAACAAGTGAAGGAAAATTGTCACGATCAGGCTTTGCCTTGTGTGTTCTGTGTGGTTCTTTCTGTAGCTCCTCACTCTACCTGTCAGCCTCAGCACCAGTCTAAATCAGCCACTCCCTCAGCACCAGTCTAACTCCCTTCACCTGCCCCTGATCACTAATCAAGCACTCCCTCATCAGCACAACTCTCCTCACCTGTTCTATGCCACTATTTAAACCCCTGCCTCCCAGTCACCCACTGCCAGATCATTGTTTGTGTTCATACCTACCCGCCCGTTTTGCTCGTCCTGTTCCCGGTTTCCCAGTCTGCCTGCCCTGCCTCGTCCTGCCGGATTTCCCCCCTCGTCTCTTGTCTCGTCCTTGGATTCCCTGTTGTGTTCGTATTCATTAAAACCTTTTTCTCACTGCATCTGACTGTCTGCGCTTGAGTCCTCATCATGCCCCGTGACAGAAAATGATAAAGTTACATCCAGGGAAACCCACATGATATAAGAGAATCTGGGATTAGACAACCTCCTGTGGACCTTCCTCCTGTCCTAGATCAGAGTCAAACGGAGTTAAATCCATGCATAAAAGAGATAAATGAGGACACGCTAATTGTAGATAAAATCTGTTTCGTGGCCTTCATCTGCAAAACTATGAATTTCGCAATTCAACAAAAGAGAAAAAGTGACAGAATAAAGACAATCGTAGAGGCAGCCATAGAGATACTGGGGATTAAAGAAGTTAAGGCTGATCTGATTCATAAGATGTTGAACCCTCCTAACTATGATGGACAGGTTCAGGGTGATTAACCTCATAATGGTGTTGCATATCCTACAATGGAATGCCAGAAGTCTAATTGCAAATGGGCAAGAATTCAAGAAGGTTGTAGCTGAGCTGACAGTTACACCAGATGTTATTTGCATTCAAGAAACTTGGTTAAAACCTCAATTGGACTTCGTCATTTCAGGATACAGATCTGTCAGATGTGATAGAATTGGAAAACAAGGTAGAGGGTGTGTAACATTTATTAAGGATACCTTAGCATCAGTGGCGGCTGGTGGAAAATTTTCTTGGTAGGGCTGTGCCACATCCAATTAATTTTACCAAAAATCCCAGAATGATTTAATGCAAAAAAAGGTATCAAACACACATTACTACTTTGCAGTTAGATATCTAATATTTATTCCAACATGAAAATAAAGCAGGAAATAACACTTAAAAAAACAAGTCAGGACATCGTATTTTTGTCACCCTCACAAGTAATTCAGTATTATCCATCCATCCATTTTCCACCGCTTATCCGGGGTTGGGTCGCGGTGGCAACAGGCCAAGCCGGCCGACCCAGACCTCCCTCTCACCGGCAACATGTTCCAGCTCATTCTGGGGGATCCCGAGGCGTTCCCAGGCCAGCTGGGAGATGTAATCTCTCCAGCATGTTCTGGGTCTTCCCCGGGGTCTCTTCCCAGTTGGACGTGCCTGGAAAACCTCCAGTGGGAGGTGTCCAGGAGGCATCCTAATTAGATGCCCGAACCACCTCAGCTGACTCCTTTCGACGCGAAGGAGTAGCGGCTCGACTTCAAGTTCCCTCCTGATGACCGAGCTCCTTACCCTATCTCTAAGGCTGAGCCCGGCCACCCTACGGAGGAAACTCATTTCGGCCGCTTGTAGCCGCGACCTTGTCCTTTCGGTCACGACCCAGAGTTCGTGACCATAGGTGAGGGTAGGAACGTAGACCGAGTGGTAAATTGAGAGCTTTGCCTTCCGGCTCAGCTCCCTCTTCACCAAGACGGTCCGGTGCAGCGCCTGCTTTACTGTTGCAGCCGCACCGATCCGCCTGTCGATCCCGCTCCATCTTACCCTCACTCGTGAACAAGACCCCGAGATACTTAAACTCCTTCGCTTGAGGTAGGCACTCCGTCCCCACCTGGAGGGAGCAATCCACCGGTTTCCAGCAGAGAACCATGGCCTCAGATTTGGAGGTGCTAACTCTCATCCCCGCCGCTTCACACTCGGCTGCAAACCGCCCCAGTGAATGCTGGAGGTCATGATCCGAGGAGGCTAACAGGACCACATCATCTGCAAATAGCAGAGAGGCAATCCCGAGACCCCCGAAACTGACGTTCTCCGCCCCCAGGCTGCGCCTAGATACCCTGTCCATGAAAATCACGAACAGGACCGGTGACAAAGGGCAGCCCTGGCGGAGGCCAACACCCACCGGGACGTGTCTGACTTATTGCCGAGAATGCGGACACAGCTCCTACTGCAGTCGTACAGAGACCGGATCGCCCGTTGTAACGGGTCCGGCACCCCATACTCCCACAGCACCCCCCACAAGACCCCCCGAGGGACCCGGTCGAAAGCCTTCTCCAAGTCCACAAAGCACATGTAGACTGGTTGGGCAAACTCCCAGAGCCCCTCCAGTAGTCTTGCGAGGGTAAAGAGCTGATCCACTGTTCCACGGCCGGGACGGAATCTGCACTGCTCCTCTTGAATCTGACGTCCGACAAGCGGTCGGAGCCTCCTTTCCAGCACCCTGGCATAAGCCTTCCCCGGGAGGCTGAGTAGTGTGATACCCGGGTAATTCGAGCACACTCTCCGGTCCCCCTTTTTGAAGATGGGAACCACCACCCCGGTCTGCCATTCCATGGGCACTGATCCCGACCCCCATGCGACATTGAAGAGGCGTGTCAGCCAGGACAGCCCAACTATGTCCAGCGCCTTCAGCATCTCAGGGCGGATCTCATCCACCCCCGGAGCCTTGCCACCAAGGAGCTTTTTGACAACCCCAGCGACCTCTGCCAGGGATATGGGTGAGCCTCCCCCTAGGTCCTCAGGCGCTGCCTCCTCTGCAGAGGACATATTGGTCGGGTTTAGGAGTTCCTCAAAGTGCTCTTTCCACCGCCCGACGATCTCCTCCGTCCGGGTTAGCAGTTCCCCCCCCTGCTGAGAACAGCCTGGGGTAAGCCCTGCTTTCCCTTCCTGAGCCATCGGATGGTTTGCCAGAACCTCCTTGAGGCAAACCGAAAGTCCTTCTCCATGGCCTCCCCGAACTCCTCCCATGCCCGAGTTTTAGCATTCGCGACCACCGCAGCTGCAGCCCTTCTGGCCTGCCGGTACCTGTCAGCTGCTTCAGGAGACCCCTGGGCCAACCAGGCCTTGAAGGTCTCCTTCTTCAGCTTGACGGCTTCCCTCACCTCCGGTGTCCACCACCGGGTTCTCGGGTTGCCGCCACGACAGGCACCGATGACCTTCCGGCCACAGCTCCTAGCGGCCGCATCCACAATAGAGGCTTTGAACATGGTCCACTCGGATTCCGTGTCCCCAACCTCCCTCGGGATGTGTGAGAAGTTCTTCCGGAGGTGGGAGTTAAAGACCTCCCGGACAGGGTCCTCCGCCAGACGTTCCCAGTTTACCCTCACGACACGTTTGGGTTTGCCGGGTCTTTCCAACCGGTTCCCCTGCCATCTGATCCAACTCACCACCAGGTGGTGATCAGTTGACAGCTCTGCTCCTCTCTTCACCTGAGTGTCCAAGACATACGGTCGCAAATCAAATGATACGATTACAAAGTTGATCATTGATCTCCGGCCTAAGGTGTTCTGGTACCAGGTACACTTATGAGCCACCTTATGTTCGAACATAGTGTTCGTTATGGCCAAACCGTGGCAAGCACAGAAGTCCAATAACGAAACACCATTCGGGTTCAGATCGGGCAAGCCGTTCCTCCCAATCACCCCCCGCCAGGTTTCTCCGTCATTGCCCACGTGAGCGTTGAAGTCCCCCAGGAGAACTATGGAGTCGGTAGGCGGCGCCCTTTCCAGGACCCCTCCCACCGACTCCAAGAAGGCCGGATACTCCGAACTGCTGTTTGGTGCATAAGCACAAACCACAGTCAGAGCCTTGCTCCCCGCAACCCGTAGGCGCATGGAGGCGACCCTCTCGTTCTCCGGGGAGAACTCCAACACAGCGGCGCTCAGCCGGGGGCTCGTGAGTATCCCCACTCCCGCCCGGCGCCTCTCACCCTGGGCAACTCCGGAAAAGGACAAAGTCCAACCCCTCTCCAGGAGCTTGGTGTGGAGGTGAGTCCAACTATTTCTATCTGGTATCGCTCCACCTCCTGCACCAGCTCCGGCTCTTTCCCCGCTAGCGAGGTGACGTTCCACGTCCCTAGAGCTAGTCTATGCCGCCGGCGATCGGCATGCCCAGGCCTCCCGCCCGACCCGCCGCCCGGTCTGCATAGCACCCGACCCCGATGCTTGTCCCTGCGGGTGGTGTGTCCACAGGGTGGCTGCTCCATGGTGTTTATTCGGGCTGAGCCCGACCAGGCCCCATGGGCAAAGGCCCGGCCACCAGACGCTCGCCTACGAGCTCCCCTCCTGGGTCTGGCTCCTGGAGGGTGCCCCGGTTTCCCTGGTCCGGGCGAGGTGGCTATAGTCCGTGGGCTAACTATCATAGGGTCGTTTTGAACGTAATTCAGTATTATGTATTTTATATATATATATATATATATATAATATATAATCTAATGTTTATTTATTGAGATGCCCCTATGAACCTTGTTTGTTGGGGAAACACCCAATCACTGTGGTGAGGAAACCTGCATGTTTTTCTGACAGATTATTTGTAGAGGAATTTTGCTCTTCTGTGGCAAACCTCTCAATAACCTTCTTATTGAAGTCAGGAATGTCCCTGACAAGTTTCTTCTCCATGGAGAGCATAGCCAGAGCATTAAGGCGATCCTGTGTCATGGTATTTCTCAGGAAGGTCTTGATCCTCTTCAAAGTAGAGAAACACCTCTCGGATTCAGCTGTGGTCATGGCTGTGGTGATGAGGATCCTGAGAAGACTGACAGTCTCTGTGAAGGTGCTCTGAAGGTTGTTTTCCATGAAAAACTGGTACATAGGCACTGCACCACTGCAAGCCTTGAAGTCACTGTTCTCATAGATGAGGGACAGTTCTGTTTTGAGCTTGGCCTGATTCAACATGGGGTATGCCTCCACTGTGGTTTCAAGCGCTGAATCAGGGAACTTCACAGTGTGTTGTGGGAACAACTCTCCATGCAACAGTGTTGCGCTGATGAGGTGCTGGGTGAAGGAGAACCGCTCCTTGGCATGCATCAGGATGGTATCACATACCTGTAAAAGAGATAAGCTTAAAATTTGCAATAAAGCTATTTTGATGAAAGTGATTCTGATTAAACACTTTCCAAGTCAAGTATATGCCTTTTGAAAATTCAAAAATACAATGTGTGTAAAATCTTACAAAGAACTTTAGATGATGGGAAATTATAACTAAATCATCAAAATGTATCAGAAGGTCAGTTACCAGCTTGTCCTCCCCTTTTCAAGGAGACAGACGACTATGTTACTGAATATTTGACTACTTCCTGTAATTAGCATACACACATACTGTATAGTATACACACATATAGTATATGTCTGTGTGTGAGTGTATAAAGTATATATATTGACAACTACATCACAACTTACCTCTGTAGCCAGCCTCTGTTGTTCTCCTGGTCCCAGCATCCTCCGTTGCTTTTTGGGCTGGTGCTGCTGGTCAGATGCACTGTCCCCACACAGAGAGGAAATAGAGGCTCTGTTCCAAAAAATTAAGTTTAAGTTGCTAACTTGCCATCTTCAATAACAACTAGGCCTCTTCTAGAAATTGACTTGGTGGACACCTGAATAAGCCTGTTATTAGAAATTGTGTTTAATAACTACCTGCATTATTATACAAATCTTCTTTTTCCTTTTAAACTATTTAAACAAATATCATTGTGATGTTCTCTATGATAATCATTCACTTTGATGACTAGGCACATTTAGGCTTTCTAACAACAAAAGCTTTATTAGCCAGTAGTAGATATAGTTATTTACCCGATCGTTAGAATGCTGTCTGTGAACCTTTGGACAAGTGACTTAATGAAGACAGGGTCGATGTTCCTCTTCTGCAGCTGGTTGAATAGCATGTCCACATTTGGCATGATCTTGTGGAACAATGCCAGGAAAAAACAGAAAGTCTTGTCTTCAAGCATCCTCACAAAGCCCCCTGCCTCTCTGACAGTTAGGGGATCAAAGTTCCCAGAGTCTCTGATGGCCTGGAAACACTTTAGGAGGTCATCCTTGTGCTCGTACACAGTATTTACAGCGCGACTGTGGAAGTTCCACCGTGTTGTAGAGGCTCTAGGAAGTCTATGCGCAACCACTTGGTCAAGCACGGTGGTTCGCTTGGGTGACCTGGAGAAGAAGGCAGAAAACCCACCAAGGTCAGAAAAGAAGGTACGGATCCTGGGGATGTCTGATGTTGCCTTCTGCATGATGAGGTTCAGCTGATGCGCGTAGCAGTGGACGTAGTGAGCATTTTCGTAGACATCCAATATCTTACGCTGCACTCCGCCGGTGGCTCCCCTCATTACAGCAGCCCCATCGTAAGCTTGGGCGATAAGTTTGGCCTTTTGTCTGTTTGGGAGAATAGCGCTTAGCCTCTCCATAAGCGCTGTAGCGATGGTGTCAGCGGTTGCGTTCTGGATGGTAATGTACTCGAAAAACCGCTCTTGGATGTTACTGTTGGCGTCGATGTAGCGTAGCACAAGCACCAGCTGGCAGTGGGTGGAAATGTCAGTCGTCTCGTCTGCTTGAATGGCAATAAAATCAGCGCTCTTTACTTCCTCCTTCATAACCGACAGCATGCAGTCCAACAGCTCGTTTTGTACCGTCTTTGACGTGCCTACCTCTTAAGCTCGGGCCCTATTTGTAGGCCTCTGCTCGAAAATAGCATACCCATACTAAAGTGACCATAGTTCTGTAACTACAAGATCTATTTTAATAATTTTTGTTGATATAATCAGATCACAACACTTGTGAGATTGTTCAGATGGGTAATATTGTGTATATGTTGCTGGTTAATATAGTAATGAAGACATTAGACAGCTCAAATTGAAAATAATCAGGTTCACCTGAAAAAAAAGCACTTTTATTGATATAAGGTTGTTGAAATAATGCAGATATCTCCCTAAAAACTCACCCAAATCATAGCACATCAAGATCAGTAGTTGCTGAATAAAGGTTAAAGTGGGATAAAGTGAAGAATAAGAGGCTTTAGTAGAGAGCAGTCAAGCGAGGTCATCATTTTCGAACCAGCTGTTGCAGCTCTTACATTGTACTTTTATATACTATATAACTATATATTTCACTTTTTTATCACTCATATTATTCAATACATCCAAATACAGCTGTTAGGAATCATTTTGAGATTCCTAACATCATCAGAGCCTGTTTCTGGCTGTCATCTATAGGATTTTCTCAGTTCATGTGTGTGTATGGGGCTGTAGCTCAGCCTATCATCGGTCGATTTCAGTCAATAAGCCCTCCTTCGACGCGTCAGAGTCTCAGGAAGGCGTGTGTCGAATTTGGTGTTGATTGAGATAACTTTCAACCAGTAAAGTTGCAAGAAGTGCCACGTCTCCCCGAGCGTAAATTTCTGCTCGCTGGAAGTTTGACCGCTTGCCCATGCTGGATTGACCGCTCTTATTCTGGAAACAGCTCGGAAGTAAACAGGATGCAGTTAGCAACAATGATTCCAGCTTTGAAACGGATAATCTGCGACGTTATTGTACTCATTTTTCATAAAACTTGGCCACATACCTACGATTTTTTTCGGCGGAGGGCAGTACGAAGGTACGTTTGACCACTCATAGCTGTCTAGTGCTTCCACGGAGTGAAAAACCAAAGTTATTTACGCGTTTGGCCACGGGTGCTAATGCCATAAAATGCATTGCAAAGCTAGGTAGCCGCTAGCATCAGGGTGCAAATATTGATTTGCGGTACTCATAACGGCGATTTCTGGCCAGGATTTCATGCTTTTATGCCACGTTTTCTAGATGCTTATATTAGTAGTCTATAGTTGTGTTTGGAGTGTGTAAGAAGTGACTTATATGATAGTGTTGCTCATACGTTGCTGTTTAATCCGGAAAAAAAATTGTACCAATCCACAATATTACCGAAGAATAAGGCTATTTTCCGAACATGCTTTTCAGGGGTGCTGAGCCCGAGAGCCCCCAAATTTGGGGGCGTCGTGTGCAAGATTAAACACGCTAGCTGTCTTAAGGTGCTCCTCCAGCACACCGTCGAGGGAGGCAACAAAATCCACCAATCCCCTGAAAATGCCAGGGTTGTCCGAGGAGTCAGTCTCGTCATGCCCACGCAAGGCCAACTCAAAAGCCCCACAAAACTTCACACAATCAATTATTTTGGATAGAATGTGCCTGTTTTTATCCACCTCCTCATTGTGTTTCCTCACTGCAATCCTGTGTCCGTTGTCCAACTGAGTTGCGATGTTCACTTTGCCCAATATGGCTAGCTTGACGGAGTTATCCATGTGCATCCTGGTGTTCTCATGTTTTCTTAATTTTTCAGACAGGTGCTTCAAGTCCCTCACTCCCGTAACTGTCCATGCTGAATCTGCCCCCGTTGTTTTAAAAAGCAAGCATGGAAAGCAAAATACGGCATTAGCACGACTGCATCCAGCTAGCCAAACTTTCTTGGTGTACCAGTCTCTGGAGAAGTGTCGCGTGTGCTGCTTCCCTTTCACGCTAGTCTGCTGTGTTATTGTGAGGTCAGGTTGATCTGGGCCCAGTTCTTTTACCTGTAGTTTCTCCGCCAAAGTTCTCCTCTCAAACGGGGTCTTGGAGGAGAGATTTTACCGAGTTCAGGTTGAGTCTTGTGTTGGGATCTGACCCTGCTCTCCTGGCTGGCTCAAACAAAGGAGCAGCCATGTTCCTTCCTTTCACCAAAACGCCTGACCTGGGGTCTGCAAGAAACCTCGTGCCGGATGACCACACCCCCCAGCTCCAGCAGAAACCTGATGCTGGTCCCTCATTGGCCAAGAAAGGGCCCCCTACTGGTTGTGCCACCTGGTTTATAAGCCTGAGCACAGCTAGAATTATTCCTCTTCAGTCCAGACACCGCTGGTGTAAGGAGATCCACAAGGCTCTCTTCACCTCCGGACTCGTCCAGGGGACAAGAAGATCCACGAGGAACCGCGGCCTCATCAAATCCTATCAGGTCACATGTAACATTCGCTGGTCGAACAGACTGTGTTTTATTTTGAGTTTTGGATCCTGTAGTGCGAGAACGGATAACTCCTATGCCCCGTTCTCCCACCCTTTTTGTGTACACACCGCCGGCAGGAGGTAACAATCTTTCCTTGCCGAAGATTTCCGGGAAGGACGACCCAAACCTCGTCCCTCAGCCGAAGTTAAAAAGCCCCTCTCTGCAGCGAGGAGGCCGAGTCTGCGCCAGCCAGCCCCGAGGCCGCGCCACCGGGAGACCTCATCTCTCGAGGACTGACTGATTCCCACCACGGGAAACGTACCCTACCGAACGAAGCTTCTACAAGTAAGAGTTACTGGTATCTGGGCCTAGCTTAGCTTAGCTTAGCATTAGCTTAATTTAGCCTATTCGTTATGTCGTTGTTATTCCTGTATCTTGTTACGTTAAGTTACTGTCGTGTTATAACGTGTTATGGCGCAAGCATCGCGGACCACGGAGTCCCGTTATATTGTGTATTTCCTGCTGTAACTGTTTGCATTAGATCCGTCGCTGCTAGTGGATGTGGAGGTTGTGATTTTATCACTTCAAAGACCAAAACCACGGTGGCGGAGCCTCGTCTCGCCGACCGAGTTTCGGGGTGATAGGAGGGCAATACTCGCATCTCACCGCAGTGATAAAGATCTGTTTTGTTTGGGGATTATTTTATTTTGTTTGGTTTTATTCTCTCTTCTTTAAATCGGCTCTGTGAGTGAGATCTAGAACCGCAACTATCACCGTACAAGCGTGACCAGTCGGTTCAGAATCCGACCGCAGAGTTTACGAGTGATCAGCTGTTCCTCACATTCTCACTGCAGCGCCGAGCACCGCGCTCAGAGCTCCTCTCTCTCTCTCTCTCTCTCTCTCTCTCTCTCTCTCTCTCTTCCTACTAACCCGCATACACATAGTTAGATTCACTGATTTTGGGTGAACCTCTCAGACACGTGGTCGCGTAATCTATTGTCCCAACCCACATTGTGCGCCGTCCCACGTGGTTACACGTAGCCACCTCTCAGCTATCTTGTCGCGGGTCAATAGACTCCGCCATCTTTGCTTGTAGGCTCACACGCCCCTTTTTAGGTTACGTACCATCACTGTTTGAGTAGGGCCCCCCCCCCCCCCCCCCCTTTGTTTCCACACACTCACACACACACTCACACATGTACATATATCTATATACATATCCTTACCCCACTTTATTCATTTGACTTTAGGTATTAGACATATAATTGTATGATAGTGTTTGTTGATTTTGATAGTACTTGATTTGATTATTAATTATTTTATTTAATAAACTCTGTTATATTTTAAAGAGCAGTGGTCTGTGATTACTTGTGCATATGTGTGTAATAATAACTGGATGTAGTGGCCTGTGCTCGAACTTAAACCTTCACTTTCACTCTGAATGTGTAATAGTACTCAGACTATTGACATTATGAGTGAACGCTAATTATGAGACTTAGTTTTATTGTTTGGTTATTGGTCCCTGTTCGCAGGGTGGTGCCCCGTTATTATTAATAATCATTAATAATTGTTACTGACATTAATAATTCTATTGATGTCAAGAATTTAGTTTCTTAGATGCTGATAACCCAAACACGCTCCTCTACGTTCCCAACACTTGGAAGAGTAGCGCTAGTGCTGGCACTCGCCATTGTCATGTTGTTAAAATGGCGCTTCTCGAGACTAGCCCTGACGAGAACGCGCAGCTAGGGGGGCAAAATCGTTTTGGCTAAATTGTATGTCACTCATTTATATCTTTAATCAGCAATTGACTAAACTGCTTCATAGACCCGCCTCTTTTGGGCCAAAACGATTTGGCCCCCCTAGCTGCGCGTTCTGAGACGTGTCATGCACACAGGCGGAGAGCACGAGCAGACGAGCACACAGGCGGAGAGGACGAGCAGACGAGCACACAGGCGGAGAGGACGAGCAGGAAAAGCATATATTTTGCGCAGATATCACATTTTACACATATTACTGGGTACATTCCACAGTTCAAAAACACAAATATTGGCAATTTGTATAATTCATTATTATTATAAAAAATAATTTCCTTTTTTTTTTTTGTGTGGCTCAAGGTGGGGCCAGGCCCCATGGCCCTCTATTGGCCAGCCGCCACTGCTTACCATAGAAAGATTAATGTTCCAGAACAGTATGAATGTATTATGATAGAAGTATGTAGTCCAAGAGGAGATATCAAGTTTGTGAACTTCTATAATCCTTGTAAAAAGCCATCTATGGAAATGTTTCACGAGATATCAGGAAATATTGGAAAAAGAGAAATTTGGTGTGGAGATTTTAATGCTCACAATACATTATGGGGAAGTGAGTTCACTGATACCAACGGAGGGGTATGTGAAGAATTTATAGAGGAGAGATCATTCATTTGTCTTAATGATGGAAGCGGTACCAGGGTAGATGTTACTCGAAATTCAGTATCCTGCTTAGATCTTACATTAGTCTCAGGAAATATGAGTAATTTGTGTGGATGGAATACAATGAATGAATCTAATATAGGGAGTGATCACTTTCCTATATGGTGCTCATTAAACTGTAGTATCTTTATTCAGAAGGGTAATATAATAGAAAGATTGTGTTTTTCTAAAGCTAACTGGGGAACATTTAAAGAATGTTGTAGGAAGTCATGTGAAGAAATATCTATTGAGGGTGATGTGGACAGTTGTTCGAGAGTAGTGACCTCTATGATTATTGGTGCTGCATCAATATGCATTCCTAAGAGTAAGGTGAATGGGGAAAAGAAAATGGTTCCATGGTGGAATGATGAATGTAAAAATGCCATTAAAGAAAGAAATCGTGCCTTCAGAAAGTTAAGAAGCCTTTTGATCGATTATCAAAGAAAGAGAGCGGTAGTACGGAAAGTTATTAAGTCATCAAAGAGGAATGCATGGAGGCAATTCTGTTCAGCTATTGGAAGAGAAATAGAGTTACGTGATGTTTGGGCGATGATCAAAAAGAGGGAAAAGAAAATCAATTAAAATCCCAGTTTTGATAGACAGAGAATATCGGGCAATTACAAATGAGGAGAAAGCTGCGTTATTGGGGAAGAAGTTTGCAAATGTTCATAGCGGAAGTCATTTACATGAGAGGCACAGACAGAGAAAAGAAGACATTTTAGCAGCACATACAGAAGTTAAAAAGAAAATGGTCAATGAAGGAACACCTCTTGATGTGGAGTTTTCAATACAGGAGCTGAAAACAGCGTTGGAGGGAAGTGGGTATACTGCTCCAGGTCAAGACCAAATATGCTACGCTATGTTGAGACAATTACCAGAAGAAGCCTAGAAATTATTCGTAAATTGTTTAATATGATTTGGAGGGAAGGTGTAATGCCAAGCAGCTGGAAGAGTGCTTTGATTCTACCTTTTGGTAAACCTGGTAAAGACCTAGCTAATGCTGGCAATTACAGACCAATAGCACTGACATCTCATTTGTGCAAGTGGATGGAAAAGATAATCATGAGAAGATTAACTTATTTTATAGAACAAAGGGGCTTGCTAAATAAATCTCAGAATGGCTTTCATAAAGGTAGATCGACACTTGGCGCATTGATAAAAGTTAGCAACGAGGCAGAGAAAGCAATAAGTATGAAGGAGATTATGGCTATAGTCTATTTTGATATAGAGAAAGCATATGACTCCATGTGGAGAGAGGGCCTGTTGATTAAAATGTATAAAATAGGTATTGGTGGAAGGATGTATAACTGGATATTGGATTTCTTTTCTAGTCGATCATTCAAGGTAAAAGTTGGAGATGCCGTGTCAGAAGAATTCACTATAGTAAATGGGATCCCTCAAGGTAGTGTTATTAGCCCTATATTATTTAATATTATGATAAATGACGTCTTTATGGACATTGACAGAGATATTGGCTCCTTGCTATATGCTGATGATGGAGCAATATGGAAAAGGGGAAAAAATATTAGACATGTGATCAGTAGAATTCAAAAGGCTATAACCAATGTTGAAAAGTGGTCGTATGACTGGAGGTTTAAGATGTCTGTTGCTAAGTCTTGCAATATTTAGGCTTAGGGTTTGATGAAAAATGTTTGTGGAGAACTCATATTAAGCATATTGAAACTAAATGTAAAAAGGTGCTCAATGTTATGAGAGCAGTTTCTGGACATGAATGGGGAGCAGATAAACGGTCACTAATGGATATCTATAGGGCTATTATACGAGCATGTATAGATTATGGATGTATGGTGTATGGAGCAGCTGCCAAGAGTACATTACAAACATTAGATAGAATTCAGTTCAGAGCTCTAAGACTTAGTATGGGTGCAATTAAATCCACCCCAAACAACGCACTTCTGGTGGAGGCTGACGAACTGCCATTAAGCTTAAGACGATCAAAACTAGTTCTGGCATATTGGGTGAAGTTAAAGGGATCTGCAGAGGAACTTCCCGCAACAAATGTGCTGTATGAATGCTGGGAATACACCCAAAGTAAAGGCAAAGGGTTTGGTTGGACAATCAGTGCAATAGCCAAAGAATACGGTTTAACTGGGTTAGAGTATGGTCCCAATGTAATGTGGGGAAATGTTCCTCCTTGGATACTACCAGTTCACAATGTGGATTTAATACTCATAGAAGAGAGGAAAAAATGGATGGAAAGAAACTTGTATGACATTGGACATCAGACTCAAGTATACATCAATAATAATTATTATAACTATCTGCAGATTTATACAAATGGATCTAAAGATAACGGGAATGGACACATAGGATCAGGGGTAATCATACCAGAATTTAGGGTGACAATATGCAAACAAATTAATGACAGACTGTCTGTCTTTACAGCCGAAATTATGATAATGTTGAGACTTCAAAGACTGGGAATAAATGTTCAATTTTGCTGGGTTCCTGCTCATGTAGGTGTGGAGGGCAATGAGAGAGCAGATATGATTGCAAAGAGAGCACTAACACTAAAAGAAGAGGATATATTGAATATTCCTTTTGGAAAGGGGGAAGCTAAAGCATTAATAAGAGAGGCAGGACGGGAGTTATGGCAGAAGAAGTGGGACAACGACAACAAGGGAAGACATTATTATAACATTCAGAAATCCATAAATGTGAAGACATACAAAGGGAAGTATAGAAGAGAGGAGGTCATAATATCAAGGTTAAGATTCGGACATACAGGACTTAACTCAACTCTGTATTTAATGGCAAAAAAAGACTCCGATAAGTGCACTATTTGTAATGTTACTGAAGACGTGGAGCATGTTATCCTGAAATGTCAAAGATACAATTCAGACAGGTACATCTTGAAGCAAAAAACGTGTCAGTTAGGACGGAAGTGGAGTTTGGAGGGAGTTCTGGCAGCGGATGAAGAATGGCGCGAGTGCTGCAGGGCACTGTTGCGATTTCTTAAAGAAATGGGATTAGACCGTAGGATTTAGTTGTTAGTAGGTGTTGTTTAGGTTTATTTATTTAGTTATTAATATATATATATATATATATATATATATATATTATTTTATTTTATTATCAGAACAGTGAAGAAAAGTTTACCCTGAAAATGCACACTCCGGTACAGTAGGTGGCGGCATGCACCTATGCAAGTTGGTTGCGATCCGCCATTGGAATTTAAAGAAGAAGAAGTAGTCTACTTACCAACCACCGTAAAACTAGAAGAAGAAGAGAAGAGAAGAGTAGCCAGCCTACTTATCGAGACTGCAGTACAGCTGCTTTCTTGCAACTCTCTGTGACTCTCTGTCTGACATTCATAATGGTGAGTACAAAAGAAAAAACATCATAATTCTGCTATATGGTTGTACAGTTTGCTTTATATTTAACAATTAGTTTGTGGTGCTGTTATTGTATTTTTCTGCATTATGTTTCTGTATTATTCCAAGGCAATATATTCATTTAGCCCGCAGAAGTGATTTTTACTGTAAATATTTTGGTTATTGTAGCAATTGTGCATTTGTTAGCATTAAGAGATAAAGGCAATAAACACATCTTTTATTCTCAAAATTATTTAAAATCTCTAGTGAATTAAAATATTAAAATCAACACCATGCTGTATCATGTGGCTGAAAAATGTCATCAAATGTAAATATTCCTGATAGTTTGGGAAACTGTGCTGGACTGCAAAGTTACATTTTGTTCACTTATTCAGATACCACATCTTAAAATCTGAGCCTGTGCTCATAATTTTGGCGATGGTCCAAGTTTTCTGAATAGTTAATTTTGCTCTCACCTTTGTCTTATTGCACCTTGCTAAAGAGTGACATTTAGAAAGACCCAGGCAAGGATGAGGTCATCCCAGAGTTTTAAATGTGAAACAACTGGACGCATTCTACTTTATAATGCAGCAATGCAGCTCAAAGCAGTTGATATTTGTGAAGCAATGCTGCTTGACAAGCGTGTTATTTGAAGTCTAATGAATCTCAACAACATTGAAAGCTGCAATTCCTTTTTACTGCAAATGTAGTTGTGTAATATTGTTACGGTGAGAAGACAGAACTTGTTCATATATGACACCCCCTGATGATGAATTAATAACATGTAATCATGCTGTCAGATACAGAGGAATCAAACAGACTCAGGTGTCAAGTCTGGTCACGTTAGAAAAGCAACAAATGCATTGAACATTTTCTGGCATATGACAACGAATAAAGTAAAAACAAATACATGCATAACATGGTAAAATGAATAAAATCTGAATAACAAAACAAAACGGGTACATTACATGTTGATGAACTAATGCTGTTTTAGCCACACGCACCCTTTGAATGAGAATTCCACATTTTGTGTTTTCTTGAATATGTTTTATGGCCTCATGATTTCATGTTTTGCTTTATTTAACAGAAGAGCCGTTGGACACTGAATGTCACCATACTGCGAGCAGAGAACGCCCTCTCCACAGATTATTGTACGTATCTGTTTGATTTTAATGAACATTTTGTGACTTGCACACTTTATGGTGTGATAAAATCTTGTTGCTTATGATGATGTCACTTTTTCACTTGACACAAAAACCAAAGAATCAGAAGGGTCCTAAATCTTGTTTGAAGTGTCCTTTTAATGTTTTACTTTGCTAAAAGAGAGAGCCCTCTCAGTAGTAGAGGTAGGGATGTCCCAGTCTAGTTTTTCATTTGTTTTGGCTATAAGTTGTGTAAGGGGCTGATAACACAGAGACTTGTTGCTACACGCGGCTGCTTCAAATTCCTTCCCTTGGCATTCACCACACACACACACACACACACAGTATGTAGGAGACCTGGGGACAGTTTGAAAGAGATTTAAACCTGTGGATCTCAGAGCAGGGATATAAAAATGATCCTTTTTAACCAATTGCTATCCGAGCACTATACTATACTAAAACCAAGGTATAGGGAGTAGAGTGTGAATTAAATTAAAATCAAGAGAAGAAATGAAGATCCATGTTTTGCAGTCAAGAATAATAAAATAGTTGACCACCTGTATAGGTTTATCTCTTTAAAAAAATATTTTAGAACGTGCGGAGGGCAGCCGCACGTGACAATATTAATGACCAATATCAAATATCCAATATGAAAACTGAAGTTAAGTTGAAGGAAAAAATAAAGTAAAACTGAGCTAATTTGCTTCATCAGGACTGTTTGGATTTGGTTTCACCACCAGGTGATGAAAGTGCATGACATCATGTTTTTCCAACAAAACCTTTAACACCAACATTCAGTGCTATTTAGTGACCCAGATGACAACAACAATAAAGATCATTATATGGGCTGCCAGCATGCTGTCCATATTAATGACTTTATTTACAAATACTTAGGTTAGTTATAAGCAGGGCAAATATTATATGACCTACGCTTGTTGCATGAACCCTGTATAATAATCCTTCTCCTGATTTCAAACACCAGGGTCGGAATCAGACTGCTATGTTACTGTGTGTCTCCCCTCAACATCTACAAGAGTCTGCAGGACAAAAATTGTGGCAAACTTCAAAGACCCAGAGTGGAATGAAACTTTTACTTTCAAGGTCAATGACGATCTCAAGGTAAGACCAGTACAGTAGGCTGCTAGCACATGTACCACACTAATGACTATTTAAGGAGTTAAATGTGTTTTTTGTTACTACGACGTTAGTTATTCTGGAAACATTTTATGAAGGATTCTTTTGAGTGGTCACACATATT
This sequence comes from Anarhichas minor, assembly GCF_050575085.1. Taxonomy (NCBI): domain Eukaryota; kingdom Metazoa; phylum Chordata; class Actinopteri; order Perciformes; family Anarhichadidae; genus Anarhichas; species Anarhichas minor. Next base: position 1,272,241 of record NW_027466504.1, read on the forward strand.
TGTATTACAGGATCTACAAATGAAAAATAAGATTTACAAATGTGTAGAACTTGTGCGTAATGTTGGGTATTAATAAATGTGTGTTCTAATCTACACACAATGCTCAGCAAATTGATGTGAAATCATGTGAAACAGTTTTTAAAATGCACACATCACAACCTGAATGAATATAAATATTATTTATACAGATTTTTAATTTTAACTTAACAGATCTGATCATGTTCACCTTCGAAAAGCTTCCTGTGTATGCAAATGTCCAAAATATTTGTGACCTTCTATTGTATTTGTTTATAGATCATTAAATGTGTACGCATGAATCGCCAGATACGCACGGATCAGGTTCCATTTTTGTCTCGAGTTGTCAGACTATTTTCACGTTCTCCAGATCCACCAGTCCATGCTGCATTTATGTGCTGATGGAAAACTGGGACATCTGGGTTTTAGGTCAAATCCTGGGTTATTTCAAAGAGGGAAACACGTTTTTTTTCTGAACAGACAGAATAGCTCGTCACCTCTTGATTAGAGCAAATACATTTACCAACTATATACTCTATACAGTAGCCTATAGATGTAAATATAAGATACTGTGGTTGGAGAGATTAGCGTGTTAGCCTAGCTATCATGTAAACAGGCGCTAAGAAGTAGACAGGCCCGAGGGGTTTCTTTTTTCACTATTTCATCATTAAATCCACTTTTTTTTATCACAGTTCCGTATGCTCCAGAGGACTGCCAGTGTCCTCTGCCAGTGTACTGCCCAGCTCATTCTGTTTTTCTGGCAAAGGAGCAGAGGAGACTGGAGACTTGTGCACAGCGAGTCAGTATAGTTTACAGAGTATAGAGTTGGTAAATGTATGTGTTCTAATGGAGGGCTGAGAGCTGTTCTGTCTATTTAGAAAAACATCTTTGCCAGTTTGAAATGACACAGGATCTCACTGAAAGACCAGATCTTCCATTTTGTGCGGAGCTGAAAAACGTGAAAATAGTCTCAAACTCGTGATGTAATCTGCTCTGTGCTATCAGGCGATCCATGCGCACACATTTAACTGTCTGTCAATAAATACAACAGAATGTCACAAATATTTTTAGGCATTTCTATGCACAGGAAGCTTTTCGAACACACAAATGATCACATCTGTGAAATTAGTAGGTTAAGGTTAAAAATCTGTATATGAATTGTTAATATGTATTTAGGTTGAGATGTGTGCATTTGTAAAACTGCTTTACAAGTGTTCAAATTGCTTGGTACTTGTGAGAGGATTAGAACATGTTTGTGGATTATGGACTAACTACATTTGTAAATTTTATTTGTTTTTTGTAGATCATGTAAAACACATTTGTGACCATTTTGAGAATAATATCAGGAACTCTGTTGGTAGAACCCTCTCTGTTTCCCTTTGAACCCCCTTATGATTTAACTTTTTTTGTAGTACCCTGATTAAAGCTGCAGTTGGTACTTATAGTAAAAATACATTTTATCTAGTGCTGGGCAACGATTACAATTTTTAATCGCGATTAATCGCATGATTTATTTGCGATTAATCGCATGATTTATTTGCGAGTAATCGCATTGTTATACGCAAAGTTCAATAATGAAATCAAAAGTGGTGTATTGCGCACTTTTATTTTAAAAGTACTGCTATATGAACAAAAGGGCAATAACATTTGGTTTGCAAACACTTTAAACAAATAAGGTTCTTTGTAACAGCAGTATTCTCTTTACACAGTAGCGGTTATATGTCTTGCACTATCTGTGCTCAGTGTGCTGACTTTATGTGACACGTTCCACTGCTGTGCAACATGAATACAATGTTTCAGCACGTTGTGATGGAAGATTTCTATGTTAATGGGGAGAAGAGAGAGTTGTTCACAAATCAATAACAAAGTCTTCAAAAGATTCAAAGTTGTCTTTGTCCATTCATTTGCTTGCAAGGGAAGAGTGCACCACAGATACTCATTCAGCTGTCTGTGGTGTGAGCTTCAACGAGATACAACATACAACATTCAACATCCTTTTATACCTACAGAGGCCTCCTTCCCACATGACTCCCATGCAGGAAGTGTCTAGTCTGGTCTTATCTGGTTCATGCAGGTAGCTCAACTGTGAGTCGGTTGTGGTTTCTATGTTCCTGTTTTAAACTACCCTTCCGAGAAGCTGTTCCTGTTTCAAACGACCCTTCCAAGAGACATTATGTGAACATGTCTTCAGTTAAGAAAACGGGTCTTTAGGTGCTGACCTGTGTCTTGCAGGGCCTGTTTTACTTCTCCATTATACCAAGATGTCACACTATGTTCTTTAAAAACTTTCCATGATGCTAATACATATTTTACCATTGCAACATTTCAGCAAAATGTCTGTCTTCTGTTTTCATGACAGTCAGAGCATGTTGTAGCATGAGCGGCTCCTGCCCCGTTTTGTAGGCGGGGAAGTTTTTCGCACCTCACACGATGGTTACTCCGTCGGCTGTCCCACCTGCGAGGATATGCGTTCCTCTTTGAGGTGTCGGAACAATACCTTCGGCCTTTTATCTCACCCCGTAGCTAAATAGTTAGGATTTCGGAATTAATTGTCTTCTTGAAAGTCTTTTACGGCTAATGTCTTCGGCGCTCTCAGTGGGATGTAACCCTAACACCCTGTATGTACTAGTTATGTACATCGTCTATACTTTACTATTGCCTATTGTGAACATTCTCACCATTTTATGACTAACACTGCCAAGTCTTCACCCAGGGAACTTACCTTAAGCTCCTCTGCATGTTTCAGTCGTCACATCTTATCGCACCATTAACGAACAGGGGAAGAGGGTTAAATTGTTTTAAAGGACCAGAGTACTTTGTTTTGCTTCAGACACTTACAAAATGTAAGGCTGTGTTTTTATTTAAGTTTTTCACACAACAATCACATTAAACAATTTCAATTCAATGAAACAGTTACAGTGGCTACAAGAACTAATTCTAACACTCCTATTTTAATAAGTTCTCTGCTCTGCTGTTCTCCTGTCAGTGCAGGCTTTCAGTCAGCTCTCTGACATTCCTACTTTTTGGGGGGTCTAACTTTCCTTTTTATGCTGTCCTCTGATAGCAAAAGGGTCTTATTTTGGGTAAATAAAAGGGTCTTATTTTGGGTAACTAAAAGGGTCTTATTTTAGCCATCTCTGAGGGGTCTTCCGTTCCCTTTAGAGTGGGTAAGAAGTCTATCCCATTCTCTAGTTGGGGGAGAAGCCCAAATCTCACAGGTTTCTGCTGCTCTTTATGCTGATCTAAGGCTGGCACCTCCTTCATTTCATGTGTCACTCACACATGAGTCCTCTCTCTAGAGCGGACACAGAATGTACTGGTTGTAACTAGTTTGATCCTGTTCAGAAGAGTAAGGATTCTAAAAGTTTGGAGTGACTATTTTATATAAGGCATCTATGCAGTTTATATGGTTAATCACGTCTATCATAAAATAAAACAAGTTATATTATGATGGTTATAAAAAGTGTAAACAAGCTATATGTTGTGATGGTTATACTTTTAACTGAAAGGGTTACAGGTTATAATAGCTATACTTTTGTGCTTTCATACTTTTCTACGATCTTTCTACAATGTGAATGCAGCTCTACTGTTCATCAATGTAATTCTGAGGTGATGATGGTTACCCAGAGATGTCCAGTAGTCTCCAGTGAGAGCAACAGCTGCTGCATGTTGTAACGCCGTCGCTTTTGTAGTCCTCTCCTTCTCATACAACTGGTGTATTCTTCTTGTGATGGTGCGTCTTGAGGCTCACACGTGCCGTCATTCGTTGAGATCCTAAAGTTGCGTTCACACCAAACACGACGCGAACGCACCTTGAGAACGTTCCTCAGACCGACATCTTCCACAATACTAATCGGCTGCAGTTTGTATCCACTTCGCTGTGGCATTTGTTAGCTTGTCTTGCTTTTGTTTATCTATACTTCTCCCACACGCTGCAGCCAACGTCATCTGCCGAAGACTTCCTCCACTGTTTGTAAGGGTGGGTGATTTGCTGGCATCAACGATGTGTATTGCATTTAAGTGATACTTCAGACACGAAGTACTCCGGTGATAAGACAATATGCCTTTGCAGTGGATACAAATAACTTTGGTTCTATCAACTCCGCCGTCTGGAAGAGATTTATAATGAAAATGTCCATGTAAGAGTTCCCGGTTCATGTGAGCGCTGCAGCATTCTTAGGCCCACCCCAAATGCTCTCATTGGTTGAGACGCGTGATGACGCCCATCCCAAGCCAATCCTGATCAACATCCCACCCCTCCTGTGACCCATGGTTTGTCTGTATGTGTATTCAGAGCCAGTGAGCAACGGACTTTCAAAATAATAAAAAATTAATAAAAAACTGCGTTAACGTGCGATAAACTAATTGTCGGCGTTAATGAATTAATGCGTTAACGCGTTAACTTGCCCAGCACTAATTTTAACACATTTTCTTAGACTGACAGAACATAAGATTCCCTCTACCTCCTTTTATTGCTCCTAAAACAACCAATCAGATCCAAGATGACTCCAACGTGTCAATCAATGCTTGTGAATTCCGATCAAACTGTCAAACTAGGAAGCACTTATTAATCCAGATTCTGTGTCTTGCTTCAAATGTTATCAGAACATGTTTCAGTGAACTGTTTAGCTGTAAAATAAGTAAGTTTTTCCCATGGCGGCCGGGTCACACTTTCTGTGACACAAAGTTTTGCAGCTGTGCGCAATTTGTCGCTGAGGGAGAAGGAAGAAAACAATATCTATATTTGTTTATATAAAAACCTTAATTTTCATTCATTTTTTTCTCATTATTTTCCTGCATTTTCAAAATGAAATGTAGGGGAGCTTTACTTTACTGATTTACTGAGTTTCACTGGCACACCATATAACACGCTGATCGTTATGAATTGGACTGTTTTTTGCAAAAAAAACGCATTCGCATAGAAAAGAGCCAACTAAGCGCCAAAAAAGCATCAAATATCTGCATATCATCTCATTCAAATACTTAGAATTAGCACAGGAGAATTGAGACTGTGGTATTTTTAAAGGTGGATTTCAACCTTTGTGGGTGCTTTGAGAATTAGTTTCTTTTTTGTATTTTTTTGTAAGTTAAGCGACCCAAAAAAGCCCCGTTATTGTTTAGTGAATTGATAGTAGGCTGATTTTGTAATTGTCTTGATGTGGCTGTTCAGGTTGAGGTCTGGATCCATAACTACACCTAGATTTCTCGCTTGGTTTGTGGTTTTTAACATCAGTGATTGAAGCCGAGCGCTGACTTTCAATCGTTCGTCCTTGGTACCAAAAACAATTACTTCCATTTTATCTTTGTTTAATTGAAGAAAATTCTGGCACATCCAGTTGTTGATTTGTTCAATGCATTACCCAGCCCTTGTATGGGATTATAGTCCCCTGGTGATATAGTTATGTAGATATTTGTGTCGTCTGCATAATTATGATAACACACTTTGTTGTTTTCCATAATCTGAGCTAGTGGAAGCATGTAGATGTTGAACAGTGTGACAAGGACCCTCTCCATTGCAGGCATTTGTGGACTGTTGGAGACAATAAGAGACTCGCACACACTGAGAGTTGAAAGTTTATTGTACAGTTCTGATATGGTCTCAGGAGTGATTATTGAAGGTCGGGCCTGTAGACACAAACATATTAGTGGTTTGGTTATCGTTAACTAAAATGATTGAATATATTAATAGTGCTGTCAAATAACCTGCATGTTCAAAGCACTTACCTCTGCTGTGTCTCCTCTCCAGGGTGTTCATCCTAAAAGAGTCCCCAGGGTACAAGAGCACCATTTTATAGTTCCGGGAAGGTACCATATGGTAATTACTAGAGGGGTGGTAAGAAAATTGTATCCTCTATTCGGGCCGGATATGATCTCTATGGTGATGTCTTACCACCATAGAGATCATATAGATAATTGACCTTAGAATGTTAGGCATCTATTTTAATGTATTTGTTCTAGATTAGGGGATTGTGTTGTAGAGTAAGGGGCAGAGTCACCTATCTTACAGTGATGTGGAGGTCCTCGTTAGTGGCAGACTATATAAGGCTGCCATAATTACATCTAGTGCTGTCGCTGCCAGGACCACATGCTGCCCGTGGCCCTGAAAGAGTTATGCCATGTATTTGTTTGTTTTTGTCGGTGAAATAAACACCTGGTTGGTTTACACGTACTCTCTGTGTCCGTCCTCCTGCTTCCGAAGTCCGGCCGCTGCGTGCCAGCCTAACAAACAGAAGAGGCCCCAGTATTGAACCTTGGGGAACACCACATGTCATTTTAGTCAGCTCTGATGTGTAATTAGCTACAGACACAAAGTATTCTCGGTCCTTCAAGTAGGATTCAAACCAGTTAAGTGCTGTGCCAGAGAGTCCCACCCAGATTTTTAGTCTTTCTCGTAGTATGTCATGGTCGACCGTGTCGAATGCAGCACTGAGATCCAGTAATACTGAGACTTTAGTTTATTCGCAGCCTCATCTTTCTTTTTCTATAAACTATTAGGACAGGGATTGAGAAGGCTCGCTGCATACAGGGCCCAGACTTTTCCTGGAGAGAATCATTGGTGCCATTAGCCTTGTAGCCTGGACCCAGAAGATATCAATCATTGCCTTTATCAGGTAGGGGAGACAGAGGATGGTTGTGGAGGTAGGGGACGGCCAGGGCACTTTAACTTCGCCGACTGTGTCAAAACTGGCTGTGGACTTCGAGCCAGTGGCGGGGGTGGGGCTGGATGCGGAGGTGGAACTGTACGTCGAGGAGTGTGGCGAGGAGTGAGTTTGGTTCCAGCAATGACCAAATCTTTCATGTGGTCAGTGAACTCCAGGTGGGGGGAGGATGGGGAGAGTGTGAGTAGAGAGGAGGGGGACCTGGATGGAGTCTGGGGGGTGTAAGTAGGTGCTGGTGAGGGAGGTAAAGACTCCTCCTCTCAGAAGGGGGGAGAAAGTGGGTGATCAGAGGCGGTCCCTGATGATGAGGTTGGAGACTCCTCCTCTTGGCTGTTGTTAGGTGGGGGAATCCTTCCCGTAAGGTCTCTACGGCGATGCAGTGTGGTTATCTCTTGTTTTGACTCCTCTTGTCTCTTGTCCTTGGCAGTAGGAACAGACGGGTGACGCAGGAAGAAAAATAGGTTAGAGGTAAACAGTTTTACCCCTGACTTGTTCAGGCAAACTCCATGTACCTTAAAAAGATGTCTGCACTCCCAGAAAAGGTAGAAATTGTTGATAAAATGTACTGAATGGTCAGTACATGCAGTTGACAGCCATTTGTTCAGTGCAAACAGCCTGCTGAATCCTTCATCTCCTCTGACTGGTGGAAGAGGGCCACTGATAAACACCTCAGCCTTGACAGAGCTGACTGTGTTTAACAGATCGATAAAGTCTCGCTTCAGAACTTATTTCAGACTGTTGTTTCACAATATCACAGCTTCCTATATGCACGATGATGTTTTTCACCGTGGGATGGTCAGCCACCATGTCCAGGATTTTGTCTCTCATGTTAGAGACCATATCTTTCGGAAAGCAGAGTATTTTGGTATTCTTGCTGCACATCGTTCTGACATCTTGTCACCAACAATCAGAGTCTCAGGCCCAGTCATTAGCTTTCGCTGCTGCCTTTTACTTTCACATTTACTCTCAGTTCTTAGCCTGCTTTGAGAAGATAGCTGCTTATACAGTTTTTTTTCTGGTTTTACTTTTCTTAGCTGTCCTTGGCTTTGTCCGGCTGAGTGCAGGGGTTGAGGAGGAGTTCTGCCTGTGTGGTAGTGCAGGCCAGCCAGTCGCATCACCAATCTCAGGGCGCTGGGCTATGCCTGTTAGTCGTCCTCCCACATCCTGAGGGTATGATTTCCTCTTCGGCTTTGTACCGAGAGAGTTCCAGGGAGGACTACCATTTGAAGATTCATTATCTGCTCTCTCCTCCTGTTTCTTGGTAGGCCTGGTGGTGCTAGTTAGCTGTGTCTTAGCTTGCATTTGTCCAATGTTTAGTGTCCATGGTAAAGTGGTATCATTCCCACACAGTCCATTTACCTCCACGTTTACTTCTAGTCGGTGGAGTTTTGTTTCCAAGACTGCAATCTTGTGCAAGAGTTTGTGGTAGTCGTCTGTGGAGAAGGGAGGCATCTTGCTGCTATTTAGCTTTAGCTTAGCTGCTAATTAGCATTAGCTGACAGCTCAAATAGCTTGACGACTTTCTGGATTCGTCTTCACTCAAACGTTGAAGAGTGATATATGTGATATATCTGGCAATTTGAATAGATTTCAAACAAGTTGTAAGTCCACTTACTAGCTTTTTCTAGGGCTTTAACTGCCTACTACTCACAAAACATGCGCATGCAACACTTCCTCATTCCTATTTCTGTCAGTGTGGACAGAAATTTAAGTCAGTTAAATCAGCAATCACACATTTTTTGGGTTTTAATTTTTGTTTTTCACACTCTACTCTTAGACCCCTAATGTAGTTAATGTAAAACTCCAAATAACTAACTAACTGACTAATAATATGAATGAATATAAAATATTAAGAAAAAAACCTTGAACCTTATAAAACAATGTTTTTACAAGGACACACATGACAAACTTTCCTAGTGAATCCATACCGTTATATTTCCAGGGCACTCTCGAGGTGAACCTGTATGATAACAACCCCCTACAGTTTGACAACCTGATGACCTCCCTAAAGCTTGATGTCAGCAGTCTGGCTGTGGGAAAGAAGGAAACCAAGGAGTTCATCATAGACCCTGAGGTAGAAGTATCAAACATACTTTAGACATTTGCATGATCCACCCATCCATTATCTAACAGGATAACCGCTAATCCTGTTGGCAGGGGGTCTGGATCATGCCAGACTATCACGGGGCTAACACACACAGACAGACAACCATTGCTCCCGTAGCTGTGCCTACGGTGTGATAGAATCTGAATTCTAAGTCGCTTTGGATAAAAGCGTCTGCTAAATGACTGTAATGTAATGTAAGCTAAATGCATGTCTTTGGACTGTGGGTGGAAGAACCCACGCTGACACAGGGGAGAGCATGCAAACTCCCCACAGATGGGATCGAACCCAGGTCCCTCTTGCTGTGAGGCTACAGTGCTAGCCACCACACCACCATGCAACCCCATCTGCATGATGATACACCTTAAACTAGTTATGATTTATTGGAAGACTGCCAGACTACAGCAAAGCAACTTTGAAAAATTTAAAAACAGACAGGACTGTGCAGGATTACCAATCTGAAGTAAATCTGAAGGCAAAGTGATTTTAAAAGGGTTGTTGAGCTGAAACAATTAACTAATTAATCAATTAGTTGATGAACAGAACATGTTTAAAACATCTCCACATCGTTTCTAATTTGGTGAAAAAAGGAACAAATACCTCTAATAGATTTGACACACCCTCTTCCAGTATAGCATGTATGATTTAAAAGAGTGTGGACATTAATAACCAATAGGGCCTGCTTGCACTGGTCTTGCAGAAAAGTAACACCCCAGTCCCAGTAAAGAGTTTCAAATTGAATTAATCTACTAAATTTACCTCTACCGGCTCCACATTTCAAAAGCTACATAGAATCTCTGGAACATGTCATCTCATAAGTGGAATGACCTTGCAGAGTATAGTAAGTTATACATTTTGCACTGGTTAGTGCGTAAGGATCTGTTGTGTCTTAAAGCATGAGCACAAGGTGGTGGGTGCATGGCTTATTAAGCTCCCATCCACCCCAACATCACTGCTGCTTTTGTTAACACAACTGGCAGTGTTTATTGGTTGCTTCACAGTTTGCTAGGGGGGACCTCCATCATCACCATTATTTAGGTGCCCTTGGGCAAGGCACCTAACCAACAAACTATACCTAAAGACAGAGTACATTAATCAGACTGCATACCTGAATACTTAGAAGTTTGATGGATTCATACCTGGATATGATTTATCATTACCTTCTTTTGTGGTAGCAGCAGTGCAGCACTTTTTTGTTTCCATGATCATATACCTACATATTTTTCTGCCCTCTTTGTTCAAAGGGTAAACTCTGGATTGCCTTTGCGCTCCTGGAAAGGTAAAGTTTGTTTGATTGTATTTAATTTGTCATTTAAGTTTAAAATATAATTTAAAATATTAAAATTAATTTGAAATCATTTGTTTGTTTTTTTAGTGAGAAGAAATATGTCAGTCCCCGCGAAGGTTCCTCCTCAATGGTAAGGGCTCTACATACACACCCCATGAAAACAGAAATAAACAAGACAATCTGAACACCAAAAGGTGATCAGTGAGAGGTTCATAGATCCATATTCAGTATATACTGCAATAAAATCTCTTAAAGTGTGGGTAAATAATCAATTCTGATTGGCTGCATGCTGTCCATTAAATGGTAAATGGACTGTACTTGTATCACGCTTGTCTAGTCTTCCGACCACTCAAAGCGCTTTAACACTACATGTCATCATTCACCCATTCATACACTGATAGCAGGGGCTACCATGCAAGGTGCCACCTGCCCATCAGGACTATCTAACTTTCATACCACACAGATACCGATGGCACAGCTTTCAAGGGCAATTTGGGGTTCAGTGCCTTCCCCAGGGAAACACCGACATGGACTAGCGGAGCCAGGAACCTCTGATTGAAGAACAAATGTTTTCTAAAGTCCATCCTATTTACTGGAGCACTGGACTGCAGTATTGGTCTTTGCTGGTCTTGAATTAAAATACTGAGTCAAGACAAGATACGATCAATTTCAAGGCAGAACCTCGTCACGAGACCAAGACCAATCTCGAGTACTACACTGCAGACTAAAGAAGGCTTTGTTAGGGATAAAGTTACTAAGCAACCGCCAGCTGGTACTGCCAAAATAAATGCTGTTAGAAACTCTGACAAAATTGCCAAAACGATTGCCAGTCAATAAGTAATTTCCTATTGTAATCAATCAATCAAAACGTATTTGTATAGCACATTTTAAAATACAACAAAGGTTGCCCAAAGTGAAAGTCATACAATCAAAGACTGGATTAATAACTAAGTGACATTAAAACCAAGACAAACTGACACAAATCACACAAAACTGCCATGTTAAGATCAAAGGTGATAGGCCAGGAAAAATAATTTGGTTTTTAAACGGCTTTTAAACATTGGTAAGGTGGATGACAACCTAATATAAAAGGGAAGGTTGTTTCAGAGCTTAGGGGCAGCAATACAGGTAGCCAATGAAGGGATTTTAAGATCGGTGAAATGTGTTCACGCCTGCGTGTACCAGTTAAAAGTCTCGCTGCAGAGTTCTGCACCAACTGAAGGCGTGATAGTAGTTTTTTGCAGATTCCAGCATACAAAGAATTACAATAGTCCAGTCTAGAGGTGATAAAAGTATGAATAACTTTCTCCAGGTCTTTTGAGGATAGAAAGGCTTTGACCTTAGCTAAAAGTCTTAGCTGAAAGAAGCTGATTTTGACCAAGGACGCAACTTGGAGGTCCAATATAAAAGATGAGTCCAAAATCACACCCAGATTTTTGACATGGAATTTGCAGTGGGTTGCGATGGGGCCAAGACACAATGGAGGACTGTCCAGTATAGCAGCTGAAAGGCGAAAGGGATTGATTAGCATGATCTCTGTTTTACCTTCATTGAGGCATAGAAAATGTAGCGAGAGCCAGCTTTTGACATCAGCCAGGCAGCACATTAATGAATATATTGAGGCAGTTCCAGATTTGAGGGGAAGGTATATTTGAATGTCGTCGGCATAGAGGTGATAAGAAATGTTATGTTTCTGGAAAATGGATCCAAGAGGCAGCATGTAGAGTGAGAACAGTAGTGGACCCAAAATGGACCCCTGCGGTACCCCACAGGTCAGGGGGGCCAGTTGAGAGGAGCAGTTGCCCATGTTGACAGAGAATGATCTGTCGGTCAGGTAGGACTTAAAACATTGTAGGGCAGTACTTCGGATGCCGACGGAGTGCTCAAGGCGGGAGATTAAAATGTCGTGGTCCACAGTGTCAAAAGCAGCAGAGAGATCAAGTAAAAGCAAAATGGCGGGATCTCCAGCATCAGCAATGAGTAAAAGGTCGTTAAAAACTTTTAAAAGGTCAGATTCAGTGCTGTAAGACGTTCTAAAACCAGATTGAAAAACATCACAGATGCCGTTGAAGCTGATAAAAGATTGAAGCTGTTGAAATACAACTTTCTCAAAGATCTTTGACAGAAAAGGCAAGGTTTTGGTCCGTAATTTGATGGGTCAGAGGGTTCCAGATTAGGTTTCTTGATGAGAAGAATTACTGTTGCATGTTTAAAATAGACTGGGACTGAACCAGAAAACAGACAACTATTTATAATTGACAGTATTTATGGTCCAATTTCAACAAAACCTGCTTAAAGAGACCCGAGGGGATGATGTCAGAGTGGCACATTGTAGTTTTTAGTTGATCAACAATTTTAGTGAGAGCTGGGAGGGAAACAGGCTTAAAATGGTCCAACACAGCAGAAGAAGTGAGAATTACTTGGATCAATGTAGTGGGATGTAACACCAGACTTAAGTTTTGAGATTTTGTCCCGGAAGAACCTAAGAAAGGTGTCGCACTTTGTCGGAGACATACTTAAACACGTCAGGATCGGGGGGTTGATAACAGAGTTAATGGTGTTGAAGAGAATTGTTGGCCTGGGGCAGTGATTTGCAATTAAGTCAGAGAAGTAGCTATTTCTAGCTGACTTAACTGCATTCTGGTAGTTAGTGAGTGAGTTTAGTTTGTGAGTGAGTTCCTTAAGATTTCAAAGGACACATGGAGCCTGTCTTTCTTCCATTTTCTCTCAGCCCTCCTGCACTTTTGCCTGAGCGCCCGAGTGGCTTCATTTAACCAGGGTTGAGGCTTCAGTTTGGGGCAGTATGACCTCAGGGGGGCGACACTATCAAGAATTGCAGAGCAGGTGGAGTTCAATTTTATAATTTCTCCTCTGGAGAAAAGTGTGATTGGGTAGTATCATTAGTTAAAAACAGTGGCATGTCTCTAAAAGCATTTAAAAACCGTTGTGCGGTGCTGGAGGTGATAAAACGAGAGCAGCGAACAGGGACAGGTGGGGGAGTGTCTGAGCCAGCAGTTACCGCTTCAAAGATGACAGGCTTGTGGTCCGAGAACGTTGGTTCACAAATTTCACTGATGTTTACAGAAATACCAAAAGATAAAACAAGGTCCAATGTATGACCATTTTCATGAGTGGGACCAGAGACTAGCTGCTCAAGATTAAAAGAGTCAATCAGGTTTAAAAAGTCATTCACCACTGGCTTAAAGGAACAGCACACGTGAATATTAAAATCACCAAAAAATGTTATACTATCATATTTTGGGAAGATTTCAGCTAAAAATTCAGAGAACTCCTGGATAGAAACACCATTAGGTTTAGGAGGCCAATAGACAAGTGCACATAAAGTTCTGGTGGACCGTGGAAACTGAAAGAGTTGAATCTCAAAGCTGGAGAATGAATCCATTTGAACCTGGCGCCAACAGAGACTGCTTCTAAAGACTGTGGCAAGCTCACCTCTACCAGTCAGCCTGGGAGAGTTGATGTATCCACAGTCAGTAGGAACAAGCTCTGAGAAGGCACTGGGTTCGTCTTTAAGCCAGGTTTCTGTCAGACACAGAACATCCAACTCGTGGGAGTTAAAAAAGTAATTTAAAATGAATGTCTTGTTGGTCAGTGATCTGACATTAGCTAAGGCCATTTTAATCTTCAAGCAGTTCCCTGCCTCTTTGGATGCACGGCTGAATGAACGGAGGTTGGAAAAGTTCACTCCACTGTGGTGACAAAGGGACCGGGGTGGTGGCCTCACTGATGTAACCGTCTGTATGGGAAACTCAGCTGCTGCAGATGGCGGATCGCTGAGCCCATAGGGGGAGCTGGTGGGGTCAAGCGGCCAATAAATGAACGTAGAGGAAGAGTGACAGAGGACAGGGGATCCAGGATCGTGTGTGTCAGGTGTAAACAGTCAGTCATGTGGATAGGAGTGAACAGTGTACTGAATATTGGCTATTAGTACTTCAGCGCCAGCTGTATAATTTAGTTATGCTGATGTAGGAAATTACTATATAGTAAATGTGCAAAAATATGGACACATGATCCATTTTTGTGTAAAAGGGAAACTTCACGTACATCTCACGTAAAAAATAGAAATAGAAGACGCCTATTTGTATGTTTGTAGAGTGGATCTCTGTGATACATAAGCACCACTTACATGCCAGTTGAATTGATTATGATGGAAGTGTAGTTACACCTTCAATGTATTCTGAGTCTTGTCTTAATTGCTTTTTGGGGGCTTATTCAACAGAAGGAAACTATCTCCTATTTGACCTTGAATACCACCATACTGAGAGCAGAAAAACTGCCCCGCAAAGATTACTGTAAGTATGGCTTTCACTTTTATAAGTAATAATATGTGCTGTGCATGTTTTGTATTGACACTTCATCACTTTTAAAAATCATTTTCTACTGTTTTATTTTAAAAAAATTTCATATGAAACTGACCTGTCTTTTTCTGTCTCTGTGTTACAGTCTCTGAATCTGACTGCTACGTTATCCTCTCTCTCCCCACGGCAACGGCAAAAGACTACCGTACTAAAACTGTGTCGAACAATACCAACCCAGAGTGGAATGAAACGTTTACCTTCAGGGTCCCCACCCATGTGAAAGTGAGTCTACGCAATATTAGCATCACATCAAACACGAGCGTCTGACCGACTGCTGTTGTTCAGTCCACCCTGGAAAGAACCAGTTCAGTTAGTGTAGCAAATACTTAAATATTCTGATAACGTGTTTTTTTTTGTTTCATTATTGCCAGCCAATAGCTAATTTAATTTATGAAGAGTACAAGTCAAAAGCTCTGTGACTCAGTGAGCTTTTCTACTGTTTCCCCAGAACATTTTAGAAATGAAGCTATATGATGACGACCCTTTGGCACGTGATCATCTGTATGCCGAGCTTCTGTTTGATGTCACAAGTCTCACAATAGGGAAGAAGGAGACCAAGGTCTTCCCTATAAACCCAGAGGTAAAGCAACAAGAGAACAACACTTGCTCTGTAGGATGCACTTAGGGCTGATCTGTTACAAATTGTCCATTAAGCAAATGATTATGATTAATGGATTTTCTCTTGTCAACTTTTCTATAGACAGAGGGCACACTTCTGATAGTATTTGAGCTACTTCAGAGGTAACTGTATATTACTGTTTTTACTTTATTGTCCTCTATCAAAACATTTGATTAAAAATGAGCTGGTTAAAAATATATAACTTTTGTCTTTTTGTAGTGAGGACGCCCCTTGTGAATATCCCTCTAATGGCGTCCTTGTGGTAAGATTTTTAAAATAACATCAGCATTATACACCTAAATGTTACATCAGTTCTCAGATCATTCTCCATGTCGACTGGAACCCTAACAAAGTATGGATGATCACCAACTTGCAACACAAGAAGCCATTTAATTCCCAAGCATAATTAAAATTGTGGTTGCTTGATAAATTCAAAATAGCAGCAGAATAAACTTTCATTGTCATTGCCCAGATCACAAGTATCAAGACAACAAAATGTATATTAGTATCTGAACAAAAGTGCAAAAAGCAGAGTAGTGCTGTACTGAATAAAGTACAGAATAAATCAAATATAAAATTAATATAGAATGTAGAATATACAGTTAGGGTATGGATATGCCAGATGAACAGTATAAACAGTGTGTAATGAATATGCAAAGACATATACAGAATGAACATGGTAGGAACTGCAGGTAAAAGTATGAAATAATTATCGAGTTATTTGAGTTTTCCTCTCCTCAATGTCAACCTAAACTCGAAAGGCTGTAAAACCAAAGAGGACGCATTGGCAGCTCAACTCCTTTCCTTTCCTGCAGTTTGATTTAAAATTAGTTTTATCATAGAGTTTTGTCAGGTTGAAGATCTTAGAAAAGAACACACAAAGACAACATACTGCCATTTCTAACAACATATTCATGCTGGATTACATGTTTTCCATCAGCATTTGCTAATTATCTTTTTCTTAATAGATTTAAATAAATCATTACCGACTTCAGAATTTGTCATTAATCACATTTATTATTTGAATAACCAGTTGATCTAAGAAATGATAAACTTCATTCACAATAAATTATTAATAACATTTATGTACACAGGCTTCTATACATATTAAGAATCCAAATGTCATAACTGTCAATTAATACCCATAAAACTCTATGTTGTTGCATCAAATGCTGCATAAACAAATCAAGTTTGCAGCACCATCAAATGACGGTGTTTCTCCAACTGGATGACCCAGAAACATGTGTCAGTGCCTCAGATAAATTGACCTCACATGAATTGTTCAGCTCAGCGCTGCTCTCTTGTGCGACATTCCATAAATTACGCATACTCAGAAACAAGGCAATTGGCTCATTGATATTGTAAAAGCAACTGAAGTTCCAAAATATAAATAAAGAAAAATTTGTTAATTTCAAATATTGACTTTTTTTGTCTTTCGCGCATTAACAAGGCAATTGTTCATTGCTGACACTGCTGAAAGATCACTGACACAAGTGATAAAGCACTGCTATTAACAAGCATGTTTTAAATGGATAGACTGAAGACTGTGATTGTGGTGCAGAGGGGTCCAAACTTCTTACAGCAGAGTGAAGACTTAACCTGCCAGTATGTGTATTCTAACAATCTGACTTGAATCTTAAAAATATTGATAGATTTATGACCATTAAGCTGCCTCATGACACAGAGCAGGTGGATCCTGTAGCTCATGGGAATAATTATTATGAATGTATCTTATTTTGATTTCCCTAACCAGAGTAACTGATCTTTGTGTCTTCCAGGCTGCCCCGTTCTCTGTACTGGATATTAACATTGACAAGCTACAAATTGATGACCGTAGGTAGTCTACAATACTGTATAATTCATTCAGTCAGGTTGAATTTACTTAAGCTTTCATTGTCCTGTTCATCAAATATTTTTTCACAAATGAAAGCGAAGGATTGAGGACAGCTTCACAGACATGACAGGCTGTATTGTCGAACCCACAGTGAACAGCGTTGAGCTTTTTACAGCAAAGGAGCTCACAACTGTGACAAAGTTAAGGAAAAGCTGGTGAACATTGTGGAGCATATTTCTTCAGGACATGGAGCTTAAAGGAGAATGCATATTAGACTTACAATCACTCAGTATCCAAAGACACACTTCCAGATAAGTATGAATGCTGCTCCATAACTGCTGGAGGCATTAAAAAAATAGTTTGCCAACAAGTTTGCTATATCAACTGAAAGGCGCATGGTCTCTGTGGCAAACCAAGCGCCATACTCTCTGGCTGTGTGTGCAACAATTATAGTTATATAACTACACATACTCTTGCAAGACCTGCTCTTGTTTATGTAGGAGACATATTTACAACAAACAGAAAGAAGATTGTACTTATTTTTTAGATTCATGGTCCCCAGAGGATGAATCCTATAGGCTTTGCTGATCCTCTGATTTTTCACCTCTATCCACCATTAGGTTCTAATTTTTGGCTTTGTGTGAAAGGTCTCACTCTCTTCCATTTGATGGATGCCATGAACATTAACTTGTATCTATCTATAAAGCTGGTGTTATTTACAGTGAGCACTGCAGCTTAAGTGTGGCTGTTGTGAATTCTTCACAGACAAAGGCGATAAAGTTACGGAGCTTTTATTCTGAAACTGTATTTGACGTTGCGAACTGTTTCCGCTTCCGGTTGTGCTAACCTTAGATCCTACGTAGAGCTAAGTGGCTAACCTGGCTAGCGAGCCTGTATTCTGTGAATGTATGTGTGTTTGCTTTAGTCAAGAGTTTACTATTGCTAGTACTTCAGTTCTATAATTCGTTTTCTGTGTTATTTCAGAAACTCGGTCATCTATTGTTCAAACTCATTCATCATCTGTAAATCTGTCACCAAACTATAAGACTGAATACAGAAAACGTATGGACCAAACAGATGTCTGCGTGTTCTCTGACCGGAACCCTGTAGTGGTCAATAATCACCTTTAAATCAGCAACTCAGGGGTCGAATCCCCAACAAATGGTCCTTCGAGTCCGGATTAATTGACTACTACAGAAGATGACATCTGAAGATAGATCTACCCATCAGCCTCATTTCGAAGATCAGCAGCGTCATGTGAGACATCATCGCGTCCCCAAACATCTTGAGTACTATGTCCTTGCCTACAATCCACAGCGACCTGCCCTTTCCTCCCATTCTACAGAGGAGCAGAGAGGAGTAGCGGCCGCAGCAGAGCGTAGCCGAGCGGATGCAGCCTCTTATCTGGGCAGACGCACAGCCTCACACAGCCCCAGCTCCGATGACCTGCTGAACAGCACTTCACTTAAACAACTCATCGAATCCATCTCTAGGAACGAGAAGGAAGAGGACGCTGAAGTGGCTCAACTAACACACAAACTCCAGCAGTATGAAACCAGACGTCGTCGTCGTCAGGAGCTGTTGGAACACATCTCTTCCTTCATGATGGAAGAAGAGATAGACAAGGGTCATGACACCAGGAAGAGTGCCACACCCCCATCAATACCTTCATCTCCCGTGCCTCACCCCCAGATGTCCCTCTTCTCCCCAAGCCGCTTGCTTTCATCGACAGAGGAGCAGGCTAAGGACACGGAGCCTCAGGCTGGTGGACATATAACAGGACACATGTCTGGGAGACCAGAGGTTGAGACTGAAGTTAGAGCCTACACTCCTATAGCAGGAGACCAGAGACTAAATTCTGCATTTACCCCAGTGCTTCCAGCCTCATTGGAGTGGTTGGGCTCCTTGTGTTCTGTAGTTTCATCAGGCATGATGACACCTACTAGGTCAGACCCACTGCAGCCTCATACCTCAGGGCTGCCTCGCCACCGTGGTGATGCAGGACAAGCGCGTGGACAGTTGATTGCTACTGCGCCGGGCCATGAGCCTATAGCAGTCTCTTACAGCTATCCAGCCACACAGCATTACCACTCACCACAAGTGATGCCTCATGGCCTTTTCAGCTATGGCCCGCCTCACTATGCTACAGTGCCTTCATCAATACCACCACTTCAGCAGACTCTATCTGTGCCCAGAGGTAATTCATCTCCAGCTCATCAGATGCAGCTGCCATCAGGTCAGACTGTGACTCCATACAGCTCTGGTCTGCCACACCGCTCTGCATATGGTGTGCCAACACCCACAATCCCAGACTTCTCCACTGACTGCGAAAGGGAGTTCGCTAACCTGAAGCTGGCTGTAGACAATCTGCTCGAGCCTCATACAGAACTGTCTGAGAAGTATAAATATCACGTGCTACTCGAACATCTTAAGCTGCCCGAGGTGCAGATGATTGGTCAGTCTTGCCGCCACCATCCAAACCCATACTCAGCAACTATGCAAGCCTTGCAGTTACAGTATGGTCAGCCACACCAGCTGGCACAAAGCGAGATAGCAGCCATTCTGACCACCCCAGATGTGAAGCCTGGTGATGCTCATATCTTCCAGAGTTTCGCCCTACGAGTCCACCTCCTAGTGAGTATGCTGCTCTCCTTAGGGACCCAAGGGTATGGAGCTAAACTGTTGCTCTCATGTTGACCACTTACTTAGTAAGCTACCAAAGTACCATAGAGATGGGTTTATCGAGTATTTACAAGTTCAGGGAAAGCTGAATAGCACAAGTCTCAACCCCTACAACCTCCAAGATCTCAATGGATGGCTTCAAGGTAAAGCTCAACAGCAGCGCCTGTCCAGCAGATTGGTGCAGCGCTACCAAACAGGACAACCCCGAGTAAATGGAAGGGAGAAGATCACGTCAAAAGGCAAAGGTCAAGGTGTCTCTGTATATCACAGTACAGGGCCCCAGAGTCCCTCCAGTAACCACACACAATCCAAGAAACATTCAAAATACAATGCCTCTTCTGTGACAGCAAAGAACATTATATCAGTCTCTGTCGCAGTATCACAGAGCAGTCAGCAGTTGATCTGGATAAGTGGATAACAGAGGGAAGGCGCTGCTGGAAATGTGCACGTACTCATGCGCCTGAGTCGTGCAACCTCAAGAAACCCTGTAGTGACTGCAATGGTATTCACCTCCAAGTCCTCCACGGTGTAGCACAGCGTCGAACCATCAACTCACAGTCAGGGGCCACAGAAAGCAGAGTCTACCTGACACCCAGCATTACATCAAGCTGAAAGCAGTCCCCATCCTGCCCCATCCTGCTGCACAACAAGTCCAAGTATATAGAGACCTTTGCTATCCTGGATGATGGCGCACAGAGGACTATCATCCTGCCACAGGCCGTCCAACAGCTCAAGTTGACCGGTGAGTCTGAGACTATTTCCCTACGCACAGTGCGGACAGACCTGACGCAGCTACACGGATCAAAGGTCAACTTTGAAATCTCCCCCAGATATAACCCACAGAAGCACTACAAAGTGCAGGGATCATTCACAGCTGAAGGCCTAGACCTAGTAGAGCAGACCTACCCAGTGCAAACACTCCAAAGACGACACACTCACCTGCGCGGGATCCCATTGAAGTCTTTCTTTAACGCCCGTCCAATGGTGTTGCTTGGATCAGATCACGTACATCTGATTACTGCCACTAAGCCGGTATGTAGAGGAGCTAACAGTGGACCTGTTGCCATCCACACTGCCCTCTGATGGGCTTTGCAAGGTGCTGAAAGGTGTAGATCCCAGCCAACTGCAGTGCAGCAATGTCTTTTCACCACAGTCGTTCCTCCTAATGACCTCTTGTGCCGAAACGTGGAAAAGTTATGGCAACTTGACATTCTGCCCTTTCGGAACGAGAAATTGGTAGTTCGTTCCCGTGAGGACCAAGAAGCCATGAACCTCTTAGAGACAAAGACGCAGAGGGTCAACACTGAAGGAGTTCAACGCTATGCAACCCCCCTCCTGAGGAAGAAAGGAGCCCCTAAACTGAACAGTTCGACTCATTCAGTCATAGCACATCTGCAAGCCACAGAGAAACGGCTCAAGAAGGATCCGGAGAAGGCAGCTATCTATTCAGAGGAGCTGGCAGAGCCCGGTCGTTGGAGTCAAGGGCCTCCATTCTTAAACCAGAGTGCTGAGCATTGGCCAAGGAAGCCTGAGCATGCTACAGCAGTGAGTTCAGCTCTCAGTTCAGTATATAGAAAGAGTTGGTAGAGGCCACTCGTCAAGCAAGCCAGGGTGCTCAAGGGGCGGCCGAGGGTCCGAAATACCACCAAACTACTAACCCCCAGGATGCGGAGATCCTTCTGCTGAGGAAGTGTCAAGCCCATAGCTTCCCAGAGGAGGTCACCGCTCTCAAAGCACAGAAACCGGTGCCAAACCACAGCCGCTTGGTTAGCCTCGCCCCAGAATGGGACCCCTCAACCTGCTTGGTCCGAGTAGGAGGGAGGCTGCGAAGGCTGCAGAACACAGACCTAGGAGAGATCAATCCGATTGTGCTCGATCCAAAGCAACAAAGCTCCTCATCAAACACATGGACAAACGTCTGCTTCATCCAGGTACGGAGCGGGTGTATGCAGAACTGCGAAGGCAGTATTGGATCTTGCGAGGACGACAAGCTGTCAGACACCACCAGCTCAAGTGTCCATCCTGCCAACGCTGGCGAGCTCAGCCCAAGGTCCCACAGATGGCGGACTTGCCACCACAGCGCCTCCGGCTTCTCTGTCCACCTTTCTATTCAACAGGTGTCGACTGTTTTGGCCCTTACCTGGTCAAGATAGGCAGGAGGACCGAAAAGCGATGGGGTGCCATCTTTAAGTGTCTCACGACCCGCGGCATCCACATTGAACTCCTCAACTCTCTGGATGTAGATGCCTTCCTCCTTGCTCTTCGTCGGTTCATCGCGAGGCGAGGCAGACCGAAGGAGATACTATCAGACTGCGGTACCAACTTCCGTGGCGCTGAGCGGGAACTCCGTGAGACTTTTGCAGCTATGGAACCACAGCTGAAGGAACAGCTGATGGAATACCAGATCGACTTCAAGTTCAACCCGCCGAGTGCTCTTCACTTCGGAGGAGTATGGGAGAGAGAGGTTCGTTCCATAAAGGCCGGCCTTCAAGTCACAGTTGGGAGCCAGTCAGTCTCTGAAGACGTCCTCTATACAACTTTAGTGGAGGTCGAAGGCATCCTAAACTCAAAACCACTAGGGTATGTGTCAGCTGATGTCGCTGACCCTGACCCCATCACTCCTAACATCCTCCTCATGGGGCGGCGGGATGCATCATTGCCTCAAGTGGTCTATGCCCCCGCAGGCATGGGAAGGCGGAGACGGCGCCACTGTCAGACGCTTGTGGACCAGTTTTGGATCCAGTTCACCCGGAACTATTTGCCCACTCTTCAGACACGGCAGAAGTGGCAGAAGGCCGCTGATAACATCGCTGTGGACTCAGTCATTCTGATCGCTGACCCATCGCTTCCCAGGGCTCAGTGGCCAATTGGGAAAGTTTGTAAGGCAGTCCCTAGTCAAGACGGATGTATCAGGACTGCAGAGGTCCTGGTGAACGGTAAAGTCTACACAAGACCAGTTGCTCGTCTGATCCAGCTCCCTGGGCTCAGGGATGATGCTAATGATGCATGAAGAATTCCTGTTATTACACATTTGCTGCTCAAATGTGGGGGCGGCTGTTGTGAATTCTTCACAGACAAAGATGATAAAGTTACGGAGCATTTATTCTGAAACTGTATTTGACGTTGCGAACTGTTTCCGCTTCCGGTTGCACTAACCATAGATCCTACGTAGGACCAACGGTCGAATTAGATCGAGTCATTGACGATGTAAGTCATAGAACTGTAACTCTGAACCTATGTGGCGTAACTGTTCCGTTTGTAGTTGTACTTAATGTTCTGAAGTGCATTTACTGTCAGTAAGTGTTTGTCATGTAATTAGCCGTTGAAATAATAGCTCAAAGTAGAGCTAAGTGGCTAACCTGGCTAGCGAGCCTGTATTCTGTGAATGTATGTGTGTTTGCTTTAGTCAAGAGTTTACTATTGCTAGTACTTCAGTTCTATAATTCGTTTTCTGTGTTATTTCAGAAACTCGGTCATCTATTGTTCAAACTCATTCATCATCTGTAAATCTGTCACCAAACTATAAGACTGAATACAGAAAACGTATGGACCAAACAGATGTCTGCGTGTTCTCTGACCGGAACCCTGTAGTGGTCAATAATCACCTTTAAATCAGCAACTCAGGGGTCGAATCCCCAACAGTGGCTTCAGGCTTTTTAAAATGTACAGATCCTCCCACTTTTTGCTCGCTCAACCGGCTATGGAAGAAAGCAAATAACAAATATCAAGACACCTTGGAGATGTCTTCATCAGACAAATGGATGACTTTAGTATAATAACTTTTACTAATGACTTATCAAGCAACAGCAACATTGGTATTTATCAGTTTCAACAGATTAACATGACATGTGGGTACATTTTTTTCACCAGGTGTGTGGAACAAGGTTCTGAAACTGAGGGGTGCCTATCACGAGGATCACATACTTATTAATGCCAAGGAAACCCCAAAACCGCGTTTCTACATCAACAGAGACTTGGAGACAGAACTAGGAGTGGCAGTGAGTTTTAATTGTCTTTTAGTTTGACCTGTTTGACAGCGAGATGTCACATATTTTATAAGTGTACGGTGTTCCTGGTCAACTTCACTTGTCACCTCCTTTAACATAGAAGAAAGGAAGAGGGGAAGTAAATAAGGAAAGAGAAGATAGAAAATAAACTTGTTTTTCGTTTTTAAGGTCTTCATAGCAAATGCTTTTCTACAATAACTGCCACAGCATACTTCAAAATCTAGAAAGATAGTATAACATGGCATGCTATTTTTCCCTTTGTCTGTCAGCTCTCTGGTTCTACCTATGGCTCTGCTGCTCCAATGGAAACTTGTATAAATCTCCAGCCACTAGCAGCCAAACATGCAGGCAAAGTGTCGCTTGTTATTGACCAGGTAAGAAGTTTGTTTGCAGCTGCATTAACTGGTCCTTTTGTTTTGACCAGCTGAAGATCAGAGGACAGGCCGACCCAAGCGTTTAGGGGCACCTTTCTGAATTTGATCATATAGGGCTGTAGTTTAAATAATATATGTTGAATAGTAATGTGGCTTTTTCTCATCACAGGACACAGTGGATTTAGACATAGAATCACATGACGGGTAAGATGTTTCCTACTTCCACTATACAGTATAACCAAAAGTATGTGAACTCCCAAATATCACACCTATAGCCTACGTGAGTTTTGAGCAGAACCATAGGCAGTTAGCCTCCACTCTATTGGGAAAGTTTTGCATCAGAGTTTGGAACCTGCCTCCAGGGATTTGCTCCCATTCAACCACATTAGTGAGGTCCATCATCAGTTTTTAATGTTGGTCTAGGTCAGGGGTTCTCAACTGGTCTGGCTGCGGGACCCACCATCACCCCTTAATGACAAGCCGTGACCCAAATCGAGGAACATTTTCAACTTCTCAACCTAGACCAGTGATTCTCAACTGGTGGGTCGCAACCCACCAGTTGAGAATCACTGGTCTAGGTAATCCCAATTAGTGTTGGGTTGAGTTGAGGTCAGGGTCAATCAAATTATTTCACACGAAACTGGAAAACCATTTGTTTATGGATCTGACAATGTTTACAGGGGCATTGCCATGTTGAAACAGGAAAGGTACAAACCCAAACTGTAACAAAGTTTGAAAAACACTACTGTCTAAGACAGAGGTAGCCAACACGGTGCCCGCGGGCACCCTATCGCCCGCAGGGACCACGTGAGTCGCCCGCGAGACATGTTCTAAAAATAGCACTAGTCACCATTGGAGCTCCGTCTAAAATTGTAGTTGCTGTTCTTTTTTAATCAAAAACGCTTGCATTAGTGTAGATTTTAAAATGACAATATTTCTTGTCATAAGAGAGTTGGGTACCCAGAGGCGCACGGTGGACAGCCAGGACGAGGCCGCCGCACTAGGTTTTCAGGTTCCGAATCGCGGGCGCTTCCCGTTGGTGCCAGACGCGCGCCGCGAGCGCACCCCGTCGTCAGGTCTGTAAATCCTCGGAACAGGCCGCGGGGCAACAACTCAGGGGTGGCGGGGGAAGAGGCGAGGCAACGCAATCCGACCGAAAAGGCCTATACTAGAGGTTTGAACGCGGGCGCCCGAAGACGCTCGCACGCCTCGGAGGGTTGGATCCCCCGCTCGGCTATAGACGAGACTGGTTACTAGTTTCTTCGTGGAGAAAAAGGTACCGTTGGAAAAGCTGGTGTCGGTGACAACAGACGGTGCTCCCGCGATGACGGGCCGGCATGCAGGCTTCATTGCGCAATGCAAAGGTGACCCAGACTTCCCAACATGTCTACATTACCACTGCATCATTCACCAGCAGGCGCTATGTGCAAAAGTAACCGGCTTTAATCATGTGATGATACAAAAATATCAGAGATGGGTGATACCTCTGACTTTCAAATGTTGAAACAGATTAACAGAAATAAAAGTTGCATGTTTAAATATGTATGCGTAGCTATACCATCATTGTTGTGGAAATCATTCTTAATAATTATTGTGAGGAATAATTAACTGACATGTGATCAAACAGTCTCTTCACATATATTATTATTATTAAAAGGTGATCTGTGCAACTTTGTTATTCAGGAAGTTTGTATCAAATAAGTAGCCCTTCGTACTACTCGGTACCCTTGAAGTAGCTCTCAGTTTAAAAAAGGTTGGTGACCCCTGGTCTAAGATATAATTGTGTGATTCAGCATCAAAGGTGCTAAATTCCAAAATCAGAGCATATCTATTATTGAGGGATTGTCTCCACACGGCTCTCAACATGGCGACGGCTGAGTCGGCGTCTAGCAGCTACCGGTGCAAACAGTGCTGACAGAGCTAACAGTGTTAATCTGGGGGGAACCAAAGGGTGTGTGTGAGCTTTCGTGACAACACCGTGTCAGCTGTAAAAGCTGTATAAGCGCAGAACAGCAGTAATTAGCTGTGTGTGGCACACACATTGGACTCGCATGCACTAAAGTGCACCACTCGCCGGCCTAGATACCAAAACAAAGAACAGAGAACCCCGGATTAAAACACACAGAGCGAGAGAGTGACTTCATTCTCTGCTCAGGTAGACATTACTCCACTATATCTGAATTTCGAATGTAGCACCTTTAAGATTTCCCTTATTGGAGCTAAGGGGCCTCCAGCAAAACCAGTTAAACAGTCCCAGACCAAAAGTATACGGACGGGGGTATTCACCTTGGGGCTGTGAGTGAGCTAAGCAGTGCAAAAAACTTGAAAATGTCAACCAGAAGACGTCAGTGAAACAATGCTTTTTAGCTTTGTGTTATGTTACACTTGCTTTAACCTTGGAAATCCTCAGTGAGGGTCTTGCACTTCGTCTGGACTTTGACATCCCAACTCAAGAGAAAGAGTTTCTGAAGAAGAGGGACGTTGTAGTGGCACAGGCATTGCAGAAGCTTTTTGGAGCTCCATCTGATCCTAAAAAGGTAGAGTGCAACTTTTTCTGTTACTTTTGCCCTTGTACCCCTACCCACCACCCTACCTATGTCAATTTGCTAATAATTTTGCTAATCAATAAAAAACACAATGTAATGCCAAAAAGTGTACCAGAAGTCAAGACCAACATATGCTACAACACTATGACGTCATGAACTCTGTCACACACACACAGCGGGCCACCAGGCTTGCAATACACTGACGGACAACCATGACAGTGTGTACCAGAGTCACACAGCTGACAATTTCAAAACTGATGCGCTGAGGTTTTACAGAGAAAGTGGGTTGGGTTACATGCGTCCACGATATTGTGTCCACGACAATGCATGCAACATTGTGGTTGCTTACTCTTCTGGACAGGGGACCTGGGGACTCAGTTGCCTCTTTTGTGTATACACTGCAGCTGTGTTAGATGATGGATTTAACCTGTTTGTGCATCAAGTTATCTTTGCAGCTGGATGGCTTGGCAGTTTACAGTTAATGATCTATTAACAAGGGTTGGCTATGGGGCAGAAAATAATTTCTTTATTAGTATCCTTAGTAAAAATGTTAAAATATGTGACCACACTGCAACATACTGTCTTGCATATAAGACAGCATAATCTAATTTTGAGTTACAGGACACCAGGTACAGGCATTATTGTTACCCACAGGATTAAATTGAATAACTTTGGTGACTTTTCATCAAGGTCTTTCATCTTTTATCAGTGCAAAATTTCAGAATTTGTCAATACTTATGACCAAATAGCCTCGGCTGTACTTTGTGTTTTTTTCCTAAAAGCGTGCTGACTTTGGAAGTAAGATGGTGACCAAGGTGAACATTAAACATAAACTGCTAAATATCATTTAGCATTTGGTCAAACTGCTAGAGCCACACCTCTGTATTCTCTGTTCAGGTGCCGACCATAGCATTGGTGGCTTCAGGGGGAGGGACCAGAGCAATGACAGGCCTGCTTGGTAGTCTAAGAGGCCTGAAGGAAATCGGGGTCCTGGATACTGTCAGTTACATCACTGGTGTTTCTGGATCCACATGGTGAGTGAACCATTTGACTCGTCAAGTGTCCTCAGTATCTTCATTTTAATCTTCTCATTTTACATAGATAGGCAAAGACAGGCAATCCCTCAAATTTTGGGCTGTGCCTTATAGAAAGCTTGTAATTAAATACAGGGCAGGGGGGTTTTAAAGAGAGGGCAACCGCCGAGGCTAAAAAATGAAACCTATGTGGAAGTGCCAAAAACTGCAGGTCAGCAAATTGTCACTTCAGGCTGGCTCCAAAGAGTCAATCCCCACAGACCTCCATGTCAAAAGGCCCAACTTTAAAGCAGAAATAAACATGTTTGCAGCCTGTTACAAAGAATGGTTTGGTCTCTATAGCCAATATCCTTGTTCCTGACAACAGAGGTTGAATTTTATCTAACTCACCTGTTTAAATTGTATTTAGGCTTAAAGGTATGCATAATTAACGGAATGGCCACTTTGAATGAAAGGTGGGGGCCATCACAGCTGCAAGCTGTCTGCTAAGTGTCGCCTCAGCTAATTCGAGTTCACTAAACTTAAGCTCCTAGCCAAGTTTGTGCTGTTGGTGCCTTTTTGAGAATTTGCCATTCAAATATCGGAAAGATAATAATACTTGCTATGGCAGGCTGGGGAAAGACAAAATGTGTGTCAGTAGAGTATTATCTGCATAGTTGTGGTAGAAAAAGGCACGGAAGAGAAAAGAGAAACTTGATGGACCCCGGTAGTAAGACTGCCAGGTTCAGATCATAGGCTTTAAGAAATATGGACGTAGTTTCTGTGATGTCACCCAAAGGCTTCTGACAAACCGTTGTGAAGCCCTAAGTGAGTAGCTCTGGCCTTCGTCACCTTGGCAGTGAAGACACAGCCTAAATCTGAAAAAAAGAATGGATTTTCGGTGGAGCTGAGGCAGGCCCGGGTGACGCAACAGTCTAAGTTACCTTGTAAGTGTGGTCCTTGAGGTAGGATGTGAAAAAGAAGAGTGCCGAGAGGAGGATCTGTTGCTTCACTGTGTCAAATGCTGCTGAAAAATCCAGCAGGATGATGGACAGGGAGCTCCAGCAATTTAGAGTTATTTTATGGCAGTCATAGTTTAGTGGCCTACCTTGAAACCAAATTGGTGGGGTAGCTGTGGGGAAAGTTTCTGCAGAAAGTTTCGTGAAGACAGCAAGCTCAAATGTTTCACAAAGAAATGGAAGAAGAGAGACAAGTCTGTTATTCTTTAGTGTTGAGTTTGGTTTTCTTTAACGGAAGTTCACTCAAGCTGCATTTAGAGAGTTAGGAAAACAACCAGTTTTCAAAGAGCATACCTGAAGTGGATGAGGTAAGAGCCATAAAGAAAAAGGTGAGAGGGGATAGGGTCAAGGAGGCAAGTGGTTGGGTGGGCGTACTTAAACCAGTACTTTATTGGAGGAGAGTGTTGAATAGGAAGTTAGAATGGGATGCAGAGTAAGTGGAGAGAAGAGACTGATAGCAAAGTCCTCAGCGTGCTTTGATTTCTACCATTTTCTTTCAGCTGCGTTAACATATATGTACCAGGTAGACTCTATGTCACCATTGGTCTCGCAAAGTTCAGAGTTGAATTAAATTAGCAATTATTAAAACAGCAAATGGCATGTAGAGACATTTTCAACCCATTATACACCGATTTTTTTTATAAATTTGGTAAGAAATATCAATATTTCGTGCCTGGTTATATGAATCGATTTTCAATCATTGTACCCCTTTAAAGATTATTACTTTCCTTTTGAACAGGGCTATGTCTGCTCTGTATCAGGAAGCTAACTGGTCACAGGAGGACATGGACAGCATTATTTCAGCAAAGAAGGAACAGATGACAAAGAGTGTCCTGAGTGCCTTCTCTCCTGAGAAACTCCAGTACTACAGAGAAGAAGTTGCTGAGAAAGAGCAAGAGGGTTACATTGTGTCACTCATTGATATGTGTGGCCTGATCGCTGAGCATCTTGTCTTTGGGAAGGTGAGCAGCTGATGAACACTTTCTGTTCTCACTTTAATCATACTGTGTATTACTTTGAAAGCTTAAAGAGTATGTGTAACTTTCAGAAAGTCCTTGTTTTTAAAGACACCGGTGGCAGTTAATTTAGAGAGTGAACATCGGCCAAAATAGTGACGTGACACACACAAGACTGAATATGATTGAATGATTGGCATCTTGTAAATAGTACCATTGGCTCCGTGAAAGACCGCCACCCACCACAAAACAGATCGGGGCTGATGGCTGGTAAATCGGAATAGCTTGCCGTTTGAAAGTTACTTTCAGCTAATACGAGATTTTTAAATCGCAAATATCAAACAAGTTCAATGTTTATAATCCGATATCCATAACAGCTGAGGACACACAATTACAAATTGTTGCCATCCACACACTATACAAACAAAACTGGTGAATGTATCTCATTATGTGTGGGATCCCTCAAATGTTTGACATCTGTTAACATTTGAAAAAGTATGGTCAAGCCTTGAAGCAACCAACAGCAGATCCATGCATCCATGCAACAGTTAGCAGGCTAACCTTAGCTTAGGTTGTGGTTAGCTTAGTTTGCAGCCCCTGCCTTTCATTGCTGATTGGCATAATACACAAGTTAGTATCTTGGATCATGTTATAGTGAGGCAAGGTAGCGAACTAACATATATCTGCTCACAATTAAGTTAGCAAGCAATCAAGCTACGGTTAGCCAGCTAGCTACAGTTTACGTTGCATGGATCTGTGTTGGTTGCTTCGTAACATTAGTTGATTAGGTAATTTGCAAACAGCAAGCTAGCCAATTTATCAGCCAGGTCAGCACTGGGAGTCTGGATGAATCTGCCTTAAGACAGTATTTTGCTAATTTAGCTGGTGAGCAATTTGTCTGCGTTAGCAGGCAAGCTAGTGCTGGGAGACCTCTGGTACTGGGTCTTGCACTGGTGGATTTCAAGTTACTACAGCCGCCACTAAAGGTCCATCTCCAGACCACCGCTGCAAAGTATATAGAATGGAAACACAACATGGCTAACCTTTGGCTAGTGTTGTACACTTGTACAGTAGGGGAGCTGAAGTGAGGCAAGGCACACCAGAACGCGCATAAACGTCATATCCTTTGGGTTTTCCTGGAAAGAAATGTCCTGAGGCCTTTACATAGAAATCAGTCCACAGACTATTATATGAGAAAGCTGGGGAAAGTCACTTCTTGAGTCATATTACAATCAAATGTATGAATTACAAAATTCGTACATTAAAAAAAGTTACACACAACCAATCAAATTAGGGCATGTCTTTGAACCTTAATTTTATGTTTTTCAAATGTTATAAATAATATCATTAATAATAAAATGATATTTGGTTGGAATTACAGAAAGTCACCAATACCCTGTCTGAGCAGCAGAGTGCAGTGAATGAAGGCCAAAACCCTTTACCCATATACACTGCCGTCAATATAAAGGATAGGGTAAAGGGCTGTGAATCTGAATCTGGTAAATATCCTGGATTATATTTTGGTATTTGTGTTTGTATTGTAATGTCTGTTTCCTGAAAGTATTTTGTGCAAGGTGACTGAAGCCCAATGACTGTAGATAGCATGTAAAATATGTATTGTGTTAAACTCAAGTGACACCTATGAATGCCTAGTTCTCATATCAAATGTATCATTAATTTTGCAACTGAAATGAATATGGGGATATTCAGCATGACCAGGCTGATGATATAATAAAGATTCAGGACACAAACAGACCCCTAGAAGAACTTGAACAAAATTGAAAACTGTGAAGGAATGCTTGATTTTGTAATAATAACAAATCTTGTTGACAGAGTGGTGTGAGTTTACCCCCTATGAGGTAGGCATCCAGAAGTATGGGGCATTTGTCAAAACTGAGGACTTTGGGAGTCGGTTCTTTCTCGGTCATATGATCAAGAAACTCCCAGAAGTCCGCATCCCTTATCTGATGGGTAAGACCACTGCTTCTGTTGCAATGTCAATGCATGGTAATACAATACTAATTTAAGGTAATTCCAATACATTTTTGTCAACATAATCAGGAATATGGAGCAGTGCTATTTCTGTCAGCATGACCCAGCTATGGACGTTTGCAACGGGGTTCAAGCCTGCTTGGAGCACCTGGCTCGGACCAGAAGTCAACAACATAGGTATAGCTACTTTATTTTATAGTGCAGAAAAACATAAATCCACAACTTAGAATAAGGCTGGCGTTTCTACAATTCTCTTGTAAACAAATCCTATTAAAAGCCAAACCAAACAAATTAAAACCAACAAATTGTTTCATCTTTCAATACTTTTCTACCCTGCGTTTGGAACTGTGTGCCGAGCCCATTGTTTGGCAAATATCTTTAGGAATGACTGCGTTAGTAAGTGCTTACAATACAACATCATGACCCACTGTATGCGGGATAGATTCAAAATAAATTAAAGTGCCCGCATTCCTCATATTGACATATGAATTATTATTTTTTTGGTCATTTCATGGGATTGATGACAATAGGACAAAATATAGAATATTCCCAGCTTGATCATTTAAACTTTAAAGCATTATCTTAGATCATTGAAGAGATTCAATGTTTACACAACAAACCATAAAACAGAATTTTAAAACCTTTTTAGTGTATTTATTACTATCATGGTACAACAAAGACTTCCATGTAAGAGCATAATAATGTATGTATTATTGAGATGTGTTCTTTTGACAGACGTTGACACTGAACCATCAAATCAGGACACATACGTCATAAATCCAACCACAGGTATCGCCAGCGATGTGACTAATTTCTTCAAAAAACGTCCAGTCATTGCTGAAATGCACAATTTCATGCGCGGACTCTTCATGCACAGGGACTACAATCAACAGAGCAACTTTGTTGCCTGGAAAGGTATGCACTCACAGCACAGTACACTTTCGCCCACAATTCAAAAAATTTGGAACAATGCTGAGCCTCTAGCTCTCTAGCCTCTAGTATGTACATTTCAGGAGTGATCACAACTGATCCTTCCTGACTGTTTATTGCACCTAAATGCGGTCAGGAGTGATCACCATGGATCCCTCCTGACTGATACATAAGCATGAGTCATTCCACTGGCCCCAACAAAGAGTTTACTTGTCCTGGGCCAGCGGCCAAGCATTAATATAGAGCCCTGGGCATTATCATCAGCATACTGAAGCTTCAGCTGTGGAAACCTGGGACTCGGCCTTAAACTTATTTTAGTAGAAGAGCTGGCCATCTGTTCTTTATTAGAATACAGGTTTAGGCTGATGAAATGAAGAACGACTATAATGAATAGATAGGGGGCAATGATACACACTACTTGACACCAGTTTTACCTTGAGAGACTGTCTCGTTCCCCTTGGTGCTAGGGGGAGTCTCAATGTACAGTGTAGTGTACAGTGTCACTCTGTTGACCCAAGGTCCTGGAGATTGAAGGAGTTGAAAGCTTTGGTTAGATCAATGTAGGCCCCATGCCAACTGGCATTGAGAGGATGTGGCCCAGACTTGCACAGAAGGCCTCCTTTATTGTCTTCTGTGAGTAGTGTGGGAGCAAAGTTGTTGACCAGCTTGAAGCAAACCATATATAGGCGTGGACATTGATGGGAAAGTTCAGTAAGCTGGTTGGCCAAGCTGGTTTTAATGGCAGAGCCCACTCCATGTATCTGGGGATAACACACAGGTTTCCTTTGAGAAGAAGGTGTAGCTTCCTTTTTCCCCCACCTGCCCCCTTCTTCCAGTCTGATTTCAGAGGGTGCTTTCATGCTATGATTTAAACCTCCGTAGTGCCATTGCACCAATGACGGTTCACTTGGTTTATTACCTTCAGGTTGATGCCTGTATCTGACAGATTTTCATGAGAGACAGGTGCAATAGCGTGGACTAAATCAGAGTCGGGAGACTCCCTCTGCCAGAGCCCTCCTCTGTCTTCATAGCTTTTGGGATTTCCCCCATATTCTCCAGCCACCATCCTCCACCTGCTCTACCATTTCCCTCCACCTTACCATTACATGTGACCCTATCAGGAGCTGAGCAGACAGCATCACTTGGGATGAAAGGAAGACCCACATTTCTCTTCCATGACCACATTGTGACTTTTGAATTTCCGGAGAAGGTTCAGCTAAAGAACTGACGTGCCCTTTAATAGCATATTGAGCACCATTTTGACAGCATTTCCAGCCAAATACACAATCAAAGTAATCACGCCTGCTTCGACTCAGTATGCTGAATTTCCCAAGCAACAGTGTGGGACACACCACACAAAACAGAGATCTGCCACAGATATTCAATCTCAGCTGCTGGGGCAAGGCAGCATTCCTGCACATGATGGTTATCATGTGCAGGAATGCTCGACACAGAACACAATTGACAGCATGTGCAAGCCAGTTATTTCATTTTCTGTTTCCTAGTCAACCACATATTCTTGCAACTGAAGTTGAAGATTTCTTTGTTATTTTCTCCTTCTCTATGTTCTGTCCAGAAACACATCCAGATGCCTTCCCAAACCAACTGACACCCAGTGACCCCACTCTGTGCCTGATTGATTCTGGTCATGCCATCAATATTGCCTGTGTGCCTGTCCTGCGGCCAGAGAGAGATGTGGATCTCATCATATCTCTGAGTTACTCGTGGGAGCCAGAGCACATCTTCAATGTAAAGCAGAATGAGGAGGCGCTCATCTGGGCCGAAACAGAATGTTTCCTGAATGTATTCCATCAACATTAACATTACTCTATGATCATGTTTATCATGTTTATCTATTAGGTCCTGTCGAAGACAGCTGCTTACTGTAAAGACCATGACATCCCCTTTCCCAATGCTGACTTTGCCAGTCTGGAAAAGGAGCCTCAAAAGGAGTTCTACATCTTCGAGGATAAGGAGAATCCCAAGGCCCCGATAGTGGTTCATTTCCCACTTGTCAATGTCACGTACAAACACTTCAAACGCCCTGGTATGCCCATTTGAACGAGTTGAACTTCACTGCAACAATGTTGCTTCTATTACTTTATTATTTTTTTCTTTGTGCTGTATATCTTGAAACAATAGCAATGCAATAGGAAGAAACCCTTCTCTTCAAGCTAGTCTTGTTATTGTAGAAGTCATGTGAGGATTTTTTACGGGTGGGGGGATAATGGCAGGACAGGATACCTGTATTGCTATATTCCATACTGAAATGATAAAATACTTTATCAGGGCATTGCAGCATATATTTACAGGGTGACAGACCTGTATTTAACATTTTTTGTTATTTAGGCAATGTATGCCTTTATTAAATAGCTACAGTAGAGAGATGACAGGAAATAAGGTGAGAGAGATGGGTAATGACATGAAACAAAGGTCCCAAGCCAAATGCATACCAGGGTTATTGTGGTGCCTTTGCCCCAAGGCCAACAGGGCGCCTCACGCTGCCTACTGCAGCTAATCTTAAGCACTACATATGAACTTCTAAATTATTAATGATCTGCTGAGTTACTAATGAGTAGGTGTGATTTGACTTGAAAGGCAACAAAACTGCCTCATGTATTTCTACACCCAATAAGAACAAGACATATACTTGTGTATTATATTGTGGTTGGTAAATTATCATTTAACCAATTGTGTCATTATCTTATGAATTTACAGGCGTGAAACGTGAGACGGAGGAAGACATAAGAGCTGGGGAGGTGGATGTAAGCAGCAGCAGCTCTCCATACATCACTAAAAACATGACCTACTCAGAAGAGGATTATGAGGCTCTGGTGGATCTGAGCTCTTATAACATATCAAACAACAAGGAGAGCATCCTTGCGGCTTTGTGTAAGGCCCAAGAGAGGAGCGCATCCAAGTGAAAGAAGTAAAGGATAAGATTTATCAAGCTTCTTTTTACAGAAACAGGTTTATCTATGTTGCCTCGACAAGTCACTGATGTTTATTCCCACACCTCTATATTAAAGCTACAGTAATTAGGGCACAGGATATTTACTCAACAACATTATAAACTACTGTTTTGAAAATAAGCATCAATGTCTTACAGTCTTGATGTGGGACATAATAAGCTTCTCCAACTTAGACCAACTTCGTACTTCCAGTATATCATCTGAGGAGGTAGGAAGTAATAGTATTTCAAAATAAAAGCCAAGGCAATAGAATGACTGTATGCAAGAAAGTCGTATTTACAGTCTATGATGCAAGAGCATACCATAGAGTGGGCTGATGGGAGTATGTTAGCACCAGTAGTCAATTCAAATTGGTTTAATATTGTGCAGTTATTCAGTTTTCGATTAATGAGTGCATTGTTTGGTGCAACACAGTTCGTAATATAGTTTAATATAAGGTATAATTGTGTGTGCAGAGTTGTTGCTGTTAGTGCTGGTAGCTGGTATTTAATGATCGACTGTTTCTTCTGTTGCTTGACTAAATGCAGAGCTTAGACTAGATAGGGAGACAGAGTGAAAGTGTTTACTTTCTCTCCCGTAGATGGCAATATGAGTGTAGTGAAATCATAGATTTAGATACATGCCTGTGTCTTTGCTAAATATTTAGCTTATACAGATGGCTTTCATGCTGTTTATTTCATTTGGTATTGGATGTTTATTAGGGGTGTAACGGTTCACAAAATTCTCGGTTCGGTTCAATACGATACAGTGGTGCCACGGTTCGGTACATTTCGGTACATTTTCAATACAGCAAAAAAGCAGAAATGCCAAATCCTCTCTGGTGAGACTCAAGGGGGCGTGTCTGATTTGATTCTCTGTTTGGGCTTTCGTTTTCTTTTACAAAGCAGTATGGTCTGGAGAAATGGGCTGGTGAAGGAGTAGTGTCACGGGGCTCAATAGCATTAAGCATGTTAATGCTTATTTATCACTACAGAGTAGGGATATACCTTTAGCCCTGTTTGAATCAGGAGGGAACAGATACCTAAACGCTGCGGGGAGAGTTTGTAACGAATAGTACATGAGTATTCACGTTAGGGCTGCACGATTATGGCCAAAATCATAATCGCGATTATTTTGATCAATATTGAGATCACGATTATTTTGATCAATATTGAGATCACGATTATTTTGATCAGTATTGAGATCACGATTATTCATTAATTTTAGGGACAACATCTTTTTATTGCACTTTCACGTTTAAATGAACAAGAGCACTGCTTCCACTTCCATTGTTGTGCTACATTCCAGCTAATGTACACGCCTCTGCATCAAAATACAACGTATACGGTACTGATCACCTGAAGCAAAATATAAATAAAATGTTTACCCAAAATAAAGGGCTAACTAAAAATAAATATGGCTGTTGCTCACAGTATTTATTGGACACGTCTTTGGCCAAATGAAATGCGATTGCATCCGTTATTTCAGCGTGTCTTTGGGAGGTGGATGGATACGCTGTAGCGCTGTGCAGGGTCGCTGTTATGGTTTTCTGGGTGAACGTTGGACATGGACGGAGATTCAGTGAGGTAACGTTAGTTTTGGCCTTAATGCATTCATCGTAGTGGTTTGTGGTGATTTTTCAGGTGGTTGAACAAGTTAGTTGTATTGCTATGCGGCGCAGACACAACTCTAACGCACTCTGTGCATATGATTTGTTCTTGGTTAACATCACTTGGCCTAAATCCAAAAAACTTCCAGACAATGGATGATGATCCTTTTCAAGGGGCTAGCTCCTCACCTTCTGCTCCTGACATTAGATTTACCTTTCACACGACACCCGTGACCGTCTGCTCTGTTGTCTGTCTCTCTATTCTTCTACTCACTGCAGACAGAACTTTCTTTGAGGCTGCCGCTGCAGGGTGCGCGCATGACACCTCCCAACTCGTTCGCCCCCTGGTGGTCGGCTGACTGTTAGTTGGGGAAGAGCTTGATTTGATATGTAGCAGAGCACGTATTTTAAACGTCAATATCGCTGACGATCATGCTCATTTAATCGTGGCAGCCAAAATCGTGATCGCGATTAAAATTCGATTAATTGTGCAGCCCTAATTCACGTACACTGGGCGTGATGGTGCCAGTGTAAACAGGAAGTAGATTGGTTGCTTAGTTTAAAATAATACCACAGAGTAATAAAGTAATCTTTAATAATGAAAGGTTGTGTTTGATACTTAAGATCTTCTCTAAAATCTTCCTCTATAAACTCAAACAGACACATTTCGTGGAAAGTTTTAGTTAGACTTAGTTACAACGCTGCAGGTCTTGCTCTCTCTCTCACATATCAAATTTACATTAAAATCAACACTTACACATAAAGGTTTACTAGATTATGGGTCCATAAATGTGGTCAACACACGTGATAAAAACGTGGCGAATCAGGGAAGGACAGCACGTTGCGTCGGGTGGGTTGCGATGTTTGAGCGCAGTGGCTCCACCAATTTCAGCTATATTTTATTTTTCAAAAGCAATTTAATATTATTCAAACGTATTATTCGGTTCGTAATGCGTACCGAACCGTGAGCCCCGTACCGAACGGTTCAATACGAATACGTGTCTCGTTACACCCCTAATGTTTATGGTTTAATTGCCACCTAGTTATGTAGAGCATGTATTTACTTTGTATTGCTATATAATTTCAGAACCACACATATCTACATGGAAGAATTAGAATGTGTTGATTGTTTGGCAATAAATAATTGAAAAATACAGAGACATTTGTTTTATTCTTATTGAACACCCTTCAGTGGAACTGGCTTTAGTTACCACCTTGTCATAGCCTCCTTGTCTTCATCACTATATCCTCACCATTATCATTGCACCTTCATCACTGTCACTTTCATCATCATCGTCCCAGCAAGCATTTTTCCATTGAAAAGACGACTATGGCCACTATTAAAAAGACGTTCAAAATTGAAGACATTGATTGAACGTTCACGTTTAGATCTGTAAATAAAACGTATTTAGTATTAGAAAAAAAATATTCAGTTTTTAAACTGGTCTAAACATGCTAACACATGCTAACACAGCAGCCTTCCATTCATCGTTAGCAGCATAGAATGGTACTAATGGTGCTAATTTCGGTTTTCATTTTTGGACTAACGTAGTTCAAGTACTTACAAAGTATGTAGTTAGCGTAAAACCTCACGTTTATTCCATCATTTCATTCACTTCCCTCTGCAAGCTGAGTTTCCAGACCAGTGCATCTTTCAAAGTTGTAGAAGCAGTATAAGCCAAAGTACCTGCACATGTGTGTTCCAGCAGTAAGCACACACTCGTATTTTACATGAATGTACAGACAGAATGTAACTGCTCCTGTTACGATGTCCTGGGAGCATCTTGTTGGCAGCATACAGTCTATAGTTCCATATTTTTATTGTTTTATATGAAACATTAAATGCGTTTAAATCGCGTCTTTGCGTAAACCACATTTCACCGACCAGTCAGTGGCGGGCCGTGTATTTTATACCTAGGCCTTCAGTGCTGTCTTACTACAGTTGAACCACCTCCTAATAACCTCATTATGACGCCAGCATGACGGGATGCTTCGTCATTAACGGGCAATGCACAGTGACGGGCCGTGCATTTTATACCTGGGCCTTCACTGCTGTCCTGCAGCTGAAACACCTCATTATGACGCCACAGCTACGGTTATTATTTGTTTTGTGTAAAATTAACTGCAGAGTGCAGATACATGAATACGCCAAGAGTGTGTCTCCTCTCTTCTCTGACTGCAGCTGGGACTGCTGCACGAGGCTACTGTGAGAGTAACCGCCTGTGAGTGCTTTGGGGCGGCTCACGGCAGCACCCGTTGCTCGTTCACCACAGTGCAGAACGGTACGTGCTTTCACGTCAGAGTCAAAACACCACAAAAGTCTCCAACAACACCAGAAAAAGTCACTAGATTTGTCGCTAGTAGCTTTTGACAAAAAAAGT
This sequence comes from Anarhichas minor, assembly GCF_050575085.1. Classification (NCBI taxonomy): domain Eukaryota; kingdom Metazoa; phylum Chordata; class Actinopteri; order Perciformes; family Anarhichadidae; genus Anarhichas; species Anarhichas minor. The sequence goes on from NW_027466504.1 coordinate 1,311,599, forward strand.
CTCCAAGAGGGTTCAGAAAGTTGCCAGATTTAGCGAGAAAGTCGGCAAGTTGGCAACACTGGCACCGACTAAATGTGTCCCCAGCGCAACATTGGACGTAACGATGGTTCCTATCACATATAAAACCAAACAAAAATCCATCTTCATAAAAACAAGTTGTACAAAAAATAATATATAAACAAGCATATTACACTGCAGATGTAAAAACAAAAGCAGTTCACTTACCAAAGCTGCTGTTCACTATTTGAAGACAAAGTCCATCCTCCTTTCTTTGATTACAAAGAGTTTAATACCACGGCTGTACAGTACATCCGTGCGTTTTAGTTCCAGCAAGAGATCCTTCTTGTCTGTAACTGGATCAAAGATACATTTTTCAAGATGGCCGCCGAGGACAGGTGTGGTGTGTTGGGCTCCACACCAATCCTCTTATTTAACATTTTACTCCAGATTCTATCAGTTTTAGCCGATGCTTTTCAACGAAAATGCTTCAACTCAAAGAAATACTTGAATCAAAGACAATAATCAATTAAAAGGTACAGAGAGTGTTTGGACACTGTTATTCTGCTTGTGGTTTTTGCTTGTTCCACCTGCTCAAGGCCTTTGTTTGGCTGGAAATCAATCAATTATTCCTGAACATTCTGCACTTTTGAATAACTCACCGAAATTGAATTTATACAACTGAAATATATACACTAGCAAACCTTATCCTAGACCAAAAAAGTCCTTTGTCCAAGGATTATCTTCATGAATCAGTGCAAGTTTGGCATGATTGTACTGGAAGGAAGGAACCAACAGGTGATGCATTGGTGGCTCTACTCTTCATCCAGATAAATGTGAACTACTGGATGGAAGAAACAAACTTTCTACCACCACCAGGTTTGGCCTAGGCCCCAGCAGTAGCATGCCAGCTACTATCAGGCTACACCAAGGCCCCAACATCAGCATGCCAGCTACCACCGGGTCAGGCCCAGGCCCCAGCAGCAGCATGATAGCTACCACAAGGCTACAATCAGGCCCCAGCAGCAGCATGCCAGTTACCACCAGACTATAGCTACAGTCAGGCCCCAGCAGCAGCATGCCAGCTACCACTCGGTCTGGCATCCGGATCAACACCCACAAGTGGGTGAGTCCTGAGACCTACACCATCCACACATACTGAGACGGAGAAGACACTTTACCCATCGATAATACAAACTCAATTGTCACTCATTTCAGTCCACTGACTAACTCACACACTGATATGGATACCTGCTCACAACAAATTGAAAACTCCGAACATTGCGTTGTAACAACGAAAGTGATTGGTTAACTGACTACAATTCCCATAGTCAGCAGGGCAGCCGGGGCCAAGGCTACTGCCCAGCTGAAAGAGAGCTGGCTGATTACCCTGAAGGGCTCGTGTGGGGGCAAAAGGAGAAAACGCTTGGGAAGAGAAAAACACAGGAGCGGACGAGAAGAGAAAGAGTTTTATGTTACGTTAAAGAAAATGAACCAGAAGTAAACTGAAGATACTTATGTTTGTTTTGTGTAGCGGCTTTCTGCTGGAATTAAGTTTACCTTTTGCTAAAATAATGTGAATACAGTATTTTGAGTTAGAAACCATCGTTAGAAACCATTGTCGTCTTGATTTGTGCACCCATGCCTCACAAGCCGATCTCGACCTCTCAAGACATCACACCAGCTATCAAAAGATTACATACACATAAACTTTTCAAAACGGTCAATCATGCCTGAGTGCTCTGGGATACGCACGCAAGACCTAAAGGACTGTTTGGGGGGCATTTGAATATTCAAAGTCTCTTGCCTAAAATGGATCAAATAAAACATCTTGTTGTGGATTCAAACTTGGACTTTCTATGCCTCTCAGAAACGTGGCTACATATAAACTCGCCCTCTGTTGCTTTGAACGTGGATACAATATACTGTATTTAGAAGAGATAGATCGAGTGGTAAAGGAGGAGGAGTAATGTTTTACATTAAAGAACACCTTAACTGCAGCTTGAGTGGTCAAGTGATGTCAAATTGGAATGTATTGGTCTGAAAGTGTCACTATCATCTCAAATGTCTTTTACTCTTATCTGTCTCTACAGACCACCATCGTCCAAATGTGAATTTTATGATCAGCTTAATTCCATGTTAAAGAAATGTGACTTTGACAAAGAGGTTATATTAATGGGTGATTTTAATGTAAATTGGGAGGATAAGTCTGGAAGAAAATCCCTAAAATGTTAAATTGATTGTTTTAATATGACCCAGTTAGTGAACGAACCCACAAGGATAACCCACTCTTCTCAGTCTCAGATTGATTTGATTTTTAGCAATAAACCAGAAAGAATGAAACACACAATATGATAACCGGTATGTCTGACCATAATTTCATACTTTTAACAAGAAAACTTACAAAGAAACATTTTAATATCTCTTCTACCAGAAAAGCTTATCAATTAAGAACACCGGAAGGTGACCAAAATTCATTTGAGGATGCTATACAAGGAATTGATTGGAGCAACTGTTTAATGGGTGCAAGTGTGGAGGAAGACAGCAATATCTTCGTATCTACAATACAGACCACAATTAACAGTTTCCTTAAAAAAGCCAAAATTAAACAAAATCAAGAGAACACACTTCCATGGCTAAATAGTGACATCTGGAATTTAATGAAAAAACGGGACTATGCATTAAAACTGGCGCTCAAGTCTAAATTAGGAAATGATAGGCAGAAATTCATAATGCTGAGAAACCAGGGAATGAAAGAACTTAGAAAAGCAAAAGCTAATTTTTTTATTAAGATCATTGATGAAGCAGGAGGTAATTCTAAAATAATATGGGATAATCTAAAGAAGTTAACAGACAAACATAACAGCAATTCAATGAAGCAACTTAAAATGAATGTGAGCCTGACGCAAAATGTAGTTATAATTTGTACAGGTTTCAATTCATAGTTTATCAACTCAGTGGAAACTTTAACTCAAAGCTCCAGTATTGGTCAATTTGATCCTACACCAGTAAATGAAGGTCAACTGTGCTTCTCTATTCAGGATGTCTCTAAATCTACTGTCACCAGAGTTCTAGGCTCACTCAAGAACTCTGTAGGGCCAAAGATGTTTATGGAATTGACAATATTTTTCTAAAGAAACACAAAGGCACACTTGCTCACCCGATCACAAGCATTGTCAACAAATCTCTCAGGCAATGTGTGTTTCCGAAAGGATGGAAATCAGCCATAGTAACACCCATTTTTAAGTCAGGAGATTCAACCGATGTCTCTAATTATCAGCCAATCAGTATTCTCCCTGCTGTTTCCAAAATTGCTGAGAAATGTGTTGCAGAGCAACTTATTAAACATCTCAACAGCTCTCCATATTAGCTGCATCCTATGCAGTTTGGTTACAGGGCTAATCATTCGACTGAAACAGCCAACTGCTTCCTCTTAGAGAACGTGAAGCTTAAAATGGATAAAGGGGGTGTAGTAGCAGCGGTTTTCATTGACCTCAAGAAGGCTTTTGATACGTTTAACCAGTGGCGGCTGGCCAATAGAGGGCAATGGGGCCTGGCCCCACCTTGAGCCACACAAAAGAAAAAAAAGAAAATTTAAAAAAAGAATAAATTATACAAATTGTCAATATTTGTGTTTTTGAACTGTGGAATGTACCCAGTAATATGTGTAAAATGTGATATCTGCACAAAATATATGCTTTTCCTGCTCGTCCTCTCCGCCTGTGTGCTCGTCTGCTCGTGCTCTCCGCCTGTGTGCACGACACATCTCAGAACGCGCAGCTAGGGGGGCAAAATCGTTTTTGCCCAAAAGAGGCAGGTCTATGAAGCAGTTTAGCCAATTGCTGATTAAAGATATAAATGAGTGACATACAATTTAGCCAATCAGCACCCTCAAATAGATTCAGTGTGGGGCCAAAACAATATTGCCCCCCTAGCTGCGCGTTCTCGTCAGGAGAAGTCTCTAGAGGCGAGCGCCAGCGCGAGCACTACACCTCCAAGTCTCGTTTGAGAGGAGAACTTTGGCGGAGATTCTGCAGGCCAAAGAGCTGATATCAGATCAGCCTGACCTCACAATCAGACAGCAGACTAGCGGGAAAGGGAAGCAGTACATGTGAAGCTTCTGTACTAGCTGTACACCTTGACAGGTTTGGCTAGCTGGATGACATCATGCTAATAACTTATTTAGCTTTTTAAAACAACGGGGACGGATCCAGCATGGACAGTTACGGGAGTGACGAAGTAAGGAAACATGAGAACACCAGGGCACACATGAGAACTCTGTCAAGCTACATATTAGGCAAAGTGAACATCTTTTCTTTTACGTAGTTGTCCTCAGTCTCATCTGCTTAACTTGGTCATGGAGGCATCAACATTTAATTGAGATGGTAAATTAAAAGTGAAAACTCATCATAGCTTAATTTAACATCAGTATTCATAATTACACTTCATGTTTACTTCTCCTGATCTTTACCTCCTATAACAAGGTCCATAGGGACATCTCAATAAATAAACATGTTATATTATATAAGTGTTATTTACTGCTTTTTTTCGTGTTGGAATAAATGTTAAATACTTAACTGCAAAGTAGTAATGCGTGTTTGATACTTAAATTGTTTTTTGCATTAAATCATACTGGGATGTTTGCTGAAATTGATAGGATGGCCCTCCCTAGAAAAGTTTCCACCAGCCGCCACTGCGTTTAACCACAATGTCCTGATTAATAAACTGTCAAATTTTAACTTTACCGAGAGTCTCTTACCTTGCTGAAATCCTACCTTGAAGGAAGAACCCAGTGTGTCAGAGTGGGTGATGTTTCATCATCTACTCAGATCTAACGTGGGAGTACCCCAGGGTTCTATTTTAGGACCTTTATTATTCAATTTATACATTAATGATTTCCCGGGTGTCTGCAATGGGTGTGATATTCAAATGTACGCTGACTATACAGTGATGTATGTGCACGCAAAAAACAAAGAACACGCTGCACTTAAACTCACGTCCACAATGACAAATGTAACTAAATGGCTTGCAGATTCCTGCCTTCACCTGAATGTTAAAAAGACTGTTTGTATGTTCTTCACAAAGAGGGCTTGCAAAGTGTCACCAGAGCCAGATGTCTATGTTGCTGGTGAGAGGCTACAGGTAGTGTCAGATTTTAAATATTTAGGAGTTTTTATCGATTCTAATCTCTCTTTTAAAAAGCAGGTAAAACATGTGACAAAGGTTTTAAGATGTAATCTCATGAATTTTGGATGTATAAGAAACCATGCAGGCTGTGAAACTGTATTTTAATGCAATGATTGTCCCCCATCTGACCTACTGCTTAACCAGCTGGGCACAAGCCAGCAGCACAACATTAAAATCTATTCATATTCTCCATAAACGAGCTCTAAAAACAATTTAAAAAAAGAACTCACCATCACTGCAATATCCTCATCAAACACCATATCTTGAGTTAGGAGAATCTCATTAAATTCACTGATGTGTGTCTGGTTTTTAAAATGTTAGATGGTCTGGCCCTGCCTCCATTTAGTGATTTTATTAAACAAAGCACTCAAAGCAGCAGACAGACTAGATCTGCTTCAAGAGGTGATTGTGTCATTTCACAAAGGTCAAGCTCTTTTAGCAAATCTACATTCTCTGTGAAAGCAGCACACTCGTGGAATACTCTGCCATCACACATACGCACACAAAATTTTAAGGATTACAGATACTTGAACCCAAAAGCACAACTCGGAGACAAAATACAAGTTCAGTTCTTTTACTTGAGTTCAGGCAGGGTCAAAACCAGGAGGTCAGTCAAACAGGCAAAAATCCAAGGTCGAAAACAGGCAGACAGGGTCAGAACAGGCGGATTAGGAACAATATAAAGATACGCTGGAGAACTTGGCAATAACACACAAGACAATCTGGCAGGGAACAAGTGCAAGTGAGGGGATCTAAATAGTGAGGGCTAATGAGGGAATGGGCTGCAGGTGAGATGGCTGTGGAGGACCAGGTGAGGGGAATGAGAGGTGATCGGGTGTGAATGGTAGGATCTGAAATGACAGGAGAGTTAATAAAACAAGCAGACAGGATGAAAACAAACTAATATGAAGGGGAATTCGTGACACAAAACACGTACAAAACATTCAAACATAGCCTTAAGGAATGGCTGGTTGCCAATCAGGCGTGTGTAGACCTGAGTGTCCTCTGAATCCTTGATACTGTGTGGGCAAACCTTAATCTTTAGGTGAAATTCCTAAGGTGGCGTTGTTGTGCTCTGACTATTGGTTAATGTCCACGTAAACTTTAAACCACATCCCACCTTCCTCTCGCCACACGTGCATTGATGTACTGTCTGTCCTGCCTGCTTGTTTCGTCTATTTGTATATTGTCTTGTTCAGTGTTGCTATTTTCCATTTTGATGTGTATGTTATGTGCCTCAGTGTTATATATGTGCTTGTACTGTAGGTGGGTTTGTTCTGCCTGACGCATGCTGCAGCCTGTTATGTCTGCTCTGCTCTAGTGTCATACACTTTTCTTTTGCTTATATGTGTATTGGTTTTGTCAGTGGCAGGGTGCATTTTATACCTGGGCCTTCACTGCTGTCCTGCAGCTGAAATACCACCTTATAACCACATTATGGCGCTACAGCTATTATTCATTTTTAAGGCTGTAACTATTCGTATTAAACCGTTCGGTACAAGTCGTTTGAATAATGAAAATTTAGAAAATGCAAAAGCCTAAATTCAGGAAAATATAATGTTCTCAGCTAGTCTGGCTGTGGGATCCACTGTCATTCCTTAATGACAAGCCACGACCCAAATAGATTATCATAGGCTTTCGCTTTCACAACCTGAATGTTGAACGTACTGCTCTGCAATGTCTTTCCTTGTCTCAGTCTCCTCTGTCATGGTGCATCTCACTTAGTCAGAATGCCCATATTTGATTGGCTGAGCTGCATCACGTGATGTGATTCACTACCCATCAGCCTCTGCTGGCTGTTAAGTTTCGTTTCACGATAGTCACGTGCTCGCCCACTGACCAATCACAGCACACTCTGCACCTCGCGGCAAAGCTACACATGGACACTGAGCGGCATTGTAATGCTGACGTCATTATAGGCCGGCGCTGCAGGCTCTGATACGTCAAAGAATACGCCCAACATGTCAAACTAAAGATCTGATTGGTTGAACACTATGACAATGAACAATATCGTCCCCATTTACTTTAATCTGCACTGGCTGCAGGTGAGAGTGTGCAGGCCTGGGTCTCTGTTCTTACCTAGTGTGTTGCCTTTAAAGGCATTTTTCTACTTTGTATAGATAATTTGTTTATGCTCATTACCAAACGAAAAGATAGTATTGTAATGTTGTCTTTTCGTTCAAGTCATGATCACTTCCGGTTTTGTCACTTCCTGTGTGTCACTTCCGGTTTTGGTAGCTTCATTGGTTGAAGTCAAACAAAAGAGAGCCACATGCTCAGAGGTGTAATCTGCTCGCATCCACCTGGAAGCGTCCTAGGAGCAATGCTGTAAGTACTCTACTTGACATTGGACATAGTGGGCATTTTATATCAGTACAGTTGTCTTGACAAATGGGTTTGATGTGTCACTTAGATAGGTTTGTGTTATATGTAAGTTTGGAACAATGCCAGTGTTTTTTATGAATGTTTGTTGATGTTCAAATGATCTATGTATGTTTGTATTTACAATAAGACTGAATATTTTGTATTGTTTGTATTTTCAGTTTTCACCACACAACATGTTAAAGGAACAAAGTGACAGTAAAAAGGGTGAAAATTACTACGACTCTGTCTTCATTAACTGTGGTTTAGCTCGGTGTTTAAATCAGAGTTTCGACACACTGAACGAGAACACTACAGTGAAAAAGCAAGCGTTGGATGTTTCAAAGTGGTCAAGATGGCAGGCAACGACAAATCGTCTGTATCCAGTACCAGGAGTAGCAAGACAACAGCATCATCTGCAGGTGTGGCTCGCGCTCGGGCTAAAGCAGAAGCTGCTAAAGTGAGAGCAGCATATGCTAGCCAGGAGGCTAAACTGAAAATGGAAAAGGCTGCCAGAGAAGCTGAAAATCAGTTGGCAACAGCAAGAATAGACACAGATTTGGAAGTAATGATTCGACATCGAGAAGCTGAGGCGGCCATAGTGGAGGCTCAAGTGCTGGAAGACGCCGAAGAAGTGCAGGTTGCAGGTGGAGACAGAAAATCTGAAGCAGAAAGGGTTCAAATTGAACGAACCAGTGAATTTGTTCAATCACAAATTAATCTTCGGAATCTTGAGTTTTCCGCTCCACTCTTGTCAGTCTTACCTGGTGCTTCCTCATTCCATGCAGAATCAAACGCCAGCTTCATAACATGGCATCCGCCTACGTCAGACATTTCACAACCTGCCAACAACAAGCCAAAGTCTGAAAAAGCAGCAGGCATATACCTACACCAGTTTTACCTGGTCAGACCATAGAGACTAAGCCTGATGTCAGAAGAACAAACCCCATTGTGAATGTACATGCTCAGTCATATGTTCCACGACAGATTCCTCCAGCTAACACAGCACCACCGTCAGAACCTTTGGCACAGTATTTAGCACGACTAGATCTTGTCAATTCAGGACTGTACCAATTTGATGATAAGCCTGAAAATGACCTTGCATGGTGTTCCTCATTCACCAACACCACTGGCGAAGTGAACCTCACAGCAACCCAAGAAATGGACCTCATGACTAAATGGCTGGGGAGGGAATCGAGTGAACAGATGAAACGCATACACTCCATGCATGTAAGCAACCCCAAGCTGGCTTTACGCAAAGCTTGGGAGAGACTGCGTGAGTGCTATGCCGCTCCCGAAATAATTGAGGTCTCTTTTTCAGCGATTGGACGCAGTCTCTAGGATTTCAGCCAAGGATCCTTCCAAATTACGTGAACTTGGGGATTTGCTCATGGAAATCCAAGGCGCTAAAGAAGATGGTTACCTCACAGGCCTGTCGTATCTGGATACTTCACGTGGAGTTGGACCAATCGTGGACAAACTTCCATTTGGACTTCAGGAGAAGTGGATGTCCACTGGGTCATGGTACAAAGAAGACAACCATGGGCAGTTCCCTCCCTTTGAGTATTTTTGTAATTTTGTGTGCCAGGAGGCAAAGAAGCGCAACGACCCCAGCTTCATGTATCAAAGTAGCATCATAACATCAACAAAGCCAGATAAATTCATTGTAAAGAATTTTAACGCCAACAAACACATCTCAGTGAACAAAACCGATGTTTCTCCACCCAATGATGACCCTAACAAGAGCTGCCCATTGCACAACAAGCCTCATCCGCTCAAAAAATGCAGAACATTCAGAAACTATTCTATGACAGGAAGACTTTCCTTAACGAGAAAGGAATATGTTTCAAATGCTGTTCTTTGGTCTCACACCTTGCAAAAGACTGCAAGTTCTCTGTAAAGTGCTCTGAATGTGACAGCCCCTATCATGATGCAGCCATGCATCCTGGTCCATCACCTCAAAACATCAGGGCACCTTCACCATCACAAGAGGATGGCGGGGAGGGAGAAGATCATTCTACCACGACTGTGGTTAGAACAAGCTGCACAGAAGTTTGTGGTCCAGGTCAATGGAGCCACTCATGTTCAAAGATTTGCCTCGCAAAGATCTATCCAAAAGGTTCCAAGGACATGGCTGTGAAAGCTTATGTAATTCTGGATGACCAGAGCAATCGCTCACTAGCTAGACCAGAGTTTTTCAAACTTTTCAGTGCGAAGAGCAAACCATTCTCGTACGACCTTAGAACTTGCTCTGGCATTGTAGAAACATCTGGCAAGAAGGCAGAAGGATTCAAGATTGAGTCGCTGGACGGAAAGGTTCTCATCTCTCTTCCACCACTCATTGAGTGCCATGAAATACCAAACAATCGGTCTGAGATTCCAACACCAAACGCCGTCCTACATCAGCCTCATCTTCATCACATTGCCAAGCACATACCACAACTGGATCCAGAAGCACAAATACTCCTTCTACTCGGAAGAGATGTCCTTCGAGCACACAAGGTCAGGCAGCAAGTCAACGGACCACACAACGCCCCCTTTGCTCAACGGCTGGACCTGGATTGGGTAGTAATAGGAGAGGTGTGCCTGGGTAATGCACATAAGCCAACAGTCAATGCGTTCAAAACCAACGTGCTGTACAATGGGCGTCATTCGATTCTTCAACCCTGCACAAACTTCATGCATGTCAAGGAGACACAGCAGAGCAGCAGTAGGCCTGACAAGATGACAGAGGATGCTGGGTGACACAGTGTTCAATCGAACTGAGCACGACAACAAACTGGCTCCATCAATAGAAGACCTTATCTTCTTAAAGATGGTGGACACAAATGTCTACAGGGACGACACTAACAGTTGGGTCGCCCCACTGCCGTTTAAAGAACCACGCCAGCTGCTACCGAACAACAGGGCGCAGGTGGTAAACCGGTTCGCATCCCTACAACGAACCTTGAGAAGGAAACCTCACGTGCAGGATCAGTATGTGGCATTCATGGAGAAAATATTTGCTAATGGACACGCCGAGGTAGCACCGCCACTGCGAGAAGATGAGGAGTGCTGGTATCTCCCTACATTTGGGGTCTACCACCCACAAAAACACGATCAGATCAGGGTGGTCTTCGACTCCAGCGCCCAGTACTTGGGCGTCTCCCTCAATAACGTGCTGCTCACGGGTCCCAATCTCAACAACTCCCTCCTTGGTGTCCTGCTACGCTTCCGGAAAGAGAGAGTTGCAATTATTGCGGACATCCAGCAGATGTTTTATTGTTTCTTGGTGCATGAAGACCACCGCAACTTTCTTCGTTTTTTATGGTACAAGGACAATAACATCAATAAGGAAGTTGTTGACTATAGGATGAAGGTCCACGTCTTTGGCAACGCACCATCTCCCGCTGTGGCTATCTACGGGCTACGAAGGGCCATCAGAGAAGGTGAGAAGGAGCATGGTGCTGATACTGTCAAGTTTGTGGAAAGGCACTTTTATGTGGACGATGGCTTGGTTTCCCTACCATCTGAAGCGGAGGCAATCGACTTGCTTCAGCGAACGCAAGCATCACTCTCTGAATCAAACCTCCGCTAACACAAGTTTGCATCAAACTGTCAGGCAGTTATAGAGGCCTTCCGGCCTGAAGATTGTGCCTCAGTAATCAAGGACCTAGATCTGAGCGGAGACACAACACCCACGCAACGGAGCCTGGGTCTGATCTGGGAGATCAGGACTGACACGTTCACCTACTCTGCGTCGACTACGATTAAACCATTTACTCGACGAGGAGTTCTCTCCACAGTCAACAGTATTTTTGATCCTCTGGGTCTGCTGGCACCTGTCACGATCCAGGGAAGAGCCCTCCTAAGGGAACATACTTCAGAACGGTCAGACTGGGATGCGCCTCTCCCAGAAGACAAACAAAGCAGATGGGAATCCTGGAGAGATTCGCTCCAGGACCTAAAACAGCTTCATGTTCCTCGTACATACATAACGAGCTCACCCACAAAAGCAGTGCGCAAAGAATTGTGTGTGTTTTCGGATGCATCTACCAAGGCCATCGGTGTTGTGGCGTACCTGAGAGCAGTTCAAGAAAATGGGCAAACTGAAGTAGGATTTGTTATGGGTAAGGCAAAGCTAGCACCCCAGTCTGAGCCTACAATCCCAAGGCTTGAGCTTTGTGCTGCCGTCTTAGCAGTAGAGATGGCCGATCTCATTAAAGATGAACTAGACCTAAAGTTGGATGCCACCAAGTTCTATACGGACAGCAAAGTAGTGCTCGGCTATATCAGTAACGAGTCGAAACGATTCTTTGCATACGTCCACAATAGAGTTCAACGCATCCGGCAATCGTCAAAGCCCGAACAATGGCGTTATGTACGTACAGAGGAAAACCCTGCCGACCATGCATCAAGATCTTTACCAGCATCCCGCCTTGTACAAACCTCTTGGTTCACTGGACCCTCCTTCCTGCATCAGCCATCTACAGAGGAAACGCAAACGAGTGAGACATTTAAGCTCCTTGCACCTGAAAGAGACTCCGAAATTCGACCACAAGTACAAACCTGTGCTACTTGCCTGGAAGAACCAAGACTAACCTCTGCCCGCTTCCAGCGCTTCTCCACCTTTGCATCTCTAGCAAGAGAAGTAGCATTTCTGGTTCACATGGCAAGATCCTTCAAACACTTGAATCAAACCAGCAAATGCAAAGGTTGGCACACATGCAACTTACCTCGTACTCCAGAGGAATTGGACCAAGCAAGGAAAGTTATCCTTGAAGCCACACAAAAGGAAGTTTTTGCGAAAGACCTGACGGCTCTCCGAGTCAACAAAGCAGTATCCAAAAACAGTGCCTTGTTGAAACTCGGTCCAACCTTGGAGGACAATCTCATCTGCGTTGGAGGCCGGCTAAAGCACTCCAACCTGGCAACTGCAGAAAAGAACCCAATAATCCTACCCAAAGATAACCACATCTCCCTACTCCTCACCCAACATCACCATGAGCAGGTGAAACATCAGGGTCGTCACCTGACAGAAGGAGCGATCAGGGCAGCAGGACTGTGGATCTTGGGAGGCAAGAGGTTAATCAATTCAGTACTCCATAAATGCATAATCTGCCTCAAGCTGCGTGGAAAACTGGAAGAACAACGCATGGCAGACCCGCCACCCGAGCGTCTCAAAACGTGTCCTCCTTTTACATATGTGGGGCTTGATGTATTTGGACCTTGGTCTGTCACAACCAGACGCACCAGAGGAGGACATGCAGAGAGTAAGCGATGGGCCATTATGTTTTGCTGTATGAGTTCAAGGGCTGTACACGTCGAGATAATCGATGTCCAGCTGCATAAACGCTCTTAGGAGGTTCTTCGCACTGAGAGGTCCTGTGCAACAGCTCCAATCGGATTGCGGTACCAACTTTATTGGAGCGTGCAAGGAGCTTGGGATGGACAAAACAGTGCAGAAGTACGTCAGCGAGCAGGGGTGTAGCTGGGTATTTAACCCGCCACATGCCTCTCACATGGGAGGCTCTTGGGAGCACATGATTGGCATCGCCAGAAGAATCCTCGATTCAATGTTTCTTCAGCAAAACACTCGCCTAACCCATGAAGTGATTTGCACTCTAATGGCAGAGGTCACAGCCATAATTAATGCATGACCACTCCTACCTGTGTCAACGGACCCAGACAAACCGTTCATACTCTCGCCAGCAATGCTCCTTACACAAAAGACAGGAGTTCCACCTCCACCTGGAGATTTCTAAGACATGGACCTGTAAAGCAATGGAGACAGGTCCAGGCTCTAGCCAACCAGTTCTGGACTCGCTGGAGCCGTGAATACTTGCCCACCTTACAACACAGACAGAAGTGGACGGTGCCACGTAGAAACCTTCAAGTCGGAGATCTAGTTCTCCTCGGGGACAAGCAGACTGCCCGCAACGGCTGGCCTATGGCGAGTATCGCTGCAACGTTCCCTGGAAAGGATGGGCATGTAAGAAAGGTCGAGGTGAGGACGACTGACCAAGGCAGTGTCAAGAATTTTCTTAGACCAATTACAGAAGTTGTTCTACTTTTACCCAAGGACTGATTTTGAATGGTTGAATGTTCTTGAATCCTGCAAACTTGTAGTGACCTCACATAGGTCAGACGGGGAGTGTGTTGCCTTTAAAGGCATTTTTCTACTTTGTATAGATCATTTGTTTATGCTCATTACAAAACGAAAAGATAGTATTGTAATGTTGTCTTTTCGTTCAAGTCATGATCACTTCCGGTTTTGTCACTTCCTGTGTGTCACTTCCGGTTTTGGTAGCTTCATTGGTTGAAGTCAAACAAAAGAGAGCCACATGCTCAGAGGTGTAATCTGCTCGCATCTACCTGGAAGCGTCCTAGGATCAATGCTGTAAGTACTCTACTTGACATTGGACATAGTGGGCATTTTATATCAGTACAGTTGTCTTGACAAATGGGTTTGATGTGTCACTTAGATAGGTTTGTGTTATATGTAAGTTTGGAACAATGCCAGTGTTTTTTATGAATGTTTGTTGATGTTCAAATGATCTATGTATGTTTGTATTTACAATAAGACTGAATATTTTGTATTGTTTGTATTTTCAGTTTTCACCACACAACATGTTAAAGGAACAAAGTGACAGTAAAAAGGGTGAAAATTACTACGACTCTGTCTTCATTAACTGTGGTTTAGCTCGGTGTTTAAATCAGAGTTTTGACACACTGAACGAGAACACTACACCTAGAGACACAGAGGTGAAATCTGATTGGATAAAAGCTCTACTTAAAACGAAAGTTACGAATGTAACTACGGTTCTATGAATCCTGGATGACCGCCAGAGGCAGTGCTTCACACTGGATATATTCCGTCTCGCGCACGCGCAGGTCGAATATTTATGGGTCAATGACATGACATGCATATTTTTGTGTCCGAGTCCACTATTTCCTTTTAAAATAATTGTATCAATCCGTGACATATATAATTTCATTCTATAAAACCTATCTAGTTTTGATACATTTTCAGTACAATCAAATAATATTTATTATTTTATGTTTTGGCTTCTCAAACCCTGAAAATGTCAGGCGGTGCACCTGTCCTAGCAGATGAACAGTCTAAGAAAACTATTTAAAAAATGTATTGAAATGATAATAAATTCAAAATAAAATACTATGGCATGCTTTTATTGTTGTAATGATTCAAATAAACCAAATTTTTACAAATACCAATAGTTTTAAGCTGTTGAGATAATTAAAAGACTTTTGTCCAGCAATTTGAATGTTCTCAAATGTCAGGGTGGCACAGCTGTAAAGATGGGACTTTTATTATAAAATGAAAGTGGAAAACAGTAAACAGGTTATTGCATCATCAAGAGGACCTCAACTGACCTTTATAGCAGAGTGAAAATGTTTTTATATCTCTTTTGAATATTGATAAAAACAGCTACTTTCAACTTATAGGTAGAGTGGTTCACTTTCCATGTCAGGATGGTACAACCAATGTAAAACTAGAAAAATGTTATTTTATCATGTCTTTATTCTATTTAAAATGTATGAAGTTGTTAGCAAGAACAAAAGCTAATGCTAGTGTCCTAGTAGATGCCTGTTTAATTTGAAATCAGTTGCACATGTCAGGTGGTGCAACCAGTAAGGCAGGTGGTGCAACTGCAGAGAATGTCACTCTATGATATTATATTTAAAGCTCTAACATTATATAAAAAAGAAAAATTCTAAAGTTTAACAGTGTTAAGTTAACTATATTATACACTTTCAAACTATTTTCCATGATATTAATGAATATTGTTTAACTATTAAGGATGCCACTGTCAAGTAAAGCAAAATCAGTACGACACAGGGAGCAGACAACAAGTCATGTATCGAGTGTGTGCAAAACGCTGCTACAATGAGGTAGAAGCTGCAACACCCCAGGCGGAAGCGACTGTGACTTTGCCTATTCCAGTTATGTGCTAAACATGATTACTATGAAATATTTACCTTCTTTTACTTAAAAAGAGTCTGTTGATTAAAAGCATGTTGTTGTATTTGAAAAAAAATGCAAATTGTCTGCATATTTGCTGTGATTACTAATATTGTCAGGTGGCACAACTGATAAATGTCATGGTGGTGCGACCAGGTAAAATATTAATTTAAAGCAATGAATAATAGGTTAAAGTGAATTTTATTTTTCTTGATATGATGTGAAGAACTATTTTATTGAATGTATTCATTTGTATATTTGTATTATTATGTTTCTCTGTTTAAATGTAAAATCAAAAGTTAAATATACTAAATATCTGGCCAAGAGAACGCAATTATGATAAATTATTGTATATACAGGTGCTGGTCATATAATTAGAATATCATCAAAAAGTTGATTTATTTCACTAATTCCATTCAAAAAGTGAAAGTTGTCTATTATATTCATTCATTACACACAGACTGATATATTTCAAATGTTTATTTCTTTTAATTTTGATGATTATAACTGACAACTAAGGAAAATCCCAAATTCAGTATCTCAGAAAATTAGAATATTGTGAAAAGGTTCAATATTGAAGACACCTGGTGCCACACTCTAATCAGCTAATTAACTCAAAACACCTGCAAAGGCCTTTAAATGGTCTCTCAGTCTAGTCTAGTCTAGCCATCTCAGCTCCGCCTGTGCCAGGGGTTCAAAAGGAGACAAGCATAAGGTGTCCAGTACGAAGGGTAGGTCCCATGCAGGGGAGACCGACCCTTATCTAGGAGGGACTGTAGAAACTCAGTACAGCAGGCACGGGGCGCTGTACTGGGACCCTGTTCTGAGCCGCACACCAGTCAGAGAACAGCTTCCACCTGTTTTTGTACTGCAGGCAGGTAGATCGCGCTGGCATTCAGAATAGTCAGTCTGACTGGTTCTATGCAGCCACTCAGGATCTGGTCGGGCCCTCCCGTGACCCATAGTTGAAGGCGGCAGGGATTGGATTGCCAAATCCGACCTTCTAGTTGCGACAGGAGATCCCTCCTGTCGGGGAAGAACTCTGACAAGCGTTTAGCAAAATCAGAGGGAATGGTGGAAAGCATGCATGCAACTCCCTCAGATATTCCTCGGAGGGAGGAACAGAAAAGGTGGTGAGGGCGGGAAGGCGCCTGAAGAAGGCACTCACAGGTGAAAGTTCCAGCTGCTGTGTATCCCACTGTAGGCGTGCCAGCGCCATACAAATGATCAGGGTAGGTTGGGCTGGATTTAGCTGCCCTGACTGGGGGAGGTAGACCTCACGCATCAGGTGTTCCACTTCGGCCAGCCTAGCAGACCTTACTGCTCAAGGCGTGATGCCGCAGGTCCTGCCTGGGTTCTCCGAGAGGCCCTCCCTCAGATGCTCGAGCCTAAGGCAAGAGGTCAGGGCCGTCCTCAGGCTGAAGAGGAGCTATACAGGTCCTACAGCCGGGAGAGTTTAACATGGCCGCGATTCTGGTGGAACCCTTGTCCCACTAGTTGATGCGAAATTCCAAATCAGTCTGAGCGGGAGCGCTCTGCTGAATATTGAGAGAACAGGCAGGGGGCAGTCAGAGGAGAGTGATCTTTTCGGACACTCTCTTCACTTGGACAGTCGCTGTGGATATTGGTGACCCACCAATTAGCCCGAGCGAGAGCACTCTGCTACTGTGGAAACAGACCCAAAAGACAGTCCTTACAGTGAGAGGGGAGCGAGGACACTCTCTTCACTAGGACAGTCGCTGCGGATATTGGTGTCCCACCAGATAGCTTGAGCGAGAGCACTCTGCCACTGTGGAAACAGGCCAAAAAATAAAACAGTCCTTACATTGAGAGGGGAGCGAGGACACTCTCTTCACTAGGATATTTGCTGCAGATATTGGTGACCCACCAGTTAGCCTGAGCGAGAGCACTCTGCTACTGTGGAAACAGACCCAAAAAACAGTCCTTACAGTGAGAGGGGAGCGAGGACACTCTCTTCACTAGGACAGTCGCTGCGGATATTGGTGTCCCACCAGATAGCTTGAGCGAGAGCACTCTGCCACTGTGGAAACAGGCCAAAAAAAAAAACAGTCCTTACATTGAGAGGGGAGCGAGGACACTCTCTTCACTAGGATATTTGCTGCAGATATTGGTGACCCACCAGTTAGCCTGAGCGAGAGCACTCTGCCACTGTGGAAACAGACCAACAAAACAGTCCTTACAGTGAGAGGGGAGCGAGGACACTCTTCACTAGGACCGTCACTTGTAAATAGTGGTGTCCCACCAGTTAGCCTGAGCGAGGACACTCAGCTAACTGTGATAGCCGTAATGTTACAAAATCAATGGACACAATCCCAGTGTTAACTTAGTCTAGTTAGTGTCCCACCAGGTTAGCCTGAGTGAGGACACTGCCAGCTGCGACAGCCGTAATGCGTAAAAAGCATCAATGGGCACAACATCAATGTTGATTTAGTATAACTAGCATTCACTGAGTTAGCCTGAGCGAAAACACTCGTCCCACTGAGTTAGCCTGAGCGGAGAGGCTCTGTTAACTGTGACAGCCGTAAGGTTACAAAGTTGATGGACACAGTTCCAGTATCAGCTTTGTTTAGCTAGCTTCCCACTGAGTTAGCCTGAGCGGAGACGCTCTGTTAACTGTGACAGCCGTAAGGTTACAAAGTTGATGGACACAGTCCCAGTATCAGCTTTGTCTAGCTAGCATCTCACCAAGTTAGCCTGAGTGAAGACACTGCTAACTGTGAATTATGTCAGATGTAAAAATTAAATCTCAATGGACACAATGCCAATGTCGATCTAGTCGAGCTAGTCTCTCACCAAGTTTGCCTGAGCAGGAACACTCTGCTCACTGTGATAGCCGTAATGTTACAACATCAGTCGACATAATGCTAATGTCGAACTAGCATCTCATCAAGTTTGCCTGAGCGGCAACACTCTGCTAACTGTGATAGCCGTAATGTTACGAAACCAGTGGACATAATGCTAATGTCGATCTAGTCGAACTTGCATCTCATCAAGTTAGCCTGAGCAGGACACTCTGCTCACTGTGAAGGGCGGGCCGACAGCGTATATTCTACGCTCTCGTTAGCACGCCACTCGATTAGCTAGAGCGGAAGCGCTCTGCCAACCGTGGAAAACGAACAACGGTTATAGAAAACAATGTTAATCGATCTCACCGATTGCTGTCTTCATGACTTAGGTGGCCCTTATCAGACTGGTGACGACCGATGATAGGGGCGTCCACCAGTCCGGGGCTCGATGTCCGAACGGCGAACACACTGTTCCCTCCGAAGAGGGACAGCTTGTCGCAGCCTTTGGAGGGCGAGAAAACCGCAACTCCGACCGGTGGTCACAAGGCTACAGCGACAAGCTCTAATATGTCTTGAGCGTAGACACATCTTTGTTTATGCTACCATGGTAGCTAACCTGCGTAGCGAGAAGATGAAAAGGGACTGAACTCAGGATGACACCGGAACTTATAGACGACGGGGGTCATCCGAGGTCACATGTGACTTTGTTGGTATAAATATTCGACCTGCGCATGCGCGAGACGGAAGATATCCAGTGTGAAGCATTGCCTCTGGCAGTCAGTAAGGATGAAATAGAACAAGCTGCACTGGAAGCAGAGCAACTGAGGAAGACAGTAGCTGTGCAATGAGAAAATAAGATAATGGGAAAAATATTTTTATAAATTATAATACATGTAGTGTATTGAAGAAAAATTATTAAATTATAAAATAGATATAACTTTGTGATTCTGTTTAGGCCAGCAGAGAAGGCCTTGCAGGCCCTGACGGCCCGCCACTGGGTTTTGTCTATACGTTACTGTCTGTTTATCTATGAATTTTATTTGTATTTGAAATTTTGTAATTTTAGGCTGCCTTCAAACATCTGGCCGGGGACAGCAGAGGAAAACTAGCCTCTCTGGCTAACTCTGGCTCACTTACAGTTTAACTGTTGATGTTAAAGTGTGCATTGTCCCTGCATAAAAACAAAATAATTAATTAATACAAATAAATTCATGGACGCCAGTGATCACAGTCGAGCCTCCCCAGTTGTATTCCTTGAATACGTTTTAATGCGTTTGAGGGCCAGCAGAGAAGGCCTTGCTGGCCCTGAGGGCCCACCTCAGTACCAGTACTATGACTTTGGAGAACTATGTTCACAATAACCAATATTATCTCTCTTTCAACCTACAACTGAACAAACCATCAACATTTTCAAACAAATTAGTGTTTTGTGACATGTTGATGAAGACGTTTAAAAAGACTTCGGTCTTAGAAGTTCAGACCGAATATCAACCAGTTTTCTACTAAAAATCAAAGTTGAACTCTCGGTTGGTGATCACTGGGATTCGTTACACCTGCATGTCCTTCTGTTCTAACTCTGCTGTCAGCTTCTTAAGAGCTCTGACTATCTCACATCATCATAATGTAGGATATTTGGTCTAAAGGATGATTCAGTACTGTGCTTTTGTGTGAACACTGTTTTGAGAGTTGATTGTATGAGATATTGATTAAGACTGAAACATGGAGAGCACAGCTACTCACATCTTTTTATTATAGTTGTTAAATGTTAATGTCTATTTCTGTGCATGTACATTGATAGCAACAAAAGTTATATTTATTGTACTGTATATGTACACACTTACTTGACCATTAAAGCTGATTCTAATTATATAATTGCTACTATTTTCCTGGGTCACCTAAAAGTAAAGGGATTTGAATAAACCATAAACTATTTTTCTTTTCTTTTTTTCCCTTTTGATTCAGATAACAATCCGTTTCTTCGTCTTTGGTTTGAAACCAAAAACCCCAAAACATGTA
Organism: Anarhichas minor; assembly: GCF_050575085.1. Classification (NCBI taxonomy): domain Eukaryota; kingdom Metazoa; phylum Chordata; class Actinopteri; order Perciformes; family Anarhichadidae; genus Anarhichas; species Anarhichas minor. The sequence continues at coordinate 1,331,930 of NW_027466504.1, forward strand.
TTTCCTTTTTATTCCACTGCTGCACACATTCCCAGTGAAGTTCTGATTCACAAAATAAAAACAAACACATTTTGTCATTTCTACTACTTTGGATTTAATCCAATAAACAAACTATTAAAATGTACACATACCTACAACATTAGTGACAAGCCCTCTGGGTAGCTCTACTTCTTCGTCCTCTCATGTTGGACTGAAGACCGACTGGACGTTACAGGGAATAAACATCACCTCTCCAGGTGCAATGGTTCTTTGTTTCAGCAGAATACATATATACTTTTTATGCTTACAAACATGTTGTGCTTAGGGTTAGGGTTCTTGCCGATGTTTAGTCAGCCACTGTGTGCTAAGAAAGTCTAGTCTGAGACCCAGGACAGCACTAAATGGGACTTGTGGGAAGAATGTTTTCCCAACAGTATTCCTGTTTTGGAGTGTTTCTAATGGGACTTCTGGGTCTCGAGTAGAAGGTAACATTTTGAAGTGGCTTTAGCTGTTTGGCACATAGCTCATTCACGTATTTATTTTATTGCCTTCATGGAAAAATTTGGTTTAGTCACACTCAAGGGCATCACACAAAATATTCGCAAAGTCTTACACATATTACAACACAAGGCAATACGTTTAAGTGACATGCTGCTTTGCTGTTAATGACTTAACCGATGAGCTCCTGCTCTATGGTTTTCACTTCTGCTAATGTACAATGTATATCATCTTTGTATCACGCTACATAATATTTGAAGTGAATATTTATCTATCTGTGTAACTGCTGCTGCATATCATGTGGTTTGCTGTGTTTAGATGTATCTGTTATTAGATAGTGTATTCCTCTTGCAGTCTTAGTTGCGTATCAAGAGAATGACTCTAAGGGCTGATGCTTGCATGCAGTACAGTCCACATAATGGCTGATGATAGGCTCTGTCATCAGATGAGTGGTGTTTCTAGGTGGACAAAAATGGTGGGGCAACAAGTACTGTGGACAAATGCAAAACGTACACATACACAATTTTATATTTTTACATGATACGCTCTTTTACATTTACCACATAGTTTAAGATAATTAGGCCTCTTGATCCAAGCACAATTAAAGACCCACTGTGTAAGATTTAGTGGCATCTACTTGTGAGTTGCAGATTGCAACCAACTAAATACCCCTCAGCTCACCCATCCCTTTCCAACCGTGTTGGAGAACTACAGTGGCCTTCAGGTAGGGATAGTTATATTTAGGATTTTAACCAGAGTTAGTAATCTGTCATGTGCAGTGTAGGAGGCTGACACTCTAAGAGACACTGCCAAACAAGTCACTAAGACTTATTCCAAATTAGAGGGTCTGGCACTGGTCCCAGTCCAAGCAGCTTTCTCAGCTTTGAGTGCAAAGAGAGAGAACAATGTCACTGGAAAATATGTGTCGAACTAAAGGGACGGCACCCTCTTAAGACTTGGAATTAGATTGTGTTAATGGCTTTAGGGTGTGACGTAAAGCTTGATATGCTATCAACGCCCTCTGTGGCCAGATGGGATTGAATTACATTTTATTATCATTTTGTTTTTTCTTAAAACTTTCTTTGTGAACTGTGCTTCTGAAAACTTGATAACAACATGAAAAACTGAATCATGTGAGTGGTTTTAAAAAGTGGCCTGTTTTCTATTTGAGTTTCAAAAGCTTTGTGATGAAGCATAAATTGTTCAAATGAAATCCTATGATGAAGAAGCAATAATTCTGTACTACAATCTGGATTTTGCATGAAACACCACATGGTGTCACAAAAATTGACACCGCTGTGTTAATTAGGACTGCTTGATTATATTTAGGCCTCCTCCTCTAAAGCCACTTCAACTGCCTTTCTGTTGCTCACTTTGTACATCATGCCTACTGTTACATTGTGATCTACATACTTAACGTCTTTATCTTCTATACTGTGAGTTTTCCCCAGTGAAATGGAGTATTTTAAGCGTGCAGAGTACAGGTGTATATTTACAAGAGGGATTTTAATCAAAACCCTCTCATTTGAACAGCTTAAAAGTGGGCGGGCTTAGAATGTAACGCCATCGAGAGCTACAGAGGACTCTGGCTCCACACACACCTCCATTGTCAGTAAAAGCTGCAGATTGATTGATGAATGGATGTCATGATATTATTGGTTGAAATTAGTACGAGCTTACGTAAACACACGGAATATTTTTTTCATCAGAAAAGATGATTGGGTTTTGATGTAAAATACGCAGAAATTGGTTTGATGTTCGATCCCCGGCTCCTCCAGTCCGCATGTGGAATTGCCCTTGGGCAAGACACTGAACCCCAAATTGCTGCCGAAGGCTGTGCCATCAATGTGCCATCACTGTGTGAGTGTACATGGATGTGCATTAGTTTAAATGCTGATTGGCAGGTGGCACCTAATCAGTGTGTGAATGGGGAAATGTTGTCATGTAGTGTGCAGCGCTTTGAGTGGTTGGAAGACTAGAAAGGTGCTACATGAATGCAAGTCCATTTACCAGTTACTGACCTACCGCACCAGATCTTCTACGTTACGGCTTAGCTACAGAGGCTGTGCACGTAGCTAACCCCTTAACACACAGCTATAAATCTAGAGCCTTTAGGTTTTCAGTGAAACTCCGGGCTGCATTCTGCATGCTTTAAAAACTGCCCCATTTATTATGCGTTTCTACTGGAGTTTTGATTTGAAACATTTATCTTGGTTTGTTAAGGCGAGACACTACAAGCAAAAACATCCTTTTTTCCTGCATTCTAATTTTGAGATTTTACGCTATTTTGCCTCCATAACGCGTCTTTTTTCAGACTAGTGGAAAGAAAACATCCAAAATACACATGTCAGCGTTTATTTTACTACTTTGTCGGTTTGCGTACATTTCTCCTATATTCACCAAAAGTTACCATTAGATAATGCCTCATTTGTATATGAAAGCATAACAAACTTAAAACAAAAAAAATAATTGTCTTAACGTAAGTAATTAACTGGGGAAGTTTTATCGTGATATCTCTAGTTACATCGTTACCCTATTCACCTGTAGTGCTTTGAGATTAAAAGAACTTTACACTACAAATCTAGGCCGTTTTTCTCAAAATATTTTTTTTCTCAGACTCTGCATGTTATGTAACATTGTATTCCTAATTCCTTCTGTAAAAACCTTTGACTTGTCAACAAAATGAAAAAAATTATTTTGAACCTGCCTTTATCTAATGTTCAGATTTCTTCTCTGGAAATGTATGAAAATTAACACATATTCGATAAGAAAATGCCTCATTTGAACACAAGATTTTTCACATAAATTGTAATACAAAAAAATAAATGTATTCATGTAAGTACTCAACTTTGGAAGTTTCATGGTGATATCTGTAAGCTAAATATTTACACTACTCACCTGTAGTATCTCCCCCTCAATGTGACAAGAGCCCTGAAACCACACTGATTTAAGTTTACATTTACTGTATTTGTTCCACAGCCAGTACACAGAAACATACAGGTATACACATAGCAACACATACAGATCAAATATGAACAGAATACAGTCTTCATGTATGCACTAGTTTGTCCCAGCTCAGCATTTAGCGTCAACGGTGTCAGTGAGGCAGATTGTTCAGGGCTGTTCTGCAGAAGGAACCGAACTTCTGAAGCAAGTTCGTCTCCATCTAAGTGTTCTGTCTCTCTGACCAGATGGTAGCAATGTGAAATGTTGGTTTAGTGGGTGATCAGTGTCATTTGATATTGCGAGTGCAAGGCGTGTGATGGCTCCGAGGTTCATACTGTACGATAGCAAGCAGTGTTAGACCACCAGCACATGGCTTTCAGTATGGTCCTATACCACGTTGCATTGCCTTTTTAAATGTTGCCTCAAATACAAACACAGTCAACAGTGATTTAGCAATAAGAAGGGTTTCCCCCAAGTTCATCTGAAAATGAGTCACAGTAACACAAACACAGCTGACTTAGTTTGCCTTTAAAAGCTCTGTGGTGTCCAGGTTCAGCATCACTGTGCTTCATCCCTGACTAGCTGCTTTGGTATGGTGTTGCTGTTAATATGATGAGTAGAGGCCAGAGCAGCGTGACTTTCTGCTGGGTGTTTATGTTATCCAGAATGCCAGCCAAAATGTTTATTCCACTGATGCTGAGCAGATATAAGAGCTGTTGAAGTGATTTATTTTAGAGAGAGAAGCCAACATTCCTTGGACCTCCCCTGTGCTGTGGTTCGCCCGTCTTACGCCAGTTATGGTCATTGTCACAGTGAACTGAGAAATTGGCCCGCAAGTCAATTAAAAAATATCTTATTTGAATCGTATTTATTCTAGCCTGTTCATATTCTTTACACTACAGCAGCTTCTAAATCAGTCTACACCACTGTTTTTGTCAATGTTGATTCAAAATAACTTACAACTAAAACTATGAATGACTTTGTTGACCCCCAGCTTTTCATGCCACCATGAGAGTGACATTGTTTATTTCTATGACTTTACTTGACAACTATTTGATGGATTGCCATACAGTTTGGCTTAGATGTTGATGCACATTTGTTGTATGACCAAATACCTAAAAGCTAATGGCATGCCATCAGCCTCAGCTGTGCTTTGTGTTTAGAGTTAATTAGCAAATGTTAGCTAGCAGCTGTAGCTTATATCAGTGCTGTGTCTAACATGGAGCTCCTGGGTGGCTGCAGATCCATGTGGAAATTCTTTAGCATCGAACAACATCACACACAAAATCATGCAAAGACATAAACAAGAGTTAATATGTTTTCCAGATCACGATCACAGTCCCTCAGTGTTTACAGCTTTTCATTGTAACTGTGGAATATACACTGGTTGATGTACTTTTGCGAGTTAAATGCAGTTAACTAAGTTGAAAAGTTAAAGGTATAATATGTTAGATTTGTCCGTTGCTCTTTGTAAACACCATAGACTTATTATAAGAAGTTGACATAGTCATTGGTTTGTAGACTGCCGTTGTGAAGGCTTGAGTTTGACGATTTCACCGTCGCCATCTTGGAATACAGCTGTCGACCTCTTGGCTTTTTTGCAACCGATATTGTATTGCAGGTTTCCTGCTTTAAGTATGTTGGTCTCCTTCTTTGACTGATCAAATCCAGTAGGTCTACGATTATAAAATCTAGCCCAACAGCCCTGTAATAAATCAGAGAGGTGTTGGTTCAATTATGGTGAGTGTTGTAGCTGTGGTTAGATCACACCCTCTAATGGGTTGGGCCAGTGTCCCATTGAAAAAGTGCCAGTTCCCTCCATCATTAAACTTGATTTTAGTGTCAGACCACAAAATCAAGCCAAAATGATAAATGGCCTTTGCAGAAATTATCTGTAAGTCCACTTCCTACAGATGAATATTTAATAAACTCAGTGTGATTCCCTTCACAATAAACTGGGTAACTTTACCTATTACAACTTAAAAGTAGCCTAGCATCTCAACTAGAATGCCTCGGCACATTCAATAGTCCCAAAGTATTTACATAAAGGGACCCAGTTGTTCTCTGACCCACAGTTGGTCCTCACATGGTTCACTAAATATAGAAATCCTGCAGCACCTGTTGTCCCTGGTGCTTAATTGAAAAGGGCAAGACTATTTGTTTTTAGAGATTAAAGGGACATAATTGCTGTTGCACAGAGTGGGACTTCATAAGAAAAATGGATCAAGCTGAATTAAGGCATATTATTTTACATGGTTGTAGACTAATTGTAAAGGAATTGATTAGGCTTTTTCCACTACTGGCTATCAATCTGGGTGTTGGATGGATGGAATAAACTGGAAGAATGATGTAAGTTGATATACCTCAATGAGAAGCCAACAAAAGTAAAACATAAGGAATTGTATGGATTTTAGTATATGTAATAAAATCCATTAAATTCCTTATGTTTTACTTTTGTTGACTTGACTGCTATATTTGTAATGGGGGTCACTATGTCTAGGTTATGCTGCAGCTGTATTTCAGTTTAGTATTAACAAAAACAAAAAAACGTATCACAATAAGCTGGTCTAATGATGCTGGGGGTGTAAATGTTTGTCAGGCTCAGTCAGAGGATGTAATAATGGACTTGAGTGAATAACGCACTCTCCGGAGGCTTCATCGCAGTGATTGAAATGCATGTATGGATGATGTGGTGTCCACTGCCTCAGCAGCCTCTGCGCACAGTACTGGAGCATAAAGCCAAGCTGAGGGACGCACAGCCGCTCTCCACACGGACTGAAGGGACTGCGGTGCAGCTGGAAGAGGAATAAGAAGAAGATGTCAGTAGCAGTGAAGAGAGGAATCAGCGCTAAAGCCGAGTCCAGAAAATGCGCAGGGCGTTTCTGGAGGCTCTTTCCTCACCTTCTGCTGTGTCTGTCCCTGGTTGCATACGCAGCGCTGGGTGCGCTCATGTTCGAGCACATTGAGGGAAAGAGCGAGTTATATTTACCGGACGAGTACCATGACTTCCTTCGTCAGATTATCAGTACCGTCCAGAACCTCTCCAGTAAGTGACCACAAATATCTGATAACACTGGGCAACCAAACTTTTAAAGCTAACATATAACATCAATGGACTTTTTGATGATTGCTGATTAAATATGTGGCTGTTTTTTATATTTTCTTCCCATTCTATAATGATTTTGGACCTAGGCATGCATGAAGCACATAATTTGCTCTAGACTGAACATCTTAATATTTTCTCTTGTTTCAGAAAACGACTCCTCCACACCTCCAAACATAGTGGAGGAAGTGGAGACTAAGATGCGTGAGTTCAAGTCCATATGGTTTCAGAGACCTGACAGATGGAATTTTTTTGGCTCTATGTTCTTCTGCTGCACTGTATTCACAACAGTTGGTAAGTCAACATGATTGTCATAGCTACTGCAAGTTGTGTATGTGTATATGATATATTTCTCCTCAAATGACGATTACCTGTGAAAGTGATATCTCCTGTGGCTCTGAGGCAGAAAGTAACCCTGATGGTGTCTTAGTGAAGTCATCAAGGTTAGGTATTTCAACTTGCTCTAATATATTGGCTCAAGCTTTTGGTGTCACCATTAAATGGGGCCACCTTCACAAACACCCTAAAACCAAATGAAGTACACTAAAGAATCATGTTTCTTTGTTTAGTCCATGGCTTGCGCTGTATGTTTCTCAGACGTACAGCATTTGGAACCTCGATAATGTTTGCCGCCCTTCAGTTGTCAATAGTTAGTATTCACATATTTCCAACAGCATAAAGTCTGATTGTCTGTGGTGGAATGAAACTAAGTACATTTACTCATTATATGAATATAACATAATAATATAAATATTACATATTTTAAAGCTTTAGTTACAAGCTTTTTTTACATATTTGTATTTTGTGTTGAAATATAATATATTATTATAGGATCAGCCACCCTATAATGTCTTGCTCCCTCTCTTTCCTCTCTCTACCGTCTTGCGGCTGGTTTTCTGACAGATTTTATGACCTCCTAACATTTTTTGCCTTCTGCATGCATACGGTGCAGTTAACAAACCCTCGCGGTCTGCGTCAAATCAGTGACTTAAAACACCCTCTTACACTCAGAGAGGCCAGAGACTTGCTATTGTATTGGTTGGGCTCAGTAACATAAGGAGCAGAGACCAGTAGACTGCCATGACCCTGTGCTTGAGAATCACTGAGTCTAACCTGACCAAATTGGGAAAGAAGGCTTCAGGATAGTAATATTTTCATGACCTGACCACTATGATATGATAATAATCATTAAAGGTCTGTGTGGGAAGCACACTCCCTCATACACATGAAATGTGATCAGCTGATTTCCTAGATGTTTTCCTCAGATGAGCGCCACACACGCAGTTATTTCTTACCATGTATTATTATTTTCCCTCCCGTTGGCTATTGCTTTTCTTTTCATGAAGGCTAATTCTGTTGAATAACGCATCTCTTAGAGCTTTCATACAGAATAGATGGTATAATGAGTAAATTGAAGGCTGTCTCCGTCAAGCGTCTCGCTACCTCAATCTCGAATTAACTGTCTGTATTGGTGTTTTACAAAAAGCTTTAGCATAATATTTGCATGACCTGATCATCATGATGTGATTATAATATGATAATCATTTAAAGTAGCCTCTGCTCTGTGTGGGAGGCGCATCCCTCACACACACATCAAAGATGATGAAAACAGCTGATTTCAGGCTGCAGTACAACAGCTTCAGCTTCGATAATTGCTGCTCTAACTGGTGGATAGATAAACAATTGCAATTGATCTCCATATATGGTGGCACAGGGGCATCACCAGTCGGCCCCTCATTCACTACATCATTGCAGGGATCTTCTTTCAGCCAAGGACCCAGGAAGGTCCCAGCGGGGACCGGTCACCGATCGGTCTGTGCCCTGTCATGCAGGGAGGGGAAATTCGATGTGGCTGCATGTGTAACCAGTTAATGATTCAATACAATTTCATTACTACTTTGATACAGTAGCTGAGTATAGGTGGTCTTAGCTAGAAGGTCTTATGCTTTATCCACACACTTTTGTCACAGCATAAGAAAGCACATTGCCATCGACTGTTTTCAATTCATTTTAAGCTATCTAGCTAACTAGCATACAGCTGGCTATTTAGCTACCTACCTTGCCACTTCCGCCATGCTTTGATTCTACACTGGTTACAGAAAGTATGCCGAACGGCGTGCTGGTGGTCAGCGCCAGTGCTGAGTATAGCGGCCCTCAATAATGTTTTACCATCTTTTAGTTGTCAATAGTGATTATCAGAATCAGAATCAGCTTTATTGGCCATGTATGCATACGCATACAAGGAATTTGACTCCAGTTTACACATTGCTCTCAACATGAATACACAAGTTTACAATAAACAAGAAAAATATGAAAAATAAAACAAGGACAACAAAAAAAGTAGAACAGATGTAAGTATAAACATTTAACAACTATGTACAATATAAATTGGTGCTGGGCAAGGATTACAATTTGTAATCGCGATTAATCACATTGTTATGTGCAAAATTCAATAATGAATTCAAAAGTAGTGTATTGTGCACTTTTATTTTAAAAGTACTGCTATATGAACAAAAGTGCAATAACATTTGGTTTGCAAACACTTTAAACAAATAAGGTTATTTTTAACAGCAGTATTCCCTGTAGCAGTTATAACACAGTTATGATTCTGATAATAGATATTCAGCCTGTGTTCACAACTTTATTTTCATGTGTAATAGATGCAATTTGAAATATACACCTTGATAACTGCAAACCTATCTCATCATCGTCATGTTTTTTTCTTTTTTTTTTTTACGTTTGTTAAATTATCAGTAGCGATAACTAAATGATATTCTTTATACATATTCTAAACAAAAACACTTTAAATGAATCATTTATTTTTTACTTTTTTTGGTATTGTGGTCGGACACATATGCAAGACTGGTTACCGTAATATGTGTGGTATTTGTTATAAATGTACGTTGGTACATAGAGGGTGATAAGAAGCTGTACACGGAGGGACTTAGGACCCAGGGGAATGTAGGTGAAGGAAACAGGAAGAGACGCCACACAAACAGCTGTTCACCGCTCACTGCCTGGTTCTTGTGTTAAAAATGTCCGCTTAATAATAAAAAAAACTGCGTTAACGCGTGATGAAATAATTGTCGGCATTAATTAATTAATGCGTTAACGCGATAATAACGCGTTAACTTGCCCAGCCCTAATATAAATATATATATCCAAAAGTGTATATACACTGTATATATATATATATATGAACATAAACCTATACAACAGCAATGGCAATGGAATTGAGGTGATAGTGCAAATGGTGGTAATAGTGCAAACAGAGGTAATAGTGCAGTATGACTGATTAATTGTTCATCAGAGTGACGGCCAGTGGAAAGAAGCTGTTCTGGTGTCTGGTGGTTTTGGCGTACAGTGCTCTGTAGCGCCTACCAGAGGGGAGGAGTTGAACAGGTTGTGTCCAGGGTGTGATGGGTCTGCAGTGATCTTTCCTGCTCGTTTCCTGACTCTGGAGGTGTACAAGTCCAGGATGGAGGGCAGGCTGGAACCAATGATTCTCTCTGCAGACCTGACAGTCCGTTGTTTAGTGGCCGATCCAAACCACACAGTTATGGAAGAACAGACTGGATGATGGTGGAGTAAAACAGAATCAGCAGCTCCTGAGTACTTCCTGAGCTGAGATGTGTTCTCCTTCGGCAATAAATGGAAATATGCCTGATACATTATGAGATATCTTGTACGCAAACAGATAGCTTGGCCTAAAGGGTAGTGCTAGAGGAAAGGTCTCCCAGCACATCTGGATTCATCACAATGGAACCATACATATTTGAGACGATTTAAGCAAGCTGTGCCTTGGGAGGAACTTTTTTCCTGAGAGTGTTACTAGATGACAGGTCAGGGGGTCACCAACGTCATTCGGAATCATCTGTAAGAATCCAAACAAGATTTGTTGACAGTGTTGCTGGTAGATGTTAGGATACTTTGTTCTGGACGTAGAACACATTTTTCTGTGGACTGTGGACAGTACAGATGCATACATATTGCGTTACTTACTGAATGACAAACTAACAAGCTGATAACCTTGAAAATGATTATGGCTCCCTTTTTTTCCTGAGAGGTCTGGTGTGTCTCATTATCAAGTGGCAGCTGTTTTTGAAAGGTTGGAGTATCTGAGGACTGACAAGGCGTATGGTTCCTGCATGTTAGTCTCTGTGGGCCCAATGCCCCGCCCCTTTCACAGTTATCAGAAGAAGGTGGTCACGCCACCGGAAGAAAACAAGCAACAGCAGCCTTGATTATCGATCAACTACCAGTGATTGGCCCAATCCCAATCTCCACACTCACAGACTCACGCACTTTGATGCTGATGCATTCCCACAAAGTTTGTGAGGGTTTAGGGCTGTCCCACTTGTCAAATCATCGAGTGTTTGAGTCTCTCGCAGACATTTTGAACCCTTTATGAACCCTTACCGTAAGTCTGCATTTCTGCAGACTTTGTCTGAGGGAATTACCCACAATTCATAGCAATGTGCCATCAAACACGGGTTTACCAGTGAAAGTCAGAGACGTAAGGACAAAAAGGTAAACAAAGAGGACGGCACATGGGTGTTTGCCTGTCATATTATATTTACACAACAACATTAAGGATTAAAGATGTAACATGAAAGCAGAGATTATAATACACAGCTGGTTTATTCATTCACCATTCCTTTTCATTTTTTTATTAAAGCTGTTTTGACAAAAACGAGAAAATAGATTATTTGACAAATAACTCTCATCTCGTGAGGCAAAAACCTGGAAGATGTTCAGATCAGGGAGTAAAAAATCATACAACAGCATAAGTAAAAGCAGTGGCGGGCCGTGCATTTTATACCTGGGCCTTCTGAGCTGTCCTACTACACTTGAACTACACTTGCGCATCATAATCTCATTATGACGCGCAAGCTACGGTTATTATTTGTTTCTTGGGGTGTAACAATACACGTATTCGTATTAAACCGTTCGGTACGAGGCTTACAAACCGAACAATACGTTTGAATAATACTAGTGCATTTGGACAATGCAGAAGCTTAAATTGTGGGAAATATAATGTTTTCGGTGAACTGCGCTCACGTAGAAGACAACGGGCTGTGTGACCTTTTGAACCCGGAACAATAACAAAAAACAGCTGAAGCACCGCACGTGTCTTCAGGGAGGCTAAGCTAAACTAGCTTAGCGGGGAAACAACAGCAGCTACTGATTCAAACAGGGCTAAAGCAATCGCCACACAATCCCCATTTCTCCAGACCATCATTCTTGCTTTGTAAAAGAAAACAACAGCCCAAACGGAGAATCAAATGTCCGACCCTAACCCTGCGATGACGGGATGCTTCGTTATTAACGGACAAGTCAGAATCAATGTAATTAACACAATGACAAGACAAACTCACAAGAACCAGTCACATATATTTATATGACAACAAAGCAACAAATAAACCCAGCAACACTGCAGCGCCAGAGCACGAGCCATTCATTTTATTCATAAAACGGCACAATAGACAAATGAACACAGTAGTAGCGCTACTGCAGATGTAAAAAAAACTAAAGCAGTTCACTTACCAAAGCTGCCTTCACTTAAAGACAAAGTCCATCCTCCTTTCTTTGTTAACAAAGTCAGTAACACCCAAAAAAACAAAACAAAGCTAGGTAAAAAAAAAAAAGAAGAATCTACACCAAGCAAAACGCTAAAAATGTCATAACTTCTCTTACATATGTTTCAACCTGAACTCTTACTAAACACTAAGATCTGCTAGCTAGCTTTCTGTTTGACAAAAGTCACGCTGGCCCACTGACCAATCACGGCGCACGTTAATGCTGACGTACTTAGCAGGCTACCTGAGTACCACTGGCACGTCAAAGAATACGCCCAACATGTCAAACTAAAGATCTGATTGGTTGAATATGACAATCAACAATATCGTCCCCATTTACTTAAACTGCAAAGGCTCTCTAGAGGGCCTCTCTCCTTACATAGAGACATAGGGGCTGAATCTGATTGGATAAAAGCTCTCCTTAAAACAAGTTGCACTGGAAGCAGCGTTGCAGGCTGGAAGCAGAGCAACTGAGGAAGACAGGAGCTGTGCAATGAAAAAATAAGCTAATGGGAAAAAAAATTACAACACATGTAGTGTATTTGTGAACAATTATTAAATTATAAAATAGCTATAACTTTGTGATTCTGTTTAGGCCAGCAGAGAAGGCTTAGCTGGCCCTGACGGCCCACCACTGAGTAAAAGAAAGCTAAGATAAAAATACGAAAATGTTCTTGCATGTGGCCCATTGTTGGTTGCTGGTTCGCTCGTCCTCTCCGGCTCAACGAGCAATGGAGAGAAATAGAGAGAGCTCAGATGTGGCCGAGCGTGGTAGATAGTGAATGACTAGATGGGCCGACGTTAGTGAGAAACAAAGCTGGGAATCAGAAGAACAAAACGTTATTTTCGGATTATTTCACGACAGTTACGTTCTAAAGCACAAAGAAACACATCCACATGCCTGCTCTCTCTATGCCTGTCTGTGTCTAAAGAGTTCACACCTGTTTCAATTCCCAATAGCAAGCCCAGAAATGTCCCGAACAACAAAATATGGTCGCAGTTCGACCCAGTCAGTTGGTCGACCTTCTTTGGTTTAGACTGAAATCTCTCAACAAATGTTTGATGGATTGTCAGGAAATTGTGTACAGATATTCATGTCCCCCTCAAGATGAACGTAATGCAAACATCAGCATGATAGTATTTAGCTCAAGATCCCACTGTGTTTAAGTGCAGCCTCACAGACAGGCTGTTGTATTAGCTTGGAACCACCATTAGCTACCAATGTATCTTAAGATGTTTAATAGTTTCCTTTTGCTAATATTAGTTTCAGTTATTAGTGATCCATTTGTAAATTGTCTTCCTTATGTTTAATATAATTTGTTAACTAAATTATTATCTTTCTGGAGCTATCTTTTTTCATGAGAAGTTTGATGCGTAAGAACCTTGTGAAGATACATTAGTTTGTCTGTTACTTTCAGATACACGATAAGTGGTGAAGGGAAGCCAACTAATGGCCTAGCGGCTTTAGGAAGCCCACAACTCACTGGAGAGAGGGCACTCTCAGAGGAGAATGCTTTTTGCATCACCACAAAAAGCTTATTAGAGGTTGTTAGAGGTTAGAGGGGAATTGTCTTCTGTGTTGTCCTGTTATTTGGGAACATTATCCATCTCTTCATTGCCCGCATATTTCGGGTTTAAGATAAGGCTCCAATAGTTCCATTGTTGTCTTACATTGTGTCATTGTATGAATGTTCATTTTTTTGAAAAAGTAGCATTTCTTGATTGCAAGGTGTGTATTTTAAGACCTAAATGGCATGCATCATTAGGCCATGCAGGGTTATCAGGCTGAGACATAATACATCTTCTGAGACCTCTAACAGGCAACAACATTCTCTAACCCTGGACTAACCTACCTTTAACCTGCCATCCTATTCTCACCCAAGCAAAGAGCAGATACTCTGCAGCTTCAACCTGCCTTATATCTACATTATATCTGCTTACACTAAACTTCTGTGTTTGATGGCAGTTTCATTTGCATGCCATGGCCCACTCAATTGTCCTACCAATATCACTGTGGCCTATACCTGGTTCAAGTAAACTTACCAATGGAAACTCTGCTGTTAATATGTTCCCTAACCTGTCTCACCAAAGAAAAGAACATGGTTTTAATATGAATTTGTGTGTGAGTGTAAAGCGTACAGGCAGGGTGGAGTTCGGTCCATTGCCCTGTTGAATACTTTGGAAGAAATGTGGCTGTGGGCTTTAGAGAACCTGTCTAATAAGTCTAACCTGTGCCGACCTCATGTCGAGAGGCGGATACCCTACTATACGAGTGGACACTTCACCCCAGTCCTGGACCTTCACCCACTACTGAGGTACTCAGTCTCAAGTCACTCTGGGCCGTCCTCTCCAGGCTTGGATGGGGCCCTCTGGTGGTAAGGGGGCCCATTGCAGTTACGCCCTCAACCATGTTTGGAAGAATTATATACTTAACAGACAAACAAACATTATTTGTGCTTGTAGATTGATAATAGATTGATAAAATGCTATTTAGATTGTACTGAACCTCCGGGTCTAAAAGGTGAAGCCAATGCGAAAGTGCATTACACATACATTCTTTCATATGGCCAGCAGGGGGCGGCGACTCTTGTTTCAAAAAGAAGTCTGGTTGTATAGAAGTCTATGAGAAAATGAATCTACTTCTCACTTGATTTTTTACCTCAGTAAACATTGTAAACAGAGTTTATGGTCTTAATTTCTAGTTTCAAGTCTTCTTCAATACAACATGATGTTCAATTAGTCAATTATGGTCCATTTAGATTAAATAGACAATAAAGCAAGGTATGCTTGTTTAGGCCATGGTTACCTTGTGATTGACAGCTCGCCACAATGGCTTTGTCTGGTCTGAAAGTTGTTTGTGTTTTCGTCTTGGAACTTTAACCCTTTCACAGTGTGTTTTCAGTTCATACAGTTAATTGTAATCTTTTTGGTAGCCTAAAAATGTCTTGTTCAGAGTTTGTTTGTACTTCATCCACTCAAGTCCAACGGACAAAATGTCAAACTTGAGGCTTCAAAACCAAAGTCCACAAACTAATGGGCGATGTCACTGGGACTTTGTCCACTTCTTAATATACAGCCTTTAACATCCAAAGTTGTATACGTAAACTCTTGATCTACAGACCACACATGATGAAAAAAAGACATTTCAACAAAATGGTGATTTTAAATGGAATTACAACATATTAAATATATTAAGGCCATGGTTTTATATTTCTAGGTCCATTAATCAAAACCTTAAATATGATATTTGGTTTTAGAAGTACACATTTAGTGTACATTATGTCCATGATTGTCCTTTTACCACTACTTGAGCTAATCCACACATCCTTTTGCCCCTGTTTCAAAGTACTAAAGTGCCCATTTTCTCTATTGTTGTTGCAGGGTATGGGGAGATCTATCCCGTTACCTTGACTGGTAAGGTGGTGTGTGTCTTGTATGCCATGGTGGGCATCCCTCTCATGCTTTTGGTCATCCTCGATGTGGGAGACTTCCTTGCTATGCTGATGTCCAGGGCCTACATGCGCATTCACACCCTCTGCAAAATCCTCCGCTCCCACACCTGGTCACCGTGGAAGGCTCAGAGGACAGCAAGGGACTCAAGCAACCAGGCCCTGGAGGATGGTACCTTTTTTTACAGCCATGACGTTGTGATCCATGCGCCCCTCGATATCCGGCAGGTACTTCACAGCCAAGCAGATGTACGGCAAAAGTCCATCCAACTCCAAAACAACAAAGAGATCTTTGAGAAGATTCTCGCCAGGGAGAATTTACTTAGAAAGAGCCCACTGCTCAGGACCCTCTCCTGCCCAGAGCTAGACCGGCTGCCACTACCACCCAAAGGATTTGCCATTTGGGACTTCACAGGGTTAGGGGATGGAATGGAAATGCTGGATGTACCCTTTGTACTGATTCTTTTCATCATGATTGCCTACATTTCTTTTGGCGGTTTCATTTTGCCATTGTGGGAAAATGAATTGAAGGGCTTTGACCCCTACTACTTCTGCTTTATTACACTCACTACTATCGGTTTTGGCGATATTGTGCCAAATCACCCTAAGTACTTCATGCTTACCTCACTCTTCATTATTGTCGGCATGGCCATCATGACCATGTCTTTCAAGCTAGGGCAAACACGGATTGTAAGCTGCTACCGCCAATGCATCAAATTCATCAGCAGGGGAAATACGGAGACTTTCAAAAAATGAAAAGAATGACTAAGTAACCAAGAGATTCTCTGTCTCATGTCTAAGAGTTGTATAAGCTGGTTTTGACACATTTTCAAAGCAGGGATGTGTGGGAACCTTTCCAGTGTTATTTGTGCTTTCTGTACAGTTATAAGCTAAATAAAAAGTGTGCATGTGCGAAACGCTTTTGCCCAGTGAAGGAGAGTGATATTCAGAATGAGTTACAGTATCTTGCCATGGAATGAGTATTAGTACTATTTGATATTCTGGCAATTGTTCTGCCTTACAGGACTACAGAGGGCAGACAAATAGTCTTTCTATTTATATTTCTGCACTTTGTCACTGGCTGGCACTCGTTATAATTTGGAAAACCCAAAACATACGTAGAACGAGGTCTAAAAGTGTGCTTTAGGTAATAGTCAACGAACTGCAGAACACAAAATACGTATTGTAAACAGTGGCACTAAAGAATATCCATTTTATTTTGGGCTTTAAAACAATAAAATGCACGGCTTAAGGGTAGGCTACACAAACCCTTCCTGACATATGGGGCAACACACACATTAATTTATGCTCAGTGACATTCATCGTGTTTGCGCTGGTCATTTACAGAGTTAGGAGCGTTTGCTGAATCTGACATGGCACACTCAAACTATTAATTAATGTGATATATTCTGCAGGGGTTTTGCACTTTATTTTGCATTGTAGAATTGTTATTATTTTATATATATATATATATATATATCATGTATGTATGTATGTATGTATGTATCAGAGGTGGAGTGGGTCGTTTTCCAATCAGAAGATCTGCAATTCAATCCCGGGCTCCTCCAGTCCATTTCAAACTGTCTTGGTCAAGACACTTAAACCCAAGTTAGAGAATAACCACAACATATGAGTTTAACCACTTGCAATAGCAAAATGACATAAAATGGTGGACTAATGTACATAATGGAAAAGGGTGCACAATCGATGGATGGATGATGTGGCTTTCTCTGATCCTATTACATCCTGTAACTTCCTCTCAGTTTTAACTTTTTAAATCATCACCATATGCATCATCATCACTACTGTGTAGTTTAGCTTTCAAGTTAGTGTGCAGACTTCTGCCACTAAAGCATGTTCCTGATTGCCTCTTGTATTCCAGCAACTGCCCTAAGGAGTTTCATGGTTTTGCTCGCAGCACTACTCATGATAACCCCCCCCCCCCCCCCCCCCCCCCCACCAGATTACAGATATTTTATTGATGGACAATTTTTAATCAATGGACAATGCAGGCCTACAGAGGAAACAGGTTTGACCAGCTGGGCTCTTGAATCTGTCTTTCTTTGACATTATATGGCTTTATTACAAAGTGACTGTGGAAAGATGAGAGGAAATGAGGCCAGATAGATATGACTGACATGCTGCAGAGATCCTCTGCAAGACTCGGATCGGGGACGCTGAAAACCTGAAAACCTTCCACTTCTGAGGGAGAGTCTTAGGCCCTGTCCACATTACTCCGTTTTTACTCCGTATTTGCTACGTTTACACTGAGCGGCCACACTACGCCGGAGTTTTGGAGCACCCTAAACGGAGGAATCTGAAAACTCCGCCGAGGTTGGAGGTATTTGAGAACTCCGGGGTTGCGTTTGCGTGTGGACGGTCAGATACGGATGTGCTTAGAAAAAATTACGCCCACACCCGTGTTCACTACTGGATTGGTTCTTGGCAACCATGATGTCTCCGTCCCTTATTCGTCACACTCACTATCACGTGACCCGTACCCGGAAGAAAACAAACTGGGCTACCAGCGATTCATTTCAACATGGATAACTAATTGCAAGCGTTGCTGCTAGCACAACAGCTACATGATGTTGCTGCTAGCACAACAGCTAGCAGCAGCTATGCAGCTATGCAGTAAAAGTCTGCATTTCTGTGGAGGAAGCAGCTGTTATTGGAGTGATTAGCGAGCGGCGTGACCGGCATCAGCCCTATGGAGCAGCTCGTTGTTTTTAGATTCTAATGAGAAGACACGCTGCACTAACGTTTTACTTCTTCCGTTTGGTAGCCTTGAGAGACCTTAGTCTGTAAGTATGTATTTATGGAGCATGAAAAGATGTACGTAGATATATTCTATTCGCGTGTTTAGTATAACATTTGTGTTGTATTAAATGCTAATCGCGGTTAGCATTTCTCCATTGGCGGTAATGTTAAAATTAGCTTAGAAGCTAGCTAGGCGGACATGTTACATGCTGGCTATATCATGGATTGTTGTTTTGTATTCATGTAATGTGTAGCCTATAGGGACAGTTCGTAAAGCCATATTTCATATTGTGTTTCCACAGTTTTACAAATAAAGATTCACACTGAAGTCTTGAAACTCTTCTATGGATTCCATGGTCTTTATTTCACGGATCTACTGTTAGCGATCTGCTAAGCTTTCCTGCACGAAGCAAGAGCAGAATAGAGTGAGAGACGTGTGTTGACCACATTTATGGACCCATATTCTAGTAAACGTTTACATGTAAGTGTTGATTTTAAAGTAAATTTGATGTGAGAGAGAGAGAGATAGACCCGCACCGCTGTAATGCTAATCGCGGTTAGCATTTCTCCATTGGCGGTAATGTTAAAATTAGCTTAGAAGCTAGCTAGGCGGACATGACGTTCAGAGCTACTAGTGAGAACAGACATCAACAACACGGAGGAAACGAGTGAGAGACCACATTGATGGACCCATAATCTAGTAAACGTTTATGTGTAAGTGTTGGTGTTAAAGTAAATTTGGAGAGAGAGAGAGAGAAAGACCCGCAACGCTGTAACTACGTCTGAAAAATAAAACTTCTAAAACTTTCCACGAACTGTCTGTTTGAGTTTATAGAGGGAGATTTTAGAGGAAGATCTTATGTATCAAATACAACCTTTCATTATTAAAGACTACTTTATTACTCTGTCGTATTTTTATTTTTTTAACTAAGCAAGCAATCCACTTCCTGTTTACACCGTCACGCGCATGCCCAGTGTACGTTAATGGTCACGTGCTGTCCGCCTTCGAAGGCTGCCGTGTGGACGCAGATCAACTCGAGAATGATGCTGAAACTCCCGTGTGGACGGAGACCATTTCTATTTGACAAATCTGCATCCAAGGAGAAACGGAGTAGTGTGGCCAGGGCCTTAATTTATCACGACATTTTCTGTGGGATTGGAACAAGTTTTCATTACTTTAAAAGAAAGATGTTCAGTATTTAGTGTTTTTCTCTGTGCTCTTCTTAATGATTTGAAGTGGGCGGGGCTTGGTTGGAAAAATGTGATATTGTGTCAAAAGGTGTTAACAGCATTGTATTGACTCTTGGTAAGAGTCGACAAAGAACTGTAATAAAATTTTGACCAATGTTTAATTATGTTTTGCTTTTTTAGTTATTAATATTTATGTTACAGAAAAAAGAATAAGATTAGAAAGTAAGTTCAGGGGCCCACCGAGGTGCTCTGAAAGTTTCTGATTAACTCAGCCATAGAGACAGTGATCAACAGACATTTTCTATTTCATTGTTTCAACTCTGCCAACAGGTCAAATGGATAACAATGCTGTCAGAATCACAGCTAGAAACCATCTTGTGATGGGATCCCACCAGCGGCGACTCCAAATTGGGCAAAGGGTGTGAAGTGGGGGGCCAATGGCCCCTTTCACACTTCCTACTCCACTACTAACGCGCCCTACACCCATATTTGAACTCTACTTTCATTTTGATCTCAGCAGACCTGTAAAGTTTTGTGACTACATCTTTTACGGTTGCGACAAAATCTGTCCACAGACAGACAGAAATATAAAGACCCTGCAGAGTACTCAAAACTTCCTCTGTGGTAGTTCCTGGTGCAGCAGGTGTCACTAGGATAGCAGGAGCAAAAAAAGGGTGACATTTAACACAACAGTCGGCATTCTTCTGCTCCGGGTGTCCCTTTTCACACAGACGTCGGCTCTTCATTCACCCTCTGTACCTTAATACAGAACAACAAGGGGGAATAACGGTGCAAAAGGGCTAAACTCACAAGGTAAAACAAAACCAGCATTGCTGTCACGGGTGGTAACAAACGCTGAACAGAAATTTTAATGTTATTTTCAAAATGCATTATGCAAACCCTTGGTTCCAACTTCCTCTAAATCAACTCATGACTAATCTGAATCATATAATTTACCATACATTATAGCATATGCTGGTATAATATGACATTTAGCCTGGATGTTTTGGATAAAGAATAAAAAGTAGGTTCCGACCATGTTTAAAATCATGGACAATCCCTGTCATGGCACACCAGCATAACACCCATTTACAGGCTTTAATCTGAGGGGACTCGCATGAAGTGACTGAATAATTAACAAGGATTAATACAGAGTTAGTGGGATGAGAACATTTGGAACAAACCAACAATGTATTGCCGCAGTGTGTGCACTTGTAGTTCTGTTAGCTGTTAGCTTAACAATCCGTCCCAACAAAACAAAAGTGAGCCGCAGAGCAGCGGCCAAAAGGTGATCAGCAGTAGCAGAATGAGTCATAAACAAACACTTATTGAATAGAATGTTTTCTACAGAGTCTTAAGATGAGTGAATATTAGCATTAACAATAGGACATTTTCAAAATATAAAATGTAGTAAATAATAAAATGTAACACTGAGCTTTGGCTCTGCTGGATGTGGATCAACTCAGTCTGTGCTTGTACTGTCTGATCATCCAGCATCTCCTCTGCTGACAAACTTAACCATAGAACCTGTAAATTATAAATAATACTATTTTGACTTTTATCAGCTGCATCAGGCCCATTCAAACTGGCTCCCCCAGATTTCCTTTTATACATTGGACTATTTATAGTATGGCTTGGCTGAATAGGCGACTTTATGGTTATTCTTTATTAAGGGATGTGCATGCATCCATCCTGCAGTATGCCCAGAAAATCAACGTTTTAGCTGTCAATCCATTGCTTTCCATCTTGCATGAGTCCAGAGTTGTAACCTGGACTGAGAGACTAAAAAATAATCGTTTGAAATGATGTGCGCTTTTAAGGATGGCCATCACACACATACATTTTCTGGGCTGGTCACAGAGGTTGCTGCTGGAGTTTAATTTTGTGTTGCTATCTTTTCCGAGCTGCAGTTCCCAAACACTGGTATCGGTTGGCGTTTATCAAATGTAATACACCGTTTTTCAGCCCTGGAAGAGAAAACAAGATTACTTGATTGCTGTTCCTGCAATTCACTCTCATGGTGATTCATTACACTTTGATCACATCCTCTCATCAAAGTTGTGAACATTGACTCCTGCTGTGACTCCCTTGCATGATTTGTGGGGGACCTACACAACTTGTGTGGCAATCTTGGGGGCCCTCTGGTCGCCGCAGGGCCCTAAGCAGCTGCTTAGTTTGCTAATGCCTCAGGCCGGCCCTGTAGCACAAATACTCAAAAGGGCTTTGGTTTTTCAGATGCCCCTACCCGAGAAAGAACAAAAACATGACCATGTTTTTTACTGAATTTTCAGCAAAATACAGCAAAAGGTAATAAAATTGATCCATATATTTCACACACTCCAAATATACCACTTTTATTGCTTTAATACTTTTGGAGATATATAAATAAAATATAATTATATGATCAAATTTTAACTTTATTAAACCTCGAGATTTGAAAATGTAATGATTTTAGAAAATTTGTATAGTTTTAAATTCAGTCTTATTTCCGTTATCGCCAGTCATTCTCTGTGTAATTTGCTTAAGTTAAGATAAGTACAAATATAAATAAATGGAAATGATGTATGATTTAGGATTTGGAGTTGTGCTGTAAAATCTTAAAGTCACTACAAATAGCCATAAGTTAAATATATAGTATAGAAAATAAGTAAGAAGTATTCAAAAATAAAGCGTAAAGTACCCTACAAACCTTGTACAGTACTTGAGTTAATGCACTTGGTTCCTCCACCTTAATATCAATATAATAAAGCCATTAGTCACAATTGTTGTGTTATAATTTTTTTTTTTTAAAGCAATTCACCCTCCTTTGGAAGGAATGAGTGATTGAATTGTAATTGTTGACATTGCCATGTTATATTCAACATGTTTTTATTTAGAGGCACACTTTACTACATTTTAACAAGTTATAGCATTTATGTCCTATGAATTCCACAACATCATGTGAGTGTTTCTGCACTACATCAGTGGAAACCCTGTGGTAATAGTGTTACTAGAGCACAAGATGGTGCTGCTGTAGAATAATGAGGAGGTGAGAGAGGGAGACGGTTCTCCTTTTAGCAGTTTACCAGCTCCCCACTGTTTGGAAGGAAGGAAGATGCATTCCCAAGGTTTCTCTTTCTTTCTCTCAACCTCTTCAAGCTTTCAGGGTGAAGTAATAAAAAAAACATGTTATTCAGGTAACTCATCAAATCAAGCACATGTAATTAGATAAAAATGTAATTTATGACAGCAAAATCGTAAAGCTGAAACTATTTGCAGTTTTTTTGGCCTGAATATTATGCTGTGCTTTGTTGCCTTTTTTCTGTGTGATCATTTTTTTAATTTTCTAAGGCACTAAGAGCCAATATGCCTCCTTCAAAGACGGATACTTTCAGCCACAAAACTTGCAATTTCATTTTTCCTTTGAACCTATATCCTACGACCCCGATGGTAAACAAAAAGAGTGGGATATGGAGATCATCTCTCAATCTATACCCAAACCCCTTGGTGTCCCTTAAATCAATTCAATTGTGTGCATTCATTTTCCTTTATTTTGAAAGCTTACGGGGGAAGTACGCTTGGCTACCTTAAAGCTGCTCTAATCGATATCAGTGCAATGGCTCAAATGACTACATGTAATGTGTTGTAGTGATAAACACGAAGAGAATTATGACCCAGTTCTGCATTTTTCCCCAATGTTTATCAACCTCAGAATTAACCTTTCAAAGCAGAAGTATTAAGGCAATATGTGTCACCAAGTGAATTAGAGAAAATATGAGTGGGAATGCCAGAAATGTGCAAATAGTCAAAATATTGCAAAATCTAGTTTCCAATTGGCTGAGGAGGAAAAGCTGATGTCTGGATAAAAACTAAATATGACAAAGTGCAATGGAGCCGGTTTAGTTAATAGATTAGTGCAGTGGTTCTCAAACTTTTTCTGTCACGCCCCACTTTGGAGGAAGAAAAATGTTCATGCCCCACTGCCCACAAAAAATAGCTTATTGTGGCTGCAATTCACCTGTTTTGCACTGAATATCTTTCTAAGATAATAACAATAAACTGCAACCTGTGAAAAACTAAACAAAACAAGTTCAAATATTTGGCAATAAAGAGTTTTGGATTTTATTTTAAATATGAGCTTTAAAATGTAGCATTCTAAAAGTAAAATAGCTGTGATTTAACAGCACGTGGGACTGTTGGGACTGTTAGTACACTGGCTGTGGTCATCACAGTGAACAGTGTGTACAGTGTGATGAGAGGACATATGAGCCCTTGTTGCTGTACTTTATCTCCTTGGAGCAGAGGCTGCATTTAGCATACCCTGCCTTATCAATGTATTTAAAATACTGTGACAGCGGGAAGCTGTACTCACGTCTGTTTAGACCTCCACCTTTATCCAGGCCCAGCTCCACCTTTATCCAGGCCCAGCTCCACCTTTATCCAGACCCAGCTCCACCTTTATCCAGGCCCAGCTCCATCTTTATCCAGACCCAGCTCCACCTTTATCCAGGCCCACCTCCACCTTTATCCAGACCCAGCTCCACCTTTATCCAGGCCCAGCTCCACCTTTATCCAGACCCAGCTCCACCTTTATCCAGGCCCAGCTCCTTCACAGCTCAGCCCTGCATCAAGCTGCGCTACACAACCAGCCTCCTCTCCCTGAAGCTCTTTGACCTCATCATCTCATCAGTATCTGGGCCTTTCATTCTACTTTGAGTTAAAACAAACAACCTGCAACCAGATGCGCCGGTGTTCTGGTTTAACGTTAACGAGTGACCGCGTGAACTGAACCGGAACACGGGGGGCTTCATGTTTCATCACGTTACGTTTTTCCTTCCTAAATCGTGATAATGACGAACGTTAACAGTCCACGAAGTTCCGCATGCAGTGGATGTTAACTTAACCCAGCAAGTCTGAACGGTAACGGGACATAACGTAATTTAAACTGTAACGGAGGGAAAGACGGTGTAGACATCTTCACGCTGATTGGCCAAGACTCGACACGTCACATCAGAGATGTTTTATTGTGAAGATCACGACATCACCTTTTCTCCTGGTCTCACTCCAATCTGAGAAACGCTGGCTGGCCCCCCAAAAAAAACCTCTACGGATCTACACGATTCACGTGGATGATATATTTTGATTCAAAACAGTGAATTTCGCCGAAAAGCGACAAGTTTGCAGGTATGAATAAAGTTCTTGAAATAAAAAAATTCTGCATTTCCCCCTGCGCCCCACCTGCAATGGGGCGCGGCCCACTAGAGGGGCGCGCCCCACAGTTTGAGAACCACTGGATTAGTGAATAAATCATAACCTGCATGAAGCATGTGATTAAAACATCTCTCAAGCTTCTGTTCCACTGACAAAACAAAACATGACATTTGTGTGTAGCAATGAGGAGACTGTAATCTTCCTCACATTGATACATAAAAACAGATGTGCACTTGGTTTTCCATCGCTTGAGTTTGTCATGATGTGCCTAACTCATAATAATTGTAAAATAGTGGATGGAAAAATGCAATTGATCTTTTCGCTTTTTTCTGTCAATTTGAAAGGAAACTTGACAGAAGTTATGAGTACATGTACAAACAACTCTTTGACCTCAGTCAAACACATTACTTCCTGGTTACTCAAGACTTAAAGCCTACCTGTCTGATCGTCTTCTTGTGTGTTTATGTAGCCTGTCCTCTTTCCAGGTTACATGGTGGAGAGGAGGTCGTGTGGCTCAGGCTCTGGCTGTTTTACATCCTCCAGGATCCATTTTCTTTATATCTATATATTTATATATTTTTTTATTCTGTTGGTTATTCTGTTCACACAACATCTATTGCCTGTCTGTTCATCAGTTAGTTGCTCTTGCTGAAGTTTTGTCCATTTTTTGCTGTATTAGTGTTTTGGGGAAATTTTGCCCTTCCTGCGCCAGCTCAGGAAGTACAACCTGCCTCAGGAGCTGCTGATTCTGTTTTACTCCACCATCATCCAGTCTGCTCTCTGTTCTTCCATTAATGTGTGGTTTGGATCGGCCACTAAACAACGGACTGTCAGGTCTGCAGAAAGAATCATTGGTTCCAGCCTGCCCTCCATCCTGGACTTGTACACCTCCAGAGTCAGGAAACGAGCAGGAAAGATCACTGCAGACCCCTCACACCCTGGACACAAGCTGTTCAACTCCTCCCCTCTGGTAGGCGCTACAGAGCACTGTACGCCAAAACCACCAGACACAGGAACAGCTTCTTTCCACTGGCCGTCACTCTGATGAACAATTAATCAGTCATACTGCACTATTACCACCATTTGCACTATCACCTCCATTCCATTGCCATTGTTGTTGTATAGGTTTATGTTCATATATATATATACTTTTGGATATATATTTATATATATATTGTACATAGTTGTTAAATGTTTATACTTACATCTGTTATACTTTTTTTGTTGTCCTTGTTTTATTTTTCACATGTTTCTTGTTTATTTGTAAACTTGTGTATGCACGTTGTGAGCAAAGTGAAAACCGGAGTCAAATTCCTTGTATGCATACGCATACATGGCCATGGTCAATAAAGCTAATTCTGACTCTGATTAACTAAAAGCGTACTGGAATCACAAACACCAAAGAAACAGTCAGGTTGGAATAAATCTTGTGGCTATAGAATCAGAATCAGGTTTACTACCAAGAACGTTTTCACATACAATAACTTGCTTTGGTGTATTGCTAGACAAGAAAATATAGAATGAAAGTACAATAGAAATATTAAAAAATACTACTTAAATATGCCCAATGTAACTGTTTAAAATGAAAGAGCTAGGCTGGAATGCAAAACTATATTATATGGGATGAGCAAAGGTTCCCAGTATTAAGAATAAAAAGAACATGCAATGAATAGTCAAAAAGGATGTGCGTTAATGTAAGGTGTATGGACGGATGACAGTGAGACCTCTGATAATCTGACTCCGTTTCCTCCCATAAGAGTGCCATACCAAAGGTTTCCCAGCAGATGTCCCCATATGGTAGGTTATCAAACCTTCAGAACAATGAACGTCTAAGCAGGTCCAGCTTTATTAGTCACATACGCATACATACATTGTGCCGTGAAATGCTTTGTTGAGTACTCTGCTCAACATACAAGATATAAAAAAAATGCAATATATACAACAGACACAAATATGCTGCAAATATTAAAGGGATGCAGGGGGTGTATTTGGATGTATTTGTCAACAAATAGAAGAACAAAGAAGAAATTTACTATTTTTTGTCTAAACAACATCAACAATTTTGAATGAATAAACTAGGTGTGTATTATAACCTGTGTATTGGTTCTGTCCGTGCTTTAATATATATTTAAGTTTCTTTGTTTGATGATCAATAATCACTAAAAATAAAACTACAAGTCAAAGTGGATTTATTTGTCATTTAACTTGTGTACTTTAATAACGGTACTTATTTTAACTCAAACCACAATTTTTTCCTAAACCTAAGTAGTTGTGTTGCCTTAACCTTAGAGTTATTTCCTGTTAAGACGGAAGTTTATTTTGAAAAGATTGTATGCATGTAACGAGCGGACATTGACACGTGTTGCTGGACTTTCGTGGGTAAACGCACAAAAAATTAGGAGTAACCTGCGCGACAGCTAGGCTCGGCAGTGTGTCGGCTGCGCCTCTTCTAAAGATTCAAGGTCTCTTTTCTGCGTGGTTAACAGCAAAACTATTGTTTCAAAATAAAGGTAGGACAGTGTTGTGGAAAAGGCAGTGACTTGCACGGCTCCATTAAATTAATAGAAAACAGGCTTGCTAACCTGTTTCTGTCTCCATGGAGAGAGAAAGGGCTGGTAGTAGCAGCACAGCGGCAACATCGAGTAGTAAAGCCTCAACAGTTCAGCTAAATTAGATAGCAGGCAGTAAGGCCGTAGAGGCAGTAAGCCGTATATAGGCCCATTCGTAGGGTGCCCAGCAGCGGGTGAAAGACAGCCCCAGATTCACTCTTGTTTTGGAACAGCTCTGTCCGCCTGGCGTTAAGCCTCACTTTATTTGCATTTTTCCGGCGGTGTATTTTGTACCATTTTGTAGCTTCTTCTTGGATCCGTGCTTACAACCTTGCACCTGGTCACTACCTTTTTATAGAGGTTGACACCCAGAAACGTTACGAACTCAGCAAAATCCAGCCAGAGGTCAGGGTCTCTGCAGATACACTCACCTCCACACACATCTAGTGGTCTTAAGTGATGATTAAGAGGGTTTGATTTTGTATGAGTCTACAAATTACCATTGTTTTCGTTTTGGAAAATCCTACCCATTCAGCCTTTTAGTTAAAGTCCTGAATCAGATATGTATGGCTTTACTTTTGGTTTGGTGCTAATTCCATGCACAGTTGACCTCAGATAATCAAGTCAATCAGTCAGTAGTTTTCAACTATGTTCAATTGACAAACATATAAATCTATAGGCTTATTTGATCCAGCATACAGACCTGTCATCCAAAATATGAATAGTCCTAATCTTAAATAAAAAACCTGCAAAACATTGCAATTATAAATTGTGTCTGTTATTATATTTAGGTTTTTTAAATGATATTGTTGTCTGTGGTTACATCAATGGCAAAGAAGCAAGATGATAAACGTTCGGCACTCTTTTTAATGCTAATGAACTAGTGTGAAACCAGACCCACAGACAGATGGTGAATCATGAACTAATGACCTCTGAGCACAGGTTGATGTCTGTGAAAACAGGTTGAAGCAAGATTACTTTGGGCTCTATATTCAAGGTCGCATCAGGTCAGTATTGATCTTTGCGTCATCATAGGCGCTGTGTGTGTCTGTTATCCTGTCTATTGTTTCGGCAGCATCGTTGTGTTCTGATCTAATGTAGTTCTGGTTTGAATGCGGGTCTGACAGGGACCTACAAATAACGCTTGACTGACGTCAGCAGCGGGTCCAGTCAGTAGAAAGACAGCATCTCCTCCTCCCATCTGCTCGTGCCGCTGCTGTTGGCCCTCGTGCATCCGAGGTAAGATTTCTCACTGTTTCACACATGCAGCATTGTGTTCGATATTTCACTTATCCACTGCTTAATGTAGACTGGAAGGATTTGTTTAAGTTACTGACCCATCACTGCCACTTGTCTCTCCAGGAGGACTTGTGATCCATTCTATTGTCTTGCTGTTTTCGGGACTAACACCATGGGGAGATTAGATGCGCTTCGGCAGCTTAATTTGATCAAATGGCTCAGAGAGGAGAGACAGTCGAGGAAACTGAGTCTCTTCATTGTTTTCGTCGCTCTGCTCTTGGACAACATGCTGCTGACTGTAGTCGGTAGGTGCACTCCTGCTTTTTTCACCACATCTCTACATCTCTGTAAAGTTTTTATTTTTTTTAATTTTTTTTGCGCAACAGGTAGTGCAGTTTACCGAGTCCATCCAAATGTGCCCAGTTGACTTTCGATAAAAGCGCATCGTGTTGCCGCACAGATCAGCGCGTTCCGTGGACCAACGTAAATCGTTATCAGTGCTACAGTCCACGCACCGAACTCAAAACCCGTGTGTGACACATTTAGTAAACTGTCAACGTATAATCTGGTCAATAGTATACGTCTAAACTGGAACATATATTTTGTATTTATTTATTAGATTCAGTTTTAAGATCTAACAACACTCGCTTGACATTGAAAGCTACCAGATCGGATTTAAGCTCAGTTCAAATATTAAAACGTCTCCATCTGACGCTCCAGAGAGGGAATATCCTTCAGTGTGCCAATACAATCTCTCTGAGCGAATTGTGCATCCGGCTGATAAAGTAACAATAGCAGACTATTATGATAAATGACAGTGCGTATCGATGGTCAGGCTGTTATTTTTTCAAAACCTATTATTGTATGTAAAGTATCATCAATCATCATCCCCATCATTTCAGTATTTATTTAACACAACCAGCCGCGCACACACAATCAGCAGCCTCGTTATACCTATTAATTCGTAATTTACCCCTGAAAGCACGCCATCATTTCCGCTGATTATGCCATTAAAACATAGTTTTACATCATTATTGTTGGG
This sequence comes from Anarhichas minor, assembly GCF_050575085.1. Lineage (NCBI taxonomy): Eukaryota > Metazoa > Chordata > Actinopteri > Perciformes > Anarhichadidae > Anarhichas > Anarhichas minor. Next base: position 1,361,455 of record NW_027466504.1, read on the forward strand.
GAAAATGAAAATGATTTGAAGGTGAAAATGAATGGGCTCGGCTTAGTTAATGGCATATACCAGCAACAACAGTACACTGTTGTTCACTACATTTTGACAAGTTGTATTACATGTGCTCGACAATAAGATAAGTCTTTGCTGGATAACATAGTCATATACGTAACACGGCACTATTCACTGCACTTCTCCGTTATGCACAGAACTCCAGCTGTTTGCAGGTATCGGCAAAACAGATATTTCCCTCATAGATGGAACCATTTTCATCTATTTGGAGAATTATTATAGAGACAAGATCCTGAATTAAGGACAAATAAAGCACATCACTGGTGTGAAGCAGACCGTGGCACTTGAAGAATTATTGATTGAATTTAATCATTGAAAATAACCAGAAGACAGATAAATTACATCTGTTCGTACAGTGCGGCCATTAGAGTCTTACCCAACTATCCCTGCAGTATTCAAAAACAGGGATCATATTATGTCCAGTATCACAATCATTTATTTCATTTGGAGATTGTATCGATGACAGTGCCATGTATAGTCCTCGACCATATTTTAAATTCAATATATAAGTATGTATTCATTATTTAACAGTTTATTCTTTCTTTCTTTTAAACACAAAATGTAAAAATGATTTAAGGTTTTCCATGTTAATCATTTTTTTACTGTGTTGATGATTAGTTTGTAGCTTTACTTGTTCTGCCAAATGTCAACAGTCTGGCTATTACTTTATATTCTCAAGGTTTAACATGCTGTATTTAAAGGACTTCTTTGAGGTCAATGTAATTGCTCAGTGGTGATTGATAGTGTTTGTCAGTTGAGGAGAATAGTGCATCAAATATTTACTGAAAGGGTGTGGCATTAGTGTTGTGCTCTTAATGTCTGTCGTGAGGAAAAATAACCAGTTTCAAGAACATAGACTAATCATTTTTTGGACATCAATATCTACAGTAGTTTCATAAATTGTCACATTTTTGTTTAAAAAAAAGTTAGTTGTTTGCGTCTTCCTTTGTATTTTCTGTCCCAACCAGCTTTAACATTCGCCTAGTGCTATATCGCTCCACTCAGCTTTATTTAAATGCAGACTTCGACTGATATATATTATATGCTCAAAGTTTAACATGCTGTATTAGTAACCATTGGCCCAAGGCGTATTTTAAGGACTTGTTTGAGCTCAGTGTACACTCAGTGGTGATTGTTTGTCAGTTGAGGAGAATAGCACATCAAATATTTACTGAAAGGTGACTTTGGGGTTTTGGGTGCTGAACAGGAAATGCCAAAAGACAACATGTTGTTGCATGTTGCTCCCAGCTTCTTCCTACTATTATTTTCTGACACCACTCTGCTTAAAATTCCCGAATAAAGCCATAAAATTCACAAAAAAATGCCCCAAAAATATTTTATATGTATATACACAGTATATGTATGTATATATATACACAGTATATGTATGTATATATATATATATATATATATATATATATATATATATATATATATATATATATATATATATATATATATATATATATATATATATATATATATATATATATATATATATATATATATATATATATATATATATATATATATATATATATATACACATACATACAGGTGCTGGTCATATAATTAGAATATCATCAAAAAGTTGATTTATTTCACTAATTCCATTCAAAAAGTGGAACTTGTCTATTATATTCATTCATTACACACAGACTGATATATTTCAAATGTTTATTTCTTTTAATTTTGATGATTATAACTGACAACTAAGGAAAATCCCAAATTCAGTATCTCAGAAAATTAGAATATTACTTAAGACCAATACAAAGAAAGGATTTTTAGAAATCTTGGCCAACTGAAAAGTATGAACATGAAAAGTATGAGCATGTACAGCACTCAATACTTAGTTGGGGCTCCTTTTGCCTGAATTACTGCAGCAATGTGGCGTGGCATGGAGTCGATCAGTCTGTGGCACTGCTCAGGTGTTATGAGAGCCCAGGTTGCTCTGATAGTGGCCTTCAGCTCTTCTGCATTGTTGGGTCTGGCATTTCACATCATCCTCTTCACAATACCCCATAGATTTTCTATGGGGTTAAGGTCAGGCGAGTTTGCTGGCCAATTAAGAACAGGGATACCATGGTCCTTAAACCAGGTACTGGTTGCTTTGGCACTGTGTGCAGGTGCCAAGTCCTGTTGGAAAATGAAATCTGCATCTCCATAAAGTTGGTCAGCAGCAGGAAGCATGAAGTGCTCTAAAACTTCCTGGTATACGGCTGCGTTGATCTTGGACCTCAGAAAACACAGTGGACCAACACCAGCAGATGACATGGCACCCCAAACCATCACTGACTGTGGGAACTTTACACTGGACCTCAAGCAACGTGGATTGTGTGTCTCTCCTCTCTTCCTCCAGACTCTGGGACCCTGATTTCCAAAGGAAATGCAAAATTTACTTTCATCAGAGAACATAACTTTAGACCACTCAGCAGCAGTCCAGTCCTTTTTGTCTTTAGCCCAGGCGAGACGCTTCTGATGCTGTCCGTTGTTCAAGAGTGGCTTGACACAAGGAATGCGACAGCTGAAACCCATGTCTTGCATACGTCTGTGCGTAGTGGTTCTTGAAGCACTGACTCCAGCTGCAGTCCACTCTTTCTGAATCTCCCCCACATTTTTGAATCGGTTTTGTTTCACAATCCTCTCCAGGGTGCGGTTATCCCTATTGCTTGTACACTTTTTTCTACCACATCTTTTCCTTCCCTTCGCCTCTCTATTAATGTGCTTGGACACAGAGCTCTGTGAACAGCCAGCCTCTTTTGCAATGACCTTTTGTGTCTTGCCCTCCTTGTGCAAGGTGTCAATGGTCGTCTTTTGGACAACTGTCAAGTCAGCAGTCTTCCCCATGATTGTGTAGCCTACAGAACTAGACTGAGAGACCATTTAAAGGCCTTTGCAGGTGTTTTGAGTTAATTAGCTGATTAGAGTGTGGCACCAGGTGTCTTCAATATTGAACCTTTTCACAATATTCTAATATTCTGAGATACTAAATTTGGGATTTTCCTTAGTTGTCAGTTATAATCATCAAAATTAAAATAAATAAACATTTGAAATATATCAGTCTGTGTGTAATGAATGAATATAATAGACAAGTTTCACTTTTTGAATGGAATTAGTGAAATAAATCAACTTTTTGATGATATTCTAATTATATGACCAGCACCTGTGTGTGTGTGTATATATATATATATATATATATATATATATATATATATATATATATTATCTAGGCTGACACTAAATGTTCAGCCCTAATGGCACCATCTAAGGCTTAATTAAAGCTGCATGTTTTTAATAGCTACACCTTTCCATCAAAATGAAATAATCTACAGGTAATTTGCATTGTTCTTTACGTATTTCTCCAAAATTCAGCATGAATTTATGAAACTTCTCCCAACACCCAGAACAGTAAGGTGAATGGAATCTTTTGTGGCAGTAAAAGATTTGTGACAAAATAAAAATCAGCAATGAACTACTCTGGATAACCTCACTGTCAACAGTTCCTATGATTACTGTGAACACCAAGGTTGATTGTTTCTGGAAAAGCACGTTGGTTTTGTTTCATTCCAATGTAAACATTTAGTTTGAGCACCACAAATTAATTCCATTCACCTCCATTGTATTGAGTGGTGGCATGAATAAATACCACAAGGGCTCAGTGAGAAATGTTGGGTTTAACTTTGTTTTTTTTCTGTTGTTTAAATTTTAAAAAAGGTAAACAAATCATTGCTTCATTGAGGTTTCTTTCTTTTTTTTAGGATAGTCCTTGTGATTCACCCTCGAAGAACCTTTCTTGTTCTCTGCTGACATGTTTTTTGCAGTGGCATCTGGATTAGCATCATGCTAGTGAGCATCAGTCAGTGATTGTGTACAATTTCATTGCATCAATTTCCTCTCGCCTCTTTATGCCCGCTAGTTCCCATCATACCCAGCTACCTGTACAACCTGGATGAGTCACCAGACGTGATGTTGAAGAACAACACCCTGTCGCAGCAGGGTCCTCCAGCAGCCTTCCACAACATTGTGTCCTTATACGACAACACCGTAAGGTCTTCGGGCTCCAACACCACAGCTAGGACTACTGACATGGTCCCTACGCCTCCCGCTGCTACAGAGCTACCACACAACTCCTCAGACTGCCCCCAGTCTACCAGCAAGCTGCTTGATGAGAATGTCAAAGTGGGAATGCTTTTTGCCTCCAAGGCCACCGTACAGCTGATTACCAACCCCTTCATAGGGCCACTCACAAACAGGTAGGTTTTTGTGTCTTTATGTCTCTCTCTGTGTTGATGCTTTATTTAAGAAGCATTTTCAACCGGAGGGAAACTGCTTTAGGGTTTTTTACAACCTGGAACATTGTTGTTGCCTTTGTTATAGCAGCCTGGAAATGTATGTCACAGAATGAGTAGAAGCAATCTAAACTCACGTAGTTGTCACATAATGAACAGATGGTATCCATGATTATGATTTTTTTTATCTTAAACCACTAGATGCCATTTACTCTAGCATACAATTTAGTAGTCAGTATTGTTTACGCTTTTTACGTCATTAAATCACAAAAAACATGATAGATCACAGAGTGAAACCATTTGCATTGAATTGAGATAGCTTGAAAAGCCAGTTGCATTTACCTTGGAAATAATCTGACTTTCTGGTTTGTTTTGAACATAGGACTAGATTTAGTTTATTGTTGTTACTGAATTATACACTGACTCGTAAGTCATCCCCTCCTACTGGTTACTTCAGAAATTGTCAATTGTAACATACTGTATACGATGTATCTACACTACTGTATGCAACTTTAGTGTTTAGCTCAATTTAATCCATGTCTTATGTGACATTTGATACAAACCAGGTGGTGTATTGTTTGACACAATGCAAGAAAGGTATGAGAAAAGAAAAAAAGGAAATTATTGTATTATTATTATATATCAATTATTTATTAAGCTGCTAGCCCAGGGCCAATATGTGGTTAAAAATTCCCCTCAAGTTTGGAAAGCTGTCCAGAGGTCAACACCGAATAATATTTATGGTGTTATTCAACATACAACACATATTCAACACATATCGAAGAGCAGTAACATAGTCCCCTTTCAGGTTCTAGGGCAGAAAATCCAGTTCCGCTTATGGTAAACACATCTGTTTAATGTCATGTTGTTTCTGAGGGTGTCATGTCATGTCAGCCACAACAGATCCAACCCAACTAAACCTAATACAGCGGAATGCCTGATTATGTGTGATTGCATGTGTGTGCATGTGCACTTGTCTGTTTCCATGTATGGATAGCTGGAAAAGGTAATCAAATTTCAACCAACACAGCTGATGGGATGGCAACTGAGAAATAAATGCACAGCCTCTGCAAGGAAAGCCAAATCAAGTCTTTATTTAGAATGAATTCATCTTGCATACTCAAATTCTGCAAGGCAGGGAATTCTATGAAAAATAAAAACACAAATTCTTTACCTGCACATGTCAATTGTAATAATTGTCTATTATTGTTACGACTGAAAAACCCACAGGAAAAAAACAGGACTCAAAAGCACAACTAGGTGCAGTTAAACAGTGTTTACTTGCCAAAACGGGTCCGGTACAAAGGAAATCCGTCACGTAATAAGGCAAAAAAAGAATTACTGGAACGCTTGACTTTGGGGAAAAAGACAAACTGGCACAGAGACAGGAAAACACAGACTAAATACACAGGGGAGGTGAGGAAAGTCAGGCACAGGTGAAAGCAATAAGGGCGGGGTAGACAATCACACAGGCGGGAAACACGCAGTATCAAAAACTAAAACAGGAAATAACTGAATGCTGGAGTAAAAGAAACACATAACCCATGGAGCAGGACGAGACATGACAGTACTGCCCCCTTTCTGGCAGAGGTCCATGATCCTTCTTCCGGGCCATACCCCTCCCAGTCCACCAAATAATGCCAGGATGCGTTTGACCGAATACACTGGTCCTCCATCAATAATTCGGTGGGGGTTTGAAGGCAAAGATCAGAGGACTCTTCTTGGCAAGTTCCAGTTTTTACTTTATTTTTATTTTTCTTGATGGAAAGGTGGCAGAGAGTGAGGACGGACAGGATTGATTCCAAGGGCCGTAGGCCTACAGATACGCCATTAGTACAAGGCAGGTGGATATTGCTATGGTAGTAAGGTGCGTGATTGTTCATGGATGTTAGAATTAAGTGTGCATTAATAGTTAAATATACATTATATTTTATCAATCATTATTAATGGTATTATTATATTGTTAAATTGCCATATCATTTACAGTATATTCGACTTGTCTTTTTATATTATATCATTATTTAGTAATAGCACAACTTGCTGTTGAGAAACTACATCTTAACTTGTCATCCTTAACCTGGTACTAAAATGCAGGAAAAACAAATTTTGTGGGGTTTTTTAAAGCATGAATTATTGATTTTAACAAACTACACCTATCCATACTGAATGGTGGCAATATTAAGAAAGTCACAGAGAACAAATATCTAGGTATTTGGCTTGATGACTCATTTACATTTAAACATATTGAAAATCTCATCACCAAACTGCAGCAAAAACAGATTGTTGTACACAAACAGAGCTTCCCTTGCTGTTAGTCTTAGATTATGGTGATGTAGTCTACAGACATGCTGCTGCTTCCTCTCTCAAATCCTTAGACTCGGTTTATCATTTAGATCCCTATGACACTCATCACTTGACTTAGCTTATTGGTTGCTAACAGGTTCGTCCTAACAACCTTATACTAATATGTCAGAAGTTGCATTTACAGCTTGGTTTGTTGCCAGCAAATGGCCAAAAAATGATAATAATTATAATAATGCTGAGTTAATGAACTTCCGGTGTGCAGCTTTTAGCAATGCAGCCAGCAGCTTGGGGACTGCTAAAGACTATGGCTTATACCTGCGCTATACGAAAAGTGTCATAAGATAACGTTTGTTGTGATCTGTAATTTAAATTGACTCGACTTGCTGCCATCAGAGCGGTACTGTAGGTTCAAAAGTCTTATATTGTTCAATCAATATACTGTAAAAAGCTGATTATTTTGGACCTATAAGACATATAGGGTCCATTGTAATTCTGCTGGGTTGGGTCGGCAGCAAAATCCAACACATTGCACTATCATGATTTATTTGGTTGGTTGGGCTTCTGATACAACAATTGCTTTAAAAACACAACTAACTAGTTCTAGCCAAGGAGGAACCATTATTGTGTATTTAAGTATATATCTATATTTATATATTCTTACTTATACTTGTTCCTTTTTTTCTTTTTTCTGCAAGTTAAGCCCCTACATTCTCAGCACAGAGCCAGTTTAACGATTTAAATGTTTAGGGGAGATGGAGAAACCTAGATGCTCCAACATTACTGGCACACACCTTAAAAGCAATATTAGTGTCTCAGATGAGCACTCAGATATGCTGTAATTGAGGCGAGGAATATTAGCGGTTCTTAGTCACCTTCTCCTGACAGAGGACAATACAAGGCAAGTCAAGCATGTCGGGTATCTATGGGGGAATACAACAGCTCTGATGTGCATGGCAGCTTTTAGCATTTTAATGAAAGAAGATGGATCCTCCTCCGGTTAAAATGGCAGGCTAACAATTGTAACTGGCAAGAATGTGTCATGTAAACTTCTAAATGTGCTTTGTGTCCATGGCGTTACTTGACACTAATTTGCTATGGAGTTTAATTTGACCATTAATGATTTGGTATTACTACATGGTTGTGTTACTGACCTTATGTATACTTGGTGTACAGCAATATCAGCCCTCACAGGCTGAAGCACTTTCATTTAAATAATCAGCAGTCCTCCACAACTTTAATCATTGACATTTTTAGGCGTCACTACTTTAGAAAGAGACAATAAGCTGAAAAGAGAATTTCAGCTTTGATTGAAGCCATTCATTTAATATATATTTGTGTAGAAACCACAAACATAGCCAGAAATCTAGGTGTAGTTATGGATTCAGATCTCAACCTGAACAGCCACATCAAGACAATTACAAAATCAGCCTCCTATCACCTGAAGAATATATCAAGGATTAGAGGAAAAACTTGTCCATGCATTTATCTTCAGTGGACTGGACTACTGTAACGTGTGTTTACAAGTCTCTGTAACAAGTCAGTCAGAAAGCTGCAGCTGATTCAGAACGCTGCAGCTCGAGTCCTCACTAAGACCAGGAGGGTGGATCACATCACTCCAGTTCTGAGGTCTTTGCACTGGCTTCCTGTCAAACAAAGAATTGACTTTAAAATCCTGCTGCTGGTTTATAAAGCACTGAATGGTTTAGGGCCAAAATACATCTCTGATCTGCTGCTACCTTATGAACCATCCCGACCCCTTAGGTCGTCTGGGACCGGTCTACTTTCTGTTCCCAGAGTCAGAACTAAACATGGAGAAGCAGCGTTCAGTTTCTCTGCTCCACATATCTGGAACAAAGTCCCAGAAAGCTGCAGGTCTACTGAGACCCTCAGCTCCTTTAAATCAAGGTTGAAGACTTTTCTGTTTGCTGCTGCCTTTAATTGAACCAGATTCAAGGATATTAATCAATTTCCTGCATTTCTGCATTTTACCACTGTATTTTATTATTTTCTTACACTGAACTGCACTGCAACTATTACTATATTTTTAGTTTTTTTGTGTTTTAATGACTGTTTTTAATGTTTCAATGAATGTTCTTAATTGTTTTTAAATCTCCTTTTCTTTTGCCTTATGTTTTGATGCTTTTAATGGTTTTATGTGGAGCACTTTGAATTGCCTTGTTTTTGAAATCCATCCATCCATCCATTTTCCTCCGCTTATCCGGGGTCGGGTCGCGGTGGCAACAGGCCAAGCAGGCTGACCCAGACTTCCCTCTCACCGGCAACATGTTCCAGCTCATTCTGGGGGATCCCGAGGCGTTCCCAGGCCAGCTGGGAGATGTAATCCCTCCAGCGTGTTCTGGGTCTTCCCCGGGGTCTCTTCCCAGTTGGACGTGCCTGGAAAACCTCCAGTGGGAGGCGTCCAGGAGGCATCCTAATTAGATGCCCGAACCACCTCAGCTGACTCCTTTCGACGCGAAGGAGTAGCGGCTCGACTCCAAGCTCCCTCCTGATGACCGAGCTCCTTACCCTATCTCTAAGGCTGAGCCCGGCCACCCTACGGAGGAAGCTCATTTCGGCCGCTTGTAGCCGCGACCTTGTCCTTTCGGTCACGACCCAGAGTTCGTGACCATAGGTGAGGGTAGGAACGTAGACCGAGTGGTAAATTGAGAGCTTTGCCTTCCGGCTCAGCTCCCTCTTCACCAAGACGGTCCGGTGCAGCGCCTGCTTTACTGCTGCAGCCGCACCGATCCGTCTGTCGATCTCCCGCTCCATCTTACCCTCACTCGTGAACAAGACCCCGAGATACTTGAACTCCTTCGCTTGAGGTAGGCACTCCGTCCCCACCTGGAGGGAGCAATCCACCGGTTTCCGGCAGAGCACCATGGCCTCAGATTTGGAGGTGCTAACTCTCATCCCCGCCGCTTCACACTCGGCTGCAAACCGCCCCAGTGAATGCTGGAGGTCACGTTCCGATGAGGCTAACAGGACCACATCATCTGCAAACAGCAGAGAGGCGATCCCGAGACCCCCGAACCTGACGTTCTCCTCCCCCCGGCTGCGCCTAGATATCCTGTCCATGAAAGTCACGAACAGGACCGGAGACAAAGGGCAGCCCTGGCGGAGGCCAACACCCACCGGGAACGTGTCTGACTTATTGCCGAGAATGCGGACACAGCTCCTACTGCAGTCGTACAGAGACCGGATCGCCCATTGTAATGGGTCCGGCACCCCATACTCCCGCAGCACCCCCCACAAGAACCCCCGAGGGACCCGGTCGAAGGCCTTCTCCAAGTCCACAAAACACATGTAGACTGGTTGGGCAAACTCCCAGAACCCCTCCAGTAGTCTTGCGAGGGTAAAGAGCTGGTCCACTGTTCCACGGCCGGGACGGAATCCGCATTGCTCCTCTTGAATCTGAGGTTCGACAAACGGTCGGAGCCTCCTTTCCAGCACCCTGGCATAAGCCTTCCCCGGGAGGCTGAGTAGTGTGATACCCCGGTAGTTCGAGCACACTCTCCGGTCCCCCTTTTTGAAAATGGGAACCACCACCCCGGTCTGCCAGTCCATGGGCACTGATCCCGACCCCCATGCGACATTGAAGAGGCGTGTCAGCCAGGACAGCCCAACTATGTCCAGCGCTTTCAGCATCTCAGGGCGGATCTCATCCACCCCTGGCGCCTTGCCACCGAGGAGCTTTTTGACTACCTCAGCGGCCTCTGCTGGGTGAGCCTCCCCCTAGATCTTCAGGCGCTGCCTCCTCTGCAGAGGACATGTTGGTCGGGTTTAGGAGTTCCTCAAAGTGCTCTTTCCACCGCTCGACGATGTCCCCTGTCCGGGTCAGCAGTTCCCCCCCCCCCTGCTGAGAACAGCCTGGGGTAAGCCCTGCTTTCCCTTCCTGAGCCATCGGATGGTTTGCCAGAACCTCCTTGAGGCCAACCGAAAGTCCTTCTCCATGGCCTCCCCGAACTCCTCCCATGCCCGAGTTTTAGCATTCGCGACCACCGCAGCTGCAGCCCTTCTGGCCTGCCGGTACCTGTCAGCTGCTTCGGGAGACCCCTGGGCCAACCAGGCCTTGAAGGTCTCCTTCTTCAGCTTGACGGCTTCCCTCACCTCCGGTGTCCACCACCGGGTTCTCGGGTTGCCGCCACGACAGGCACCGATGACCTTCTGTTTTTGAAATGTGCTATACAAATAAACTTGCCTTGCCTTCCCTAGACATCTCAAATTAATTACTGCTGTACAAATGTAGTCTGTCTTTTTTCTTTTTGTCCCTTTAGAGTAGGATATCAACTTCCCATATTCGCTGGCTTCTGTATCATGTTCGTATCTACTATCAGTAAGTTCCAAGCAACATGTCGTAATTATCAGAAAGTCAGAATGCTAGCATAATGCCTGATGTCTCTTGTCTGTATTTCTGTTGTTCTTGCTGTTGTGAAGTGTTCGCCTTCTCATCGAGCTACACACTGCTGTTTCTGGCCAGATCGATGCAAGGTGTGGGCTCCTCCTGCTCATCTGTGGCTGGTGAGGCCTTCTCTCTATTCTTGTGTGATACTCAAATCCAATGCAGCCTTAATTTAAATGAATGCTGGTTGTTTGTAGCCATCATTTTGCAAGGTGAGGTGAAGACTTGTGTCATCCTATGGAAAGAGTGTAATGTTTGCAGGAGAGAGGAAAGTCGCTTTCTTTGATGCTCCAACAGTATATAAGAGGCCTACTTTAGGCACCTATTTATGTTATCAGCCAACTGGATAGATGTTAGAAGTGATTATCACTACCATTATAATGCTTCAGACTGGCCAAACCGCACCTACCATGTTGTCAAAGTCAACGTGAAACTGAACATTGTGAATTGAAACTCAACAACTTCAGGTTTTGGTAACAAAACGAATGGTTAAATTTAGGAAAAGATCATGGTTTGGGTTCAAATTAGTATGTTTGTTCGGTAATTTATGAGCGTGGCATTACTTAAGTATGTACACAGACTTTGTCGCTCTTTATACTAGCAAACCTACTGAAAACTGACAAACCAATGGTGTAGAGCTCTCTTGCTTGGTCAGGAATCAAAGAGGGGGCACTAAAAATGACACGCATGTAAATTCTATTCACAACCTGGAAGTATTTAATCGGCTATCAGCGAAAAAAGTTCATCTGTGCGGGACATTGTTAGCGTACAGAAAATAGTTACTGTACATTACTGAGTGTAAAAGCAATGAGTTTGAAACAAAATTAATCTTTAAAAGCCATTCCCTTATAAAACATTACTGTGAAAAAGGGAAATTTACAGGATCGGTGTGTTATCTACTGGCCATGAGCATCACAAAAACAGAACTTCCACAACATAAATTGTAGCAACAAAAAGTAGTAATTGCTATCATCTAACAGCTGAGCTGGTTAATGTAATTAGAAAGGACCAGAATGAAAGGTATTGTAAAGCTCCTTATATTATGCCAGTATAGTATGTGTATTGAGGTCTTGCAATGATGTTACAATCTAGAGTCGAACTCCATATTGTTGAAGAGCTTAACAGACCAGAGTACCGAAACTGGAGCAAAGCAATGTACTGCTGTGGACGGGGGGGGGAGCAGCAAAAGACACCTAAAAAATGCAATATCAGTTCAAGTGTACGCTAGATATCTGGCCATCAAACAGCTTTTTCCGACGGTTAACTGATGGTTAAGTGAAAGCTCTTTTCAAAGTGAATTTAATCTACTTAGTTAGAAATGATGAAGTCATCGTCATCATTACATGAGCTACCTCAGCACACATGTGAATACCAAATTGTGTAACTCTTGTAGGATTTGCTGCCCTGTATCATGTGGTGTTAAATGACACGTCTGTTCCACAAAAAATCACTAAAAATACACTAAAAAGTGTTTTGTAATGCAGGACCTGTTCATCTGTTTGTTTCAGGGATGGGAATGCTTGCGAGTGTGTACACCGATGATGAGGAGAGAGGCCATGCTATCGGGATCGCCCTGGGAGGTCTGGCATTGGGAGTGCTAGGTATGTATACACATGCATATACATAGGGCGGCTGTGGCTCAGAAAGGTAAAGCGGTAGTTTACATCCTGTTGTATGGCAGCCCCTGTCATCAGTGTATGAATGTGTGAGTGAATGGGTGAATGTTGTTATGTAGCGTAAAGCGCTTTGAGTGGTCAGAAGACTAGAAAGGTGCTCTATAAATGCAAGTCCATTTACAATGCAGATGCTTCTAATCTTTACTCAAAATGTTAGACATTGTAGATCTGTCTAAGCTAGTCAAATGTTTGGGGCTTAATAGAACAAATGTATTAAACCCACATTTTTGGTACACAAATGAAGATGTGTACTGTATTCCATTGTTTTACATTGCGTTCCATGCAAATAGCTAATTTTGAATCAACTCACAAGTTTTTCAAAACTAACCTGAAACCCTTGCAATGTGAGCTGTGTAGGAGGAAATCTGCAGTTACTGCAGTGATTATAAAGGTGATCTTTCCACAACTGACCATCCAGTGTGTCCTCCACAGTTGGACCCCCATTCGGCAGTGTGATGTACGAGTTTGTTGGGAAGACCGCACCTTTCCTTATTCTGGCGTTCCTGGCTTTGTTTGATGGAGGTACAGTTACATTGTTTCTTACATCCAGACCAAGAATAGTCACTGTAGCAGGAATGGCAAGAAAAATGTAATTGTTGAATATAATTTCATATATTTTTGAAATACTATCTTTAGATATCTTGTAGATATCAAAGGCTTTCAATTACGTTGATTCACTGTGTCTTCACAGCTCTGCAGCTCATTGTTCTTCAGCCCACCAAGGTGGAACCAGAGGTGAGTTTGTTTGCCTTGATAATTCATTTCCTAAACTTTATTTTACTTCATTAAGATAACCTTTACAGCTACAGAACATTTTATATGCTATTTTTCAATTGGATACAGGAAGTGTGGAGAGAAACGGAGAAGGTGGATGACATGCAACAAGACCCATGGCTTGCACTTACTGTATAAAACCCTTTAACTTGGTACTCTACAGTGCCTGACATTAACTCAGGGACAATTTAACAGTCAGGATCCAACCTTCAATTATGCAATTCATTTTAATCAAAAGTTAAAATTGATTGTATAAGCACACCGAATCTGAATTAGCATGCTACTGTTGACAGATATTAAAACCAACAGTTCAAATCTCACCTCCACTTCTTGCAGAAGAATACAAAATGTGTGCATCTCAGTCATTTCTCAACTAGACTTGTTTTGCCTTCTGCTATTCTTTTTTGCCCTCTGCAAAGCATTTCTACAGCAACTTTCAGTTTCTGTTTTGTTTTCATCTGCTTCCCCATGAGATCACGTGAGAGAGATCATGTGATCTGATGCATAGCTCCCTCTGGCACAAGAATCTTAATAATTAAGTAGTTTGTGAAGGGCCATTATTTTCAAATCTTGTAGTGTGTGCATGTTTGAGATTAGAGAGAAGCACATCTGTAAAGATTCTTCTCATGTGTGTGATGCAACCCAATTTCAAATTCGGTTAGGATTTCAGAACCCCTGTAGTCTGAGATCAGCTTTGGGCTCACCTGTTCTGCTTGTATGTAGCAGGAAATCAGATTCTCTGTTCATATGTTACAAATTTTTGATTTATTTTAGATTTTAGAAATGTTACAGAGGATTGGAATACTGACTGAAATTTTATTTTGATGCTGTTATATAATTTATTGTTTCAATTATTCATTCACATTTTTTGAAAAAATGCCTAAAGGTAGTACTGTCAGCCAGTGTCATATCTGTTTGGTAACTCGCACTGGAAAATAATAATATTGTCATTGGATGGTTTGTGCCTCCAATGGCAATATTACAGTAATCATACAAATACTCTCAATTAGTGAATTCAGTCAAGGCTATGCCAACCCATTCCTACATTAGTTCTCAAAGGTGTTATTTCACTGGGAGTGTATTGGCAAAGTGCGTAACATATAAAGGAAGTATAAAATGATTTGAATCTGCTTGGTCAATAGCAGATTCTGCTAAGATTTGTAACCTTATCTTAAGTCTTGTACAAGTGGGTTTGGTTTAGAGCTACGGCATAAGCTTTAATTCATCTCAAATAAAATGGTGTTTTTGTGCCTTTGTCCTTCACAGAGTCAGAAGGGGACCCCGCTGTTGACACTAATGAAGGATCCATACATTATAATCGCAGCTGGTAAGAAAATAAGCACAGAAGATGTGAGGAACCCTATATCACCTTAGGACAAGCATCAGGGGGATATCGTCTTTTATAATGGTGCTGGGCAAAGAGCAGGGAGAGAAATTGACCAAGATCTTGTTTTTTGTCAATTGGACATGCCATGAATACTACAGACGCCCAGTAACAACCATGGAAATATAATAAGGCTAGAACGCACATTGAACTGTTTGCCGTGGTCATCTGACTAGATTAAAAGAAAATAGTGATTGTTGTTAGTTGTTATGGTGACAACACGTCAATGTGTCACACTCACTAGTTTGGCCTATCGTCCACATTTAACTGGCTTTTTCCTTTTGTCTGTCTCTTGTTGATGCTCATCAATCATGCACAAAAGACTCCTCACCACAGTGTCCCAGTGACTTGCTGCAAGTCGGTTTAGTTTATAAGGAAGTTAGCCTGCTACAACGGTCTCAATGGCAACGGTACACATGAAAGCATCTACCGCTCTGACTATCATTTCAGGGGGTCTCGAGTTTTAATCAAAGATTAGACTCATCCACCCATGATCTCATCTATCTGCTTTCTGCATTGGGAAAGAACTTGACAATGCAGCACAGAGAGAAGTTCAGAGAAAAACATCCTTGAGGTTAAATGTATGTGCCATCATGTTTTATCACGCAAATGATGACAGACGTGACAACAAACGTACTTATTTGACAGGTGAACAAAATAAATATGCCTCCCTGCAGTGGTTTACATCCATGACCTGCGACACATACCATCTTAAAGTCTTAGATCACCAGAGGGACAGAATCCAAAGATTTTAGGTTTATTTTCCGGCTATGGCTATGAATTAGCGAATAAATGTGGTCACTGTAAGGTCCTCACAGGTAAGCTAATGTATATGGCAGGAAAATTGCACTTGTGTGCAAGTTAGCTTTTCCCATCATGTCAATTACTGTGACAACACCATACCAAAGAGTGCAGGCGGTGTGTCTACGTGCAGGCGGTGTGTCTACGTGCAGGCTGTGTGTCTACGTGCAGGCGGTGGAGGTTGGAGAGGTAACAAAGAACAAAAACAGACCATGTCCACTTATCCTTAATCTTTCTCTCCAGGTGCCATTTGTTTTGGAAACATGGCCATTGCCATGCTTGAGCCAACGCTGCCAATCTGGATGATGGAGACCATGTGTGCCAGGAAATGGCAGCTAGGTATTACTCATTTAGAAAATACACATTATGCAGTATATGTAAAGCACCTACATGTTCACAAAACTGTCAGTCTTTAAAAATGCACACATATAAACTGTGATCAGTTTTTGTCTACATTGTTGGAAATGTTCAGTTCAATTATACTTATATTATACTTATTGTTAATGAGGTCATAGTTACAGGGTGTGTTGCACAAGTGTTATACTGTGTTTTTCACGCTCACTACGACCTCAATGCTGAAACATAATTTGATTAACACCTCCATGACAGTGCCAACAAAACCTGTAGATTAAAGGACCGAATATGTGTTTTGCATTGTTTAACCTTCATTACTAAAGCTTGTATACTTTACATCACTGCCAACCATTTTCCAAAGCATAGTGCTTGAGAATTTCTAATGTGTTTCCATCCCTTTAGACAACCACTGACTTACATTCATTTTAGAATCAACCTGGGTATTGCATGGACCCATGTTGTTGCCTAGCATGGGTCCATGCAATGCCATTGAAACGATCGACAAAAAAATCACATGCTTTGTAAAAAACATTTAAGTGTAGTTGATTTGTAGTAAATTGGCTAAAACTTCACATACAACTAAATTGCATTGTCAATTACATTTTACCAGTTTGTTTTTAACGTCACAAATACATTTCTAGTCGTTGTCCACAGAAGTCCTCTTAGGGATGTGGCACAGTTACTACTAGTTGTTGTCTGACAACGTCACCTAGGTTAAGCCTTCAGAGGAACTCAATGGCTAGATTTGAATTTTGGTTCAACAAGGGAGAGCAGTGTTTCGTACCCCAAAGATCTGAGCAGTGAAAACATAGCAAATCATGTTTCTTCTGAATGGTCAGCAATAAAACAATAAACCAGGAATAAATACCTTAAAAAGTAGAGTTAGACAATTAACAAGGATAAAATACTTAAAATACTGGAGGAACCTAAGTTATTTTAAAGCCAGGCATTACAAACTTTTAAAAGAGTCCCAGGCCACAATGTCTGTAGAGAGTCCAGTCCCATAGTATTCACCACCGCCGTGGTCCACTGTCTCTGCCCTCCTAACATTGGCTACTTGCCACGTCCATGGTTATTCAGTTCAGATATCCCTGTACAAAGGAACGGGGCCCTGAATCTTGGGTTCAAATGTTGTCCAGAGACTTCTTTCTGCCACCAAGACATAAGCGTTCAAGGGAAGTCTGAGCAGTGTGAATAATCAGAATATTTGAAGCACCTTCCATCGTCCCACGTGACAGTCCGTAATCCTCAACTGGCATGTGACATTGAAAAGTAATGTCATCCATGGCTCTGTCCACAAAGGGCTTGCAGCCAGGTTTAGGAAATCTGCCCGCCCCTTTATATCCCAAGTCATGGTCAATAGATCTCTTGCGCTCACCTGTCTCATTAACGTAATATACATTCATGTTTTACTTTGATTCTTGACGCAGCGCAAAAGTGTCACTGTTTATCCTGCTAGATATATTCTATACAGAGGCTCCCTGCAGTCTCTACTGTTATTGGTTTGTTCCAGTTGGTTGTATATGAAGTCTAGGTCAGATAAAAAAGCATGAGGGGGGGGGGGGACAGGATATTAGGTTGCCATGTGCTGGCAGGTGGAAAGCACAAGTCTTCATTACAGACAATGGAAGATGTACAGCAGCTCAGTGATGAGGCACTGATAGAGATCTGCTTATCTTGGAGAGCCTGCCCACACCTTCATCTCTCTTATCTGTGATGTGTGTGTGTGTGTGTGTGTGTGTGTGTGTGTGTGTGTGTGTGTGTGTGTGTGTGTGTGTGTGTGTGTGTGTGTGTGTGTGTGTGTGTGTGTGTGTGTGTGTGTGTGTGTGTGTGTGTGTGTGTGTGTGTGTGTGTGTGTGTGTGTGTGTGTGTGTGTGTGTGTGTGTGTGTGTGGCCCAGGCGTCGCTTTCTTACCAGCGTCCATCTCCTACCTTATTGGAACCTACATCTTCAGCACGTTGGCGCACAAGATGGGGAGGTAGGGAGAGAAATAATCCTTATCTGTGCTCTGTCTCCTCTCTCTTTCTCTCCCTCTCTCTGGATGTGATATCTGTTTCCGCTCCTCTAAATGAGTTTTCAGGGTTTTTTTGTGTTTATGAGGCTGGCTTTATTGAGACCTTGATAATACAGGTTACATACAGCAACAGGGGAGTTATGTGTGTATGAGAAAGTGAGAATGTATGAATGGATTGTATGTGAATAGTTTCAAAGACTATGAAATATAATTAATAACTACATTTCCTTAATAGCAGTTCATTTATTATACTTTATAAATGTGGGTTTTTAGATCCTTTATGGATATATGATTTGTTCCATAAACTTTTTGCAAATGTTGTATGATGGAGGGTCAGGTTTCAACCACCTAATTGTAATATACTTAATACTTAATACTACCTAATGTTATAAATAAGCCTTTTCCCCACAGCCCTCTGGAGGTACATTAAGGACTACATCACAAAATGTAGGAAATTGTGAGGTTTTCTTGGTAATGCTTCACCACAAACAAAGGACTAAGTGCACTGGTTTTGGCTCTACTACAAAAAGCACCATATGTGTTTCCATATAAGAAATCTCAGCATTTGAAGTAGAATTTTGGCTTTATTACCTGAAAGAAAAGGGGGAATGTTTGGAATGATGACGGGAATTTCAGCATTATTTTCAGGCAAGTCATGATTGTGATTTCCAATTAAAGTAACACCTCATCCCCTATCATCCTCCTATTGTCATGGACTACCAATCAAAACTACTGGCCACAATAACAAATACACATTGCTTATAGAGATATGTTGCCTAAACTGTTCATTCTAAGCAATATCTATAATATATTGTTGATATTGGTTGGGGAGACTTTACATAACTTCGTTCACTTAAAAAAAGAAATAAACAAGTGCTTTACAGTATTTTATAATGAGTTGGTGTGCAAAACATAACTGAGGTCAAATATAATACTATTTAGATACCTATGTGTTATATGCATGTAAAACAAACTCACATCCCTGTCTTTTTTATTGTGTAGGAAAGTGCGTACAAAACAAGTGCAGACAAGTACATGGACACATATACGACCCAAGAAATGATGCAAAGTAAGACAGGGACAAAAGCAAACTGAGGAGATCAACGTTCAGGTTTAGACTGATGAGTGTAAGAGTGAGAAATGGAGGATCCCCGTCTAACTTTAAACAGAGACTATTGATGTTGTCCTCTCTTTCTTACAGATGGCTTTGTGCTCTCATTGGAATAACCATGGTTGGAATCAGTGTGATATGTGTAAGTATGAGGCAGACAACTGCAGCATAAGTGTGAGTTCACATATCACCTGTGGGATATTTCAGCACTGGTGGGTTACTAAAAAGTTTAAATGGAGCAGAAATGTTGCAGTTGAAAATAACCAAATTCTGAAGGATTTGTAGGTTGTATAATAATAATACTATATATACATTCAAAAATATTTCCTCAGCCAGTAGAAACACAACAGTAGATCCTCTAAATGTGGATTTTCAAGTGTAGCATTGAGTGTGTTGGAACCAGTGTTTTGGCCTTAGTGTTTCTAGGGTAAAAACAACCAGAATGTCCGAATCATCAAGATTTTCTATCTCATTCATTTCCAAATATCATTCTGCCAATGGGAGTCTGAGTTAACAATGAGTATAACGCTAAAATCAAGCATCCAGCATCTCTTCTCCAATGGAAGAGTTAGTTGTTTACTCTTACATGTAATACAAAGGAATATATTTTTAAATATTTGTCTGTGTTCTAGGTTCCACTTGCCAAAGACATCTACGGTCTGATTGTTCCAAACTTTGGTGTTGGTTTTGCTATTGGTAGGTCTGCTAAATGTAACATTACGCTAAACAAATGTGTCCTGCTCTGAGTGTGTGAGACTTTTATTGTTTGTGGTGTGTTAAAGGCATGGTGGACTCCTCTATGATGCCTATCATGGGCTACCTGGTGGACCTGCGACATGTGTCTGTTTATGGAAGTGTGTATGCCATTGCTGATGTGGCTTTCTGCATGGGATTTGCTTTAGGTAAGTAGGAACCTAAAAACCTTAGCAATATTATTGACTACTAATCTACAGGTTATGATACCTCCAAAGTGAATTTGAAAACAGACACAGAGAGTCCAATTACTGGAAATCTTTGGATCATCTTGTTTGTCCAAATGAAATTCTGGTGTCATTGTGGTACGTTATCGGTATTACAATAACCATGTGTTTCCAGGTTAGTAAGAAGAAAAGCATTTTCCAGCCCTGATTTTATAGTTATTGAATTTAAACTAACATACCATATGTTTTTTGTAACACGTTCTCATCCCAATGCATCATATACTGCAGCGTGGTTAGGGCTCCTAAGCTTCACATTATGATGCTTTACATTCCCCTCTTGCATCACTTGTGGATGTGTCAGGGATATACTGTATATGCTATAATGACTTTTCAAAATAAACGTGCGTCTTCACAGGAGGTTAGATTTGGGCAATAAAACCACTTAGGATGCGTTCGGATCGCTCAATAGTACCCTGCGAAGTGGATTGCAAACGGTATCCAGCCATGTTAAATATGATTCTAAACCATAGGAAGCAAAAATGCTCAGTTCACAGGAAGCTGTGAACCATCTAGGAAAGGACTGAATAACGGCTCTTTACTTCGACACATGTTCAACCCATCAGTCATTGCGCTAGCATAGGTCTAAGCTAGCAAAACCAATAATGAAGTTATGGCTCTATGTAACTTCACTATTACAACAAATGCCTGCATTAGTTGTCTGTTTATGTTGGCTGCTGTGGCTAGAAACTAACCTAACCAACATTTGAGTAAGCGCTCGCGCTGCAGCCGGCATTTTGCTCTGGAGACGTGTCTGAGTATTGCAGTTAGCGATGTTGCTATTGATATCCAATACAACTATTAATTGAGGGGCAAGGAAACTACCAATTTATCAATTTTCTATATATATTCAATATTTTTTTTCAGTAGTGTATTTTTCCACAGTAACAGCAACAGGGATCCGAGCTACAAGGGTAACGGATGGAGGAAGTGATAAGGATAAGGATGTTTATGATACAACGACATTAGGTTGGCGACTCATCAGTCAGTTCAGCAGCAACAAGGTAAAACATGTATAAAAACATTAAGACAAGACATTTCTGATTTAAAACCAGACATTCAATAAATATGTCTGCGTTAATGACATTGCAGGGTGTAATAGAGGAATTTTGTCAAGGGTAGTTCTCAAAGTTGTGTGCTGTGGAACAGAACTTCATTTAGGTTTAGGAAATAATTTGAGGCATTGGAAGTGAGAACAGATATATTTTTTCGGCATTTGTTTCTTAGCCACGGTTGTGGTACTTGACTCAGATGATGAGGGGGAAGAATTTTTTTCCCCTGTAAATAATCATTTCGATTTTGTATTATTACCCCACTATTAATCAGTTGTTTAACAAAATATTACCCCACGTCCATATTACCCCAACTGCTAACAATGTAAAAATTGAATCATGCCATTTTTGTTAATCCTGATATGTAACCTTTTATTATCAGCAGATTAACCTATTACCGCATTATTACCATGTTATTACTGGCATTTCATGACATCCCAATATTTTTATCGGTACCCAAAATATGACGAGGTTACTACCTCTATATCATGTATGCTAAATTAACCTGATGTTACAAATATGTCTACAGAGTTGCAACTCAAAGTTCCATGTCATTCTCACTCCCAATGAATCACATGACGCAGCCTGGTCAGTGCTCCTTGGTGGAGGACTTTCATTCAGGAGACAACTGTTTGTGTCTTGCGTGAAACTAAAAGTAAAAGTTGACATGTCACGTTAGCTGTAACGTGAGTCGCTAGTCACGTGACTCGTCAGTTACTCGGTAGTCACGTGAGTTGTGTCAGCACACTCTTTTCCTAAACCTAACTAAGTGGTTTTGGTCCTGTGAAGACGGAAGTTTATTTTAAAAAGAAACGATGCATGTAGGCCATGAACGCATATTGACACGCCGTCACTGACGCATGCAAAGCTAATGGTACAAAGGTTAGGTAGTTTGAAGCTTATGAGCACTGACCACGCTGCAGTATTTGACTGGTCGGGGTGAAAAAGTGCTGCCCTCAGCCAAACAAACCAAACTAAACTAGTGTGTGATCTGTCCCCGACTCATGTAGGTCCATCTATCGGAGGAGCCATAGCTGAGAGTATTGGCTTCCCCTGGCTGATGACCATAATTGGGATAGTGGATATTAGCTTTGCTCCTCTCTGCATCTTTCTCAGGAATCCACCGGGACAAGAAGAGAAAATTGTAAGATACAAAACACTCAATCAAATCCTACATAAACACAAACAAATATTGAAGCTAGGTCAACAAACATCATTATGAGAATTTTCTAGTTTGGATGCATTGGTAGTTTTTGGATAGATAACAAGTTATACAACTCCCGAGACTATTTATTCTTGCATTGCCTTTTAAGTCTCAACGGCGTTGCTCTGACATGCAGTTCTATAGCCAAACCTCAAACAGGTGCATAATAAAATCAAAGTAATTCTGCATACAGTAAATGGCATATCCCTGTGCTGGAAGACAGTAAGTGTCCTTGTTACCTATTGTATACTCATTCACACATCAAATGGCAAAGTTTTAACGTGCCAAATTAAAACTATCAAAAAAAAAAAACTGACACAGATGTCAAAGTCTGACGTAGGACATGGGACACTGAAGGATTGACCAAAATGTCCAATCTTTTATTAATAGTTTATTATATAAGCTGTGTTGCTAGATATTGCATTATTATTTCATAACTGCATCGTGGCTAAAAGTCACGAAAGAAATGAAGAGACACTGTTCCAGGCTCCTCACAGCCCAACCCACATTTAAAGAGAAAAGAAAAGGAAAGAAGGATAAACAGTTTCTCGATTGAAACTATATCAACTTTTTCAATCATGAAAAAAAGAATGCTTGTTTTTTCAAAGCCCAATAGGCAAATTCCAATTAAATTTACCAACCCCATCACCAGACAATAATGTCGATATTGAACAATTCTGAAAAACCTTCAATGGAATTATTTTGGAAATTAGTTCTTTCTTAAATATCTTCAATAAAGTCAAATGTAAGTTTGCCATTTTGTGTTAATTTAGCTCCTTTGAAGCTATATTTAAAACCTTTTGGAACTCGTGAGTAGATGAAGGTTTACCTGTGTATCTCATAACAATGCTGTTATAAAGTAATTGCCAATTTGTCTGATATGTATGAATGCATGTTGACGTTTCTATTTAGGGCTTTCCAGAAACACAGACTCTCTCATGTTTACATTCTTTAGAGATTGCAGAACAACTGAATATCCTAACCAGTATTGGACACCAGTTGGCTGAAATCTCCATCCTGCATGCTTGTGACTGAACCCCCTGATGCTGCAGCTCCATCCCTCTGCCTTCCTATCCGTTTGTTCATCTCCATGCAGCATCTGCTATCATTCATCACCTCTCTCTGCCATTACATTCTGCTTGTATTCACCACCTCATATTCATATTCACTGCTATTTACCTCCATCAGTATTTGCCTCTTTTTACTCAATTCCATTCCGACAGATTCTGACCTTATTAAGTGGATTGGGCATCAAAATTGTATTTAACGAAATAGTCAAAAACAATTTACAACATGTATAATTATAAAAGGCAGGGCCAAGATTTATTTTGTGCCACTTGGTCAGATGTCAAAGAAAACATGCTGTGCATAAAGCCCCTATGTGTAGAATGTTTACATGTTTATTAATCTTAGAATGACTGATGACATAGATTTTAGTGGAGAAATTGGACAATTTCAATCTGTGGGCTCTATTTTCTTGCAGGCAACAGTGCAAAGTGCAGCATGTAAAGCACCTTTGTTCATATTGTACAAAGAATAAAATACAGCTGATTTGGCCATATTGCTAATCTGATTCTTACTAGCGTTTCTCATTTTGCAGCTAATAATAATTTTACAGCAATGGCGTTCATAGGACTGAATCTGGCTCCATCTTGGAATCCAATACGCAATTTGTCATAATACAGCCATTACATGGAATGATTGTCAAACTGCTATTACACGGCCCATCTCTTGGTGACCCTAGCAGTACCAAGCTGTGCCAAAATAACCACAATAACTACCAAACCCTTAAACACATCACACTGATCGGTTATAACTTGTTATTTGACCGGTTTACCCTGAATGAACCTTGTCACACATAAAAGGGTTATAGCAGTATCTAGATAAGTCAACCTAAAACTCAGAACCTCCTCAAATAGGGAACATAAATTGAAGGGAAAAAGGGGGGGGGGGGGTTTCTGTGTTTTACTAAGTAACAAAATGTATTTAGTTTTTTAACAAACTTTGGCACGTGGCAGAAACAATACTTTCCTACAATTGTCTTTTCAGGCTATTTTGATGGACACCAACTGTTCAATGAAGACACGGTCCTACTCCACACAGGGAACGTACTACCAGGGTGAGAACATGGATCCAGAATATGACGATTATGATTAACAGGACAGCAGCTACGCAGGTTAACCCTTCAGAGGATCTATTTTGTTGTAAAAAAAAAAAGGAACACAGAAGAAAAAAACAGTAATTTAACAAAACAGTCCAGATATTTCCATGTGAATGTCCTGCATTCTGTCTTCACTGTTCTTTGTCCTTTTAGAAGTTGTACTGGAGCAAACCAAAGTTGTTCTTGATCTGTGGTTGCAAGCGCATTGTGTGAGAGAGATTTTTTTTTAGCCGACAGCCTTATTCAGTAGAGAGATGTGTCAAAAAGCACTTTTTAGGTCGTAGAAGGGTGCTCAGCAACAAGTACGCTTTGCTGGTTTATTTTGGATACAATTCTTTCTTAATTTATGTGTCCGCTATTTAAAGTCTCCTTTCTATTTACTGTTCGTCCATGATACTGTGTAGAATATTTATTAACAGACCTTGTACAAGTTGGTATTATATTGGGTAATTGTGTGGTATGTCAAGAAGCTGTTTTTTGTTTGACGTCCGGGTAGACTGGTTGGTCCGATCTATGGTCCTTGTTTGCATTGATGCAGCTACAGAAGTACATACTTAGGACTTTCCCTGCCCACCTATTCTGGCTGAACTGCGTGTGGAAGTCAACACATTTGAGCTGCTTGAGAAAAGGATGAGGAATGTTTTCTAAAACAACATAGATACATGATGTCCTCCTATGAACAGAACCTTGCATTATGGCAACTTCGGTTAAAAAGATCATTTAAAGTTGCTGTCCGTAATGTTATTTAATAAATCATTAATACTGTAAATTCTCAAATAGTGGCCTTTATTTACCTCAGTGGTCGGGAGAACCAGGCCTAGAACAGGCTCTATGCCTAGTTTCCTCTGTTTTCCAGTTTAAACAAATTCAAACTTGTGTTGTCTTGATATTCATAAGTCCATATCCAGTCAGCAATTGCATTTTCACAGCAGCAATTCCATCAATACAAGGTCAAAGTCAACAACAAAGTCATGTTCTACTCACCAGTATGCTGCACTGTGTCTGCAAGAGCGTCTCTTTCTAACAGAAATAGTTTTTATGCAAAACATTCTCATTCCCAACTCATCAAATACCGATGCTTGATCAGTGGCCCTACATTTCAAACCGACGCTCTAGGAAACCTTGTAGTGTCAGTTATGGAGGGGACGCAAAGATGGCGTGTCCGTTTCTGCTCGTTACATGCATGGTGTCTTTTGAAATAAACTTGTGTTAACAGAAAACATACAGTTTATGCTTGTTATATGAAATCTCTTTACAAAATAAACTTCCAACATAGGTTTACTTAGTTTTTAGGTTAATTTCCGCAACAAATTTCTCGGTTAGGTTCAGAAAAAGATCATAGTTTGTGTTAAATAAGTACGTTTGTGATGTAAAATAACCGTTTGTAACGTAACTGGTGTTAGTAAAGTACATAAGTTACCTAACAAACCCATAGTAAAATAAGTCAACGTTACCTTAGTTTCCACACAGGACACAAAAAGTGGCCTCCTGAGGGAAAGTCCTTGGTTCGTCTAATAATGATTCAGATAGCTTTACATTGAAGTCCATTGAAAGTCTGTGACGTCTCAGGGACGGGCATTTTAAGTTTTTACCTTTAATGCTTCTATTGAGGTTTTCGAATGAAGATTTAAATGTCTGTCTTCATATTTTATGACGCCATCACCCCATAAAATGGTAAAAATCTGATTTTTTTTAATTTATTGTGGTTATACAATTTATGGTTCCGTTAGATTGTTAGACTGCGCCTCGCTTTGTGTGTGAAAAGCTGTGGAGCCAACAGTTGTTCGAAATGATTAATTCTAGAGATGAGGACTGAGCGTCGCATCACTCGCTGTGTGAGACAGAGAGAGAAGGTGGGAAGTGGATCATTGTTTCTGTAAATTCTTCAAAATAATTTGAATGTCAATGTTATGAATGAAGCTTTGAACTATTCGGTACAGCCTTACAGCTGTTGTTCGCCGCGATGGTAGCTTTTTTTGTGATAAGCTGGCTATTCTTCTCTGACCTGGTGGCATCATAACTGCATGCTAACACTGCTAGCGTTACCTGTTATCTGGATCAATGAACTAGATGTTCTATGATACGCAAGTTTAACATTGCATAGCTTGAAGTGCACATTTATTTCAAAACTTAATTCTATTCGTTGAACAAATCAGGACGTCTAAACCGAGTACTTGATGCCGAGTAAAGAGTGTCTCGTGTGTTGGTAACAGACGCTGACGGCCACTGACCGAGTGGCGGTATTTGACGAGTCAGAGTGAGACCTGGTTGTGATATTCACTCATTGATTGTAGTCTGATTGATTACAGTTTGACATTTTCTGAATTGATATTAAGAGAATGAAACACTTTCTGCAGAGTGTTCACGTTCAAAGCCATCCAGCCTTCCTTTTACTGTCACGTGAACAATGTGAAGTGTCAAGTTAATTGACAATAGCTTTAAATTGATGTTGAAAAAAATTGAAAGAGTAATTAACTGGTAAAAGTATTAGTAAAAGTATTTCTGTTAAAAAAGAAAAACCCAGCCTGTAATTGTTCACACTAGCCACACTCACAGCTATTTGGGACAAGCCATTATTTGAATTAAGAAATAGATAGAAGCCATATGCCCTGTGTCCTTGAAAAGTATCAAAACATAACAGACTCTCTGGAAGCAACAAGATTCACACCATAATCATGCTTTCACAATTTAGCATTACAGCATGGACCTAGCATTATCACACCTAATATAGTCTGGCTGATAAAAAGTGGCTAATTTAATAAACAATCTTACACAGTTACTTGATCTTTGCTGTAGGCCTCTCATTGCTAGTCATGCATGTATTTAAATAATGTGCCACTTCCTAGACAGACACGCATCCAACACAGCATTATCTTCAAATGTATTCATTCATTAATAAGATAACTTGTGTCTCGTAGCTGTCTGTAAAGCAGGTCTCATTACGAAGAGATTCATTCTCCAGAAGAGCAGGGTTGTATAAAGGTAGATGGTGCGTCACAGTAAATATGATAGCCTTTCTGGTTTGGACTCTCCAGCTCTCCATTCCCTCATTGGTCAGCACCGTCAAGACTGTTTGCTAATTGGTCAAAGAAGCTTAAGTGTCAAAGTTCACCAAAACTGAACTTGAACCAAATCATTTGCCTTCATTTTGCATTTGTGGTTTTAAATGAGGCTGTGGCCATTGGGAAGAAAGCTGCCGATGCACTGGTGTCTGTTGATCCAAATTCTGGGCCACATGTTAATCACTGATGTCCTTGCAGGTATGTTGATCAGCTGTCAAAAGAAAAACACACACTGTGACATTACTAATGTGGGGTTTTCTTCTGAAGCATAATACACTTTTATTCTGTCCTTCTGCATGCACGCTTATATATATATATATATATATATATATATTATTTTTACAGAGATAAATACATAGATAGCTGTTAACAGTAGACCCTTTTCTTTTTTGACAAAGTACAGGATAGAGATGAAGGCAACCAAGGCTGGGAAGCTGACGCTTGGCAGACGAGGCACACAGAAATAATATGTAAAGTACAGTGCAAGTTAGACTACAAATAGAAAACTTTGTTTTATAGTGGCAATCAGGTTAGAGTAAAACGTTGTGCGCAAATGTACAAATCCAGCATAACAAAATAACAGAATATAATAGTTACATATAAGAAGGAGTCTCTGTGCAAGTGCAATCTAGAAACATGTTTAACATGTATTGCTGGGAGTCAATTTTTTTACGTTGTGGATGATGAGGATGAGTTGAGTGGCACAGCCTGAGGGAAGAAGCTGCTCTTTAGTCTGGTGGTACCGCAGCTGATACTTCTGTATCACTTTTTCAGATGGCAGCAGGTGAATAGGCTGTGGCTGGGTGGGTTTTGTCTTTTAATATCCTTTGGCTCCTCGCAGGCACCTCTTCTCACCAATATCACTGATGCTCAGCAAATGGGTACCAATGGTGTTTTAATTACCCGATTTCCTGGAACCTAAAATTGTTCCCTTGCTCCACCTCAGCATTGATGTAGACAGGGGCAAGTGTCTTTGCCTCTTTTTTTCTAAAATCAACAATCAGCTCCTTGGTTTTACCGATGTTGAGAACCAGGTTGTTCTCTGAGCCTCACTCTGCAAGGTTGTTGATTTAGTCTCTATTTGAAGTCTCATTTTTGTTTCTAATCCGGTCGATGACGGTGGTGGCATCTGCAAACTTCCCAACAGAGTTCTCTTCATGTCTGGGCTAGCAGTGGTGGGTGTACAGCGTGAACAGGAGGGGCCTGAGTACACAGCCCTGGGGGGCTCAGGTGCTGAACACTAGAGTGGAGGAGGTTTGGCTGCTGATACAAACTGCTTGGGGTCTGTTTGTGAGAAAGTCCAGAGTGCTAAGTTTACCAGTTCATCAGTTCAGGGCGATAATCATCTAGACTGGACACTGCAGACTTTTTAGGTAGAGGGACGATAGTGTCTGTGTTGAAGCAGGTGGGAACTCTCTCCTGTGACAGTGATATGATGAACATATCAGTGGTCATTGCTGCTGTTAGTGTTGAGGTCTCTCTCCAGTTTGCTGATACTTTAGCTTTGCTTAATTGTTGCCAGCAGTGCTGTATGTCTCCTCGTCACCTGACAACAGTGGAAGCAGCAGCATTTTGATTGACAGCTCGACGGATCTACCCACTGGCTGCTGCGTGGGGGAGGTGTCAGCGTTTCTTGACAACGTTGTCGCTTCCTGTGTGTTTTTGCCCTAAGCCATCATTAATGTTATTACGGACTTGTTTCCTCTGCTATGACTAGTCCAAATGTCAGCTGTGGAAAAAGTTCGCTGCCTCGTGTGCCAAGTGTTTTGTAGTGTATTTATTGAGGTAGTTCTGCTTTACCAGTATATATTGTATTCCATTCACATTGGCTTTCACCAATATGCATTAAAGGAATAGTTTGACATCTTGGGGAACACAGTTATTTGCTTTCTTGCTGAGAGTTAGAGGAAAAGATTGATCAACTATTCCTTTAAGTAAAGGTACCATCAGGGAATATTGTGTTTATATTCAATATTCTGACATTTACCAATCCTACCAAGAATAAAAAGCCTCTCAAACAGTGTCAAGACACTGAGATCTAGTCCTCTAATCCCTCTAATAATCTACCGTATTGTTGGTCATTTCAAAATGTCACACTGGAATCATTTATATTAAGTTTTCTTTTTTTTTTCAGACAATCATGACCATTTGTTCAATAATTTGTTTTCTGATAACACTGAGACCTGATGTTTACTAAAATACCAATATCCGCCTTATAGTTCGGTTTAACACAGCTGATGCCACTGGTTGCCTCTTATTCTCAGAGATGAAACATTTTCAAGGCCAAAGGTGTTGATCATGTCCTTCAGTCAAATAATCACTTTTCTACAATGGATTTGGGAAAATAAATGACAACACTGACTCTGTTCACCAATCATTTTCTCTGTTAACACCACTGTTAACAGAGAAATACTGATACTCGTCGAAGGATATAAAAAGGCAGTATATCAATCAGCATCTATTTCTGAAGTATTTACACAATATGTGTTTACCATGCCTTAAATTGTTGTTGCAGTTATTGTACAATCATTAATGAAACTCCTGAATAACTGGACAACGAAGTGCTTGACTCTCAAATGGGCAGCAAAAGGGTATTCAGTGTTCCTGTTTTGAAATGTCTTTAAATAATCTCAGTGGTTTAACGTCAGTGGACAGAGCCAACAATCTTTAGAACATGAGACTGAACACAACAGAGGAAGCAGAGGCTTCTATGCTGCACTGGTAAAACATTGTGAACATTTTAAGATAATTATTAATAATCATTCAGCTAACAAGGTGCCCTAGTAGCATCACTGTCTTGTACTGTATGTTAACTGCTTTGGTCATGATTGAGTGTAAAACAGCTATGCCGTTTTAATGTTTGTCAATTATAGAAAATGTTGCTTTATTTTGGCCACATTTTTTTAAAATTGTTTATTTGGCTCCGCCCCCTGAGATTCAACTCAATCCATGAGATCATTCCCCCCCCCCCCCCCCCCCGATTACCTTTCATACATTTAAAAAAAATATTTATGAAAGGTTATCAGATTCCAAATATTTGGAAGATTCTACACTAGGAACTGATTTATTCTTATAGTTTAAAGAAGGCTCCTGTAATGTATTTGATGTTTATAATATACTAATGTTTCACTGTTTTGTCACATGTGGTATTTTTTGATTTCCTCATAAACTTGCTGATGGGTTGTGAAAACTACTTGACTGTGTTGGTAAAATAGCATCATGATTATAAAAACACCAACTGGAGCAGTTCATCCATGAATGTGGACGTCAACTCGCTGGTCTGAGCTGGGACGAACACACCATCTCTTCTCATCAACCTGCTGAGTATTGTGTGGATATTCAAATGTTGTGTAGTTTTGTTCACCCAACATCTATTGCAAATATTCACAAACATACATATGTGTGCACATGTCTGTATGTGAGATTTCCTACATGTATTCCGTTGGCTGGATGTTATCTTTTTTTCTTTTTGTTACATGTGGGAACCCCATATCCTCTATTAAATGTGGTATACTCTAAAAAAGCAGTTTTCTCCTCAAAAATGACATGAAATGAAAAAATATAGAGACAGATGGATTTTCAGCACCGTTGCGTTTTGGTGCGTTGAAAACACTGAGCATTCAGTCCACGTTTGGTGTTAATCTAAATGCTTTTTTTCTATTATTGACAAGACTGTTTGTGAACAGGAGTAACATGTACAGGTACCCATGGAAATATGAAAATGCTAAGAACCTAAATGCTATTCAGTTTGGTAACAGAAATGCTGATGATTGCCTGCGCTGGGTGGTGGAAGACAGGACAATGAGTTGCCGTGATGGGGAAATGTGAGAGCAGACACACTGTAATCAGCCTGTCCATCTCAACACTGGGCTTCAATTACTTTGCAGATCGTCACACTATACCTTCCCTCTGTTCCCTCTTCACTCAGAACCCAAACAACTGGTTCTAACAAAATGTCATTGCCATGAAGGGAAATATCACGTAATTCTGATGCAATGTACTCAAAATATGTAAAGAAAAAGCAAGACACTTTCCTCAGTTTCTTGTGTAGGAGTGCACATGGCGACATCGTCTTCAAGGCCAACAGTGGAGGTATCAGTAGATGGACTGCAGTGTAGGGAGACAGGACATCGCATCTAAAGAGACAGGTGATGGATCCTCGAATGTGCTGAGTGACATTTCTACTTAATGTCGCTTTAAAATGAAATGTTGACATAATCAAATATACTGATACCATGGTAAACAAAGATTAGAAGTTCACAAAAGGCTGTTAGTGTTAATCTCTGTCCTAATTTCACACACGACTCATTCTGAAAGGTCATAGCTGGTGATATACCAGATTTAATACCGTCAACCCTTGCAGTTTTTTTTAACGCAGTGCTGTTCAGTCTGAACACCTGGTAACACCTGAAAAATATAGCTTTGTTCATTAAATGTGTACTATGTAGATACTAAAGAACGTGTTGCTCATTGTTGCCCCAATTACACAAACAAAACAAATCTAAATTCAGATGAACGCAGACTGAGGTTGTACACATACCAATAAGTAAGTGTACATGGGAGTTACAGTACAGTGCTAAATCCTTAACCAACTGAGTAAATGTGTGATCATACTGTACACACAAGAATGAAAGCGAATATTAATTGAAAGTTGGTTTGCCCTCGTGTGTTGCTTTTATGTAAATAAAGCTCTAACTTAGATCCAGTGGTTGTCTAGTGTTAGTCCCCGTGTTTAAAGATCTCATTTCATCTGGATGTAATAGAAGGTTCACGTCTTGTTTGGGTTATTGTGGCCGAGGTGGTTCTTGGTTACATTTGGATCACAGACTGTGCCTTCAAAGTTCTTCTGTGTGAGCAGATCAAACCACAAAACAGAGTGATGGGACTTCATTTGAGCTTGTTTATTTAGGTTATGTACAATAAAGCTTCATCACATGAGCCTTTTGAAAACTGTGTGCCACATCCCTCACATACACAATGAGGAACAAACACCATCTCAACCTGCTGAAAGCCGTGGTGGAAGAGCACATTGTAACAGATGCAGCAGCAAAAGCAGCGCCTATCAGGCCAAAGGAGGGGTTTACGGAGCGAACGCCTCCTCTCGGGTTCTCATTGGTCCCCCTCAGGTTACACTACCAGACTGGTGGGCACACACATGTGTTTAAAGAAAACGGCAGAGGAGTCACAGACATGGGGATTCATTCCTGATTATCAGCTTCATCTCCTACAAAAATATTGCACAAAAATCTGGATATACAGGGACAGAGATTGACAAGTATAGCAGCCAGCAAGCCAATGTCCACATGGGCAACATATCTCTTACACAGAAAAGAACAGGGACTGTGCGGCTGCTTCTTACAGATGACTTCTCTTGTTGCATTAGCTTGGATAAGTCCATTTGGAGTCTCCTTACAGTTATGGAGAAATCTACCCTCTGGTATCTCAAGAAAACCGTAGTCTTAGCCCTAATGCAGTCCTTTCCCAACCCCCGGTACTGGTACTATCTTAACATGTACTCAAAACAAACTCATTTGTACATGTGTTGGAAATATGTCATGTAAACAAAAAGAAAGGACATCACCTCCAAATTGTTTTTGAAAATGTTCAATGTTCCAGGGTAGATTTTTTTCAAAGATATGCAAGAGTAAGCTCTTCCCTCCTGAACGATTCTTACCATCGGGTCTCTGAAGGTGTAACCGATAAATGAACAGCAGAGCATTGTGGAGCTGGAGCTGGTCCTGATAGAAACACTGACACAGGCTACATTCATTCTTGATGGTTAGCAAGGAAATGGGGGAAGGCAGTGCCCAACAACTGTATATACACAAAACACAGAAACAGCTGAACATACATTCATTTGGGCATGAAAACAACTCATGAAGGCAAATAATCTGCACTAAATTACATCATAGCTTCTTGAAGCATGAAAATTATCATCTTCATACAAAAAAAAAAACACACACGCACTAAACCAATTTAAATACATGTTGGGAGAGTTTTTACATCTTGAGAGCTCCTGGGTAACATTCATTCAGAGATTAATCAAAAAAGTCAATTATGTATCAAATATGTATTTCTCACATTACCCCCATGAAGTTTTGATTGAGTTTCAGAAGTTGATGGGGTGTAAAAGATGCGACTTAGCGAGACATAACAGAAATGGTTAAGAAATGGATTAATTACAACGCAGGACAATTACCTCCTTAACCCCTCCGAGGGAAAAGACAAGACATGGGTAAGATGTAAAACATGTTGGCCTTACCAATAGAAACAAATACACCAAAAGAAAGAGTCAAACCATATAGAAGACTCACTCCACTAATGACTATGCAGCTGCTGGAATCCCAAAGAGGTTAGTGAGCAGGGAGAATTCAAATATATTACTGTAAAAAACAACACGCAAAACTAAAAATATGTATGACAGCTTGCTTAATAAAACATAAGGTCCCGTTCCACTAAGGTGGATGTCTAAACCTGCTTTTCCCCGGTAGTATTCACTGTTATTTACTCAAATATTTCACCTTCATATCAGTTTGTTACTCACAGGAAACAAATATTGAACAATTATTTTCCTTCCCCAAAGTTAAGATGATTCAGACGAGTAGACCACAGAAATGTGTACATTTTCTTAAGTCCTTATGTCAAAGCAGTTAGACAAGAAAGCAAACTGAATCCATTGCTTACAATGACATTTTGAAGCTGCAGAAAAACAAAACTGGAGGACACGCATGCAGCACTACTGAGGGCAGATAATAATGGAGCTCTTAAGCTTCCGTTAAAAAACCAAGAGCATGGAAATAGCATCATATTGTGCAAATCAAGACACCAATAACATGAATCTTTAGGGAGGGAATTCCTTTACCCAGCCTGTCTTTTTCTCATGAAAATAAAAAACGTGTGAATCAAACACCGGACCCCAACATACCCAATATTTCAAATGGACTGCTGAAATTCCCTAATCCCCATAAACAAACTGGACACAATGTAATTTGGAGGCACGAGTCCCAAGTCCACGTTTCCTCTTCTTTCTCCTTTCTAGTCTATTTAGTGGAGTGCCTCCACACAGATCTGCTCCTCCGTAATGTCATCCAGCAGTTGCACCTCCACGGGGCTGCATATGTCACTGTCATAGACCTCTGTCCCCATCAGGGCCTCTTCCTCCAGGCCTTCTGCTTTGCCTTTAAAGCCTTGCTGCTCTGAAGGAGAGGTGCTCTCCACTGACTCCAGGTCCTCAATTCCTGCTCGGTAGTGGATCATTAGCAGTGTGAGGGCCTGGAGTCTCTCCCCAGACTTGGCCAGGGCAGTACTAATTAGGGCCTTGCGCCGGGCATCTGTGGCCTCCCTCTCCTCCAGCAGCAGGGCGTTATTGTGCTCCAGCTCCTGGTCAATTTCCTGCTGCAGCTTGTCCAGCATCAACTCAAGCTTCTGAGAGCGCTCATCTGTGGGCAGCCCCCGGTACAGGTCGCGGCCTATCTCCTTCACCGCAATGAACACACTGTCATCTAACCCACCTTCCTTGCGTACAAGTTTATTACTGCCACCACTGCCAACAGGCTGCTTTGAGGGGCTGGCGCCACTCGTGTAGGTCTCAGTATCGCTGCTCTCATTGTCTGAAGTGTTAGGCGTATGCTTAGGTGAGGGCTCCACCGCTCCAGGCACCACATCAGCCACCTGCTCAACTAGCCGAGTCTTGGGCACCTGGCGGAGGTTAAGCAGGCGGGAGCTGGTGTTGATAATATGACGCGTGAGGCCAGTGGTGGCCCGGTTAATGGTGGATTTGGCTTCAGGGTCAGCTCCGCGACGTTCAGTTGCTGCCACACAGAAGGGATTTTCAGCGAGGCACTTGTCCTGGCATTTCTTGTGGCAAACGTAGGCGCAGATCATACACTGAGAGGCTGCCTTGGTCCAAACCTTCTTCTTGCAGTATTCACACCACGTGGGGTTCTGGAACTGGGTGTCCTGGAAGTTGTGACGAAGCTCCGCCAAGTGCATGGCGCTGTAGGCCAAGTCATCGCGCTGTGCAGTGGGGATATGCTCCCTCTCCCTTAGATCCTCATCCTGGAGACTCCCCTCTCGCTCCCTTTCTGCCAGCCCTCCTGGATACTCAAAGTCACCCTCAGCTGCGTAACAGAAGTTCAGAGTAACATCTCCATAACACAACTTCTCATTGAAGCCCTTGTGGCTGCTGAGGCTCCGTAGCGCAGTGCGACTGACATTAGCTCTGGGCTCTGGAGGCCCCAACCTGAAGGTGCTCTGGTACTCAGCTGAAGATGTGGCCATACATTCCAGGGCTATATGCTCCAGCTGGAGGCTGACATGACCCAGGCACAACAAACTGCCCAGCTTAAAGGGATCTTTGCACCACAGAGCTACATTAAGGTACTTATGGTTGCCCTCTACCTCAAACAGGACAGAGGCCTTAGGCCAGCGTGCTGTCTGGTTACGAAACATGGTTTCTGGGGATTCCCAGAGGGAATGGTCCTCTAGACTGTCCCGTGTGCTGCAGGAGCTCTCTGATGCTTTGTCCTTTGCATGATCAGCTTTGTTGCTGCTGGTCACAGTGGAAGGGACTGGCAGCTCATCACTGGACTCTGCCGGCCTGGTAGACTGCTTTGCCTCAGCCTGTTTGACACATATCCTCTCCGTGCTGATCTTATCTTCATTGGCTCCAGTCAGAGGAGATTTTTCTGGAGATTTTTCAGTAGTGCTGATGGTGTTAGTCATAGTAGGAACAACAGGGACATTAGTAGTTGTAAAAGAATCAATGCCTTCCAAAATACTGGTTTCTGAGGAGGCTGATGTCAACCGTATCTGAGGTCTTGGCGGCACTGGGGGGCGAGAAGGAGGAGGTGGGGGAGGGACAGTGGGGCGTTGCAGACCCTCCATTGGATCACTATGGGATTTATGTGGTGAGGGCTTTGGTGATTCTTTGGGCTGGGGCTTTAGTGGTGACTGGAGACCCACCAGGTTCAACTTGCGGTTAAGGATGGGTGATATGGTACCAAGGGGCTTCGAGGCCAGGTTGGCCACAGTCCTTTTGGGGCTTTGGTTTACTGTAAGTAAGGAATCCTCCTTAGTATCACTGGTATTTGTGGTGCTGCTGTTAGGGCCACCAGTCTGGCTAAGTTTGGAGTCTACAATCAACTCTTCAAACTCAGAGTCCATGTCTTTGCTGTCGGATATGTCAGAAAGGGTGGTGATGGGGGCTGGGTCTTCCTCAAAACCCCCTGGCTGCGAAATAAAACCAGTTTCCTCCAGCTGCCCAAATCCCTCCTGAAGAGTCCCAAGGCTTCCATAAGAGGAGGGAGTCTGGTGACGAACAGATCTCTCATAAAGTACCACCACCCGCTCTCCAGCCTGCTTCAGCAGTTTGGGCACTTGAACCGAGGATGTTACTTTGACACCTGTCAAATGTTCAAGAACAGGAAAAAAAAAGGTTTCCATCAGTAGTGTGAAGAACAGACATTTTCGAAAATGTTTTGCTGACTAACAATTACCAAACATTTCAAACCTCCTATGGCGATGAGACGATCACCCCTCTGCAGGTCTGCCAAGGCAGCAGGAGAGTTGGGCGTCACCGTCTCAATGCTGACATGCACCGCATCCCCCTCACTGGCAGGAACGTGCCTGAACGTCATCCCGACGCTGCCACACGGCCCCTTGATAACCTCCGTCTGATGCATACATGTAACAAGAGAAAAGTTACGATGAAGACTGGAATTCATTTAAAGGTCATAGGCCAAGTTCATAACTCTTCTACTTGATGTAGTGATAGGATTGTGGTGTGCAAGAACATGAATTATCAAAAGCAAGAGGTTAACTCTCCCTTTTTCAGTACAAAGCAGCACTTATTTATCCTAATGTTTCTAACTTTATTCACATTTATGGTATATTATAGATATTAAGAACTGGAGGATTTGGTGAATAGTAAATTTGTATAGTGCCTTTCTAGTCTTCCGATCACTTAAAGCACTGTACACACACACACACACACACACACACACACACACACACACACACACACACACACACACACACACACACACACACACACACACACACACACACACACACACACACACACACACCTTGCCCAAGGTCATTTCGACATGTGGACTGGAGGAGCCGGGGGCAGAGATCTGAGCATACTGTGTTTTGAAAGGGTGGTTGTAACATTGTTTGCTTGGTAGTTATGATCTTCTATCATCCAATTGTACAGTTTTGTATCCACTAGGTGTAAATATTGCATTTTTCAAAAAACATTTTCTAAAAAGATCATGGTAATGTTTTGTAAACTTTGTATCTATGGTAATCTATAGGTTGTCATAAGAAGTTGGTGAATAAAGCATGGTGTACTGGTGAAGGGTTTTCCTCATTTTTTTTAAATTTTGGATTATTAATGATTTTGGTTTTATTAATGAATATAAACGATTTACTTGTTTGAGATGTTTGGTAACAAAAGTGGGTAAGCAATGCATCAACCACAATGAATGTCCATTAACACTTTGGCTCAACACAATGAAAATTTTAGTAAAAGGAACACAGATTAACAAAGAAAAAAGTATTCTGACAGAAAGAGGAAGGCACACACACAGTTCCATTATTTACACGTTTCAAGGTTATTATTTTAGTATAATATAATAGCTTAACCAGAACAAGTTGCTTTAACTTCATAGACATACCGTATGTCTTTATGAATTTCTTCATGTTAAAGGTCGACAAACAAACAAGCAAATCTGTTTTGCCCAGATGCAAAATAATAAGAATGAAAAGAAAGCTTGAGTTGACAAATGCCTCAAGTGCAACACTGACATCTGCCTCCAGCATTTTGACTCAAACTGAAAGCAGCAATTCTGTGGTAGAAGAAAGAGCTGCAATTAAACCCCCACTCCCAGCTGCCTTAATAACAGCCACCGCACACAGTCCAAGTCATATATCCCCCAACACACCTGTTGTGATGTGGAGGTGACCTGTTTTACACCCGACAGGTCCTCTATCAAAGGACAGCTTATTTACAGTAGCAAGACATTCGTGCGTCATATGCTGGTGATCAGCGGTGTATGGAAACCCATACAATCTTAACTGTGATTGGGGGAAATTGTCAGCTTACATACTAGAGACATATGGTAGGATCTTTCCTGGTACAGAGAAAGCGCTAAATGAGGAGGAGTAGTAAGAGGATGAAGATTGTACAGGTGTCCTGGTTTAGAAGACAGAAAGGGAGGGCCAACATGATGTGGGTAGACGGAGACAAATGACTGTAATTTCCCCTGCTGTCATTTGTTATGGTTCTGGTGGAAGGCAGTGATTGAGTTAGGACTGGCTATGAATGAGCAGATAATCTACACAAGCTGGCACATGGGATGTGGGTGGGGGTGCAAGTTCACTATAGTCTCAGTCTTCCCCAAAGGATTTTGAGATACTTTGGTAGGGGACCTCAGACCCGCTAAAGGAGTCCAGGAGGCTAGATAGAACTTTGTGCTCATTAACTGTTTAGTGTTCTTGCAGTGGTAGAATGTAACTAAGTACATCTAGGTTACTAAAGTACTGCACTTAAGTACAATTTTGAGGTACTTGTCCTTTACTTGAGTAGTTCCATTTTATGTAACTTCATACATTGAGTCCACTCAGAGGGAAACATTGTACCTTGAACTTCACTACAATTATTTGACAATATTAGTGACTAGTTAGGCTACATTGCAGATTCAATAACTTAGACATTATAAGGATGTATTCAGTAGTATATAGCCTAAATAAAGTAGTTCAAATGAGCTCCATCTTTACCAGCTGCAACATTAAAGTGACAAACACATTAATGCTTCAATAATTATATTCCAATGGCATCGGCCTACCCTAAATATCAATTGGCCATTTTGCATGATGAGTATTTATTTTTGGGCATTTTAAGTATATTTTGATGCTCATAACTTTGTTATTTTACTTAAGTAACATTTTGAATGCAGGACTTTTACTATTACAGTATTTTTACACAACGCTCTAGTAAATAATTTAATCATAAACACATCGGTTGAATGAATATCAATGGGGATGACATGGCACAAAAGTCAGTCAACAGTCACACCGGGCTCCATCACTCCAAGCAGGAAGAAAAGACAAAGGAAGCACTAAGTTCACGACCCCTGGAAGTGGCGAGGTCCAGGAGGAGGGTGCTGTACAGATGACTCAGCCGGGACCACGAGCCACGTTCTGAGCAGAACTAGTAGCATAGTTACTAGACAAAAAGTGACATGGCCTGGCTAAAACTATGGTTCATCTACACCTTTGTATGTGTATTATCAATGATGTGCAGGGAGAAAAAATAACGCTTGAACAAACAATGCTGCCATGTTAATCATAACAAATAAACATTGCATTCTGAAGCCTACTGGTGTGTTTCTCCAACCCAGTGTATGAATGGTTCAAATTGGTGTCAACACAAAGAAAGAGTAATCTATTGTAATCTTCTCAAACAAATATCTTGCCTTGGATGTTGGGTTTGTCTTGCTAACAAAGCCATGTAGTGCAGTAAAACATGACATTATATGATTAAATGGAATGGGCCTTGTTTTTCTATTCTTATCCTAAACTCTATACTGTTTTTGTGATGCTTGTTCGTACAAGTTCATCAAGCTTTCTTAACTGCCAGTGAGAATATTATGCAGTTGGTGATGTCACATTGTTGCACCAACAATTTGACATGTACAAAGAGCCTGAGGCAGCTGTCGGAGTGAGAGCATTTTCAAATCATCTATCACACTACATAGGCTGCTATGCCAAAACATGGCAATAAAAAAAATGATAAGCAAAGCAATTTATGGTGACATTTATTCTCCACATTCATTCAGATTAAGGCATCATGATCTTAAAATCAACATGTGTATGAGTAGTTCTTGCTATCCAATGATTTCAAAATATGAATAATTTTCAAAGCTTTGCATGTTTTCCGATGTTTTAAGTACTCTCGTCTCGTGTTTTGAGTTTGAGAGTGTGTGTGTGTGTCTCAAGGTTTAATCTGATCTGCCCATGTTACAGCTCTTCCACGAAGACGATAAGAACATTGTAGAGGCAACAGGTTGCTCTGGGGGAGAGCGTGAAGGCTGACCATTACTTAGTGTGGAGGAAGGTTCTGGTGGCAAACACTCTGAATCTCAAGGCTGTCTGCAACAACAGGAGATGACTACAACATTGACCAGGATATTGAAAGTGGAATAGCACGCTTATCCACAATATGCAACCATCAATTCAGTCAGTCTCACAGCATTATCAATCCTGCGAAGCATCAGTCCTACATGCAAATATTTAAAGCTCTACATTTCAATGTGTTTTTAAAACATTTACACACACGGTGTACATACACTCATATGCCACTATATTAGGTCGACCTGTCTTCATTGGATAGGGCCCTTTGCCCCGAGAACAGCCTGCACACTTTGTGGCATAGATTCAACACGGTAGTGCTGGGCGGTATACCGGTTCTAATTTCCCATAGGATATGAATTTTTCACACACCGTCATACCGGTGCATAGCCGAAACAACTGCTGTAACTCTTCAACAGGCAGCAGAATATATTGTTCGCCGCTAAGAAGGCTACAGTCGGAGCTAGTTGTCTTAACTGTATTGAGAGGGACCTCTAATCATGGTTATAACACAACAATTAATAACCGACAACTAACGCTCTTTAACAGGGCAAAACACCACGACACAACAGTTTGTGACACATAAACAATTTGTAACACTAATAGCTGTACATTTATAATATTACACTGCCGATCGGCATGCTGGGTACAGCTCGCTAGCTAGCCCGGTAGCACAACAGTCTGCTAACAGCTGGGAGAGGCTCCGTCGCTACAGTAACGTTACATTAAAGAACAGAAAAGAGCCATGCAGGATTAACAAAGACAGACCGATACCAACCAGAGTGCCTGGTTGGTATAGTTATTTATCCACCACATATATCACTGGCACATGGCAGATGGTAACTTCAGATCCAGGTCAACTTCTGCTCGGCTACTCAAGATTCAGACTTTAAGGGCAGTGAAATTGTGCCCATTGAGTAACAACTGCTGTAAGGTGAGTGTAGGTGATGAATAACTATAATAGGAGCAGCACTGTAGCCGTGTGTGTACAGCTGCACCTCCGGCTGCAATGTGGCAATTGTGCCTATAATAGATTTACAAAGGTGAGCATACGAGTCTATTCTTCTGAAGAGCAAATAATGGGAATCTCCCTTTTATGCACACTACACCACCAATATATGCACACAGTCACAGACACTCATATGTACCTAATTATATGTCAGTGCACACAGAACTCCAGTGAGACTACTGCTCTCCAGCAGCACCATTGGTTTCAAAGATATAAAGCTGGAGGTTTGAGCACTACAATAAACCCACCTGGGTTTTATATTCATTCTGTTGGCCATCATTCCTATCATTATTTAAGACATTTTTGGGGCATATTACGCTTTACGCGATTGTGAGAAACAGACGGGAAAGGCAGGAGAGAGGATGACAGCAAAGGGCCCTGGGCCGGACTGGGACCCAAGCAGTGGGGACTCTGCCTTAAGGTCTACCCGTCATTCCTATCAGTATAAATAGCATGTTTAATGGTGGAGAGTGTGCCCAGGAAACCATGCCTGGCAGCATAGCATAGTTTAAAAAGTCCAGAGAGAGAGAGACCATGAATTTTAAAACAGAACATTACGTCTTACAACCTGAAAAAATACTTCTTTACCTAAATGTTAAATAAACTCTTTGTTAAAAAGTAGTCTTCCAGTGTGAAAGAAAGGAGTCTGTACAGTTTCTAAAGCGCTTCGTGACACATTTGGGATTGTAATAAAGGCCCTCTCCACTACAAGCATTTGTTGCACTTTGTATACAGGACTGCTTCAAGGAATGAGACACCCACTCAAAGGGTTGAATGTTTTATTGAAATGCATTTGGATTTCAATTTTGGTATTGGGATATTCAAGTGTTTCTTTGTATTTGTTTTGGAAATAAAATGAAAGAATCCTTGAAACTGAAAGAGCGGTCCATCTCAGCAGAGAAGCTTCTGTCATGGGGACGAGCAGAGTAAGAGCCCTCGTCACCATTGCATATGTCAGAGTGTTCCCCGATTCAACCTTAGCTTTCAGAAAAAAATACAGACACAATTTTTCTGTTATGTTCTTTAACATTTCTCTGAAGAAACTAAACTCGGAGAATGACGACTATTTGCGTAACATATATTTCTGGAATATGCCACCGTAGATTTTGCAGGTTAAGCTGGAGTACTTATGGCATACGACAGAATACACTCAGCATTGGAAAAGGTGCAGCGGCCCTCGAGACGCCCACGGCCGACCACCTAGACCTGCCGGACCAAACGCCACCGAACTGCCGCAGGGAGGTGAGGGAGGAGAGCCGTGATGGAAGCTAAGCTAACCCAGCTAGGACCTGAGGCACTCCACTACCCAGCCTACTTGTAGCAGTCTGAGGTTCGCTCACAGGAAAATAGGATGGATGAAATAAGACTTCTGGCTAACCCAGCGACGGGAGGCCAGTGACAATTGAGCCCACATCTTTACAAAGACCTGGCTCTGATCTGATCAAGCAGCACTTGACGGGCAGACAACAGAACAGAGACCAGGACTCTGGTGGGACCAGAGGAGGTGGACTCTGTGTTTACATCATGATGCTTGGTGCTCAAACACAGTCAGAGTTGATTGACACGGTTTTCCTCATGTCCTCATTTATAAATGTGAAGATGTCGGCCATATTATCTGCCCAGAGAATTGTTTTTATTGCTGCTGTTTACATTCCTTATGACGCAAATAAAGAAAATGCACTACAGGAACGCACCACTGTTTTCGTTTTGTCTGTCATGTTTCTCTTGTGTTGCAAATGGGCTACAACTGCATTTCATTGTGCATCCCTGTGTTGCATAATGACGATAAATGATCCTTGAATCCTTGAACCAGATGACTGCAGACATGACTTCAGGCATTAGCAAGTTAAAACTAACTGTTGAGC
Organism: Anarhichas minor; assembly: GCF_050575085.1. Classification (NCBI taxonomy): domain Eukaryota; kingdom Metazoa; phylum Chordata; class Actinopteri; order Perciformes; family Anarhichadidae; genus Anarhichas; species Anarhichas minor. The sequence continues at coordinate 1,405,094 of NW_027466504.1, forward strand.
AGAGGTTGAAAGACCAGTTCATACAAAGGGGAGTTAAAGTATGTCAGTGTGTGCTCTTTATATTCTAGAGCTCAGACTGAACACAGAATCCCCTCAGTAGCTGCAAAACATAAAGGTTTGGAGAAGGATCAGAGGGTTTGGAAAGTAGTTAATAATGACAGTTTGGGAGAGGAGTACTATATTTCCTTGAAGTAACAGAAACAGTAAAATAGGACTCTTTTCTCGCCTGACTTTCCTGAGAGAAAGTAGCTATGTGGGGCGTCACCAAATTGTTGTGTAGAAGAGTTCTCTCTCAGGGCTGAGCAGCAGTGACTCGACTAACCTCGTTAACATCGACTAAGACAACAAGCAGCTCTCGGATCCTCGTCTCTGAGCAGGAAGGACGAACAAAGAACGTAGCAACCCTGAACTGGCCAGATGTAAATGGAGTAATTCACTATATTTCAGCAAATCCAGTCTCTTTTATCTACACTGCCACAGAGAACAAATGAAAGGTTAATATGTTCAAATGGCAGCTATCACTGCTTTAAAGTTCCCTTTTTTACCTCCGGGACCAAAACCCAGACAAGTCTTCCTTTGATCCATGAATAAAACACTCAATGCAATAAAACCATCAATTTCACTTTCTGTTACGCTTTCACATTAATGGGCTCCCTCACAAAAATTGGGATATCACACACACAAATAAACTTGATGAAACGCATGGTCTGCTCTGTCAAACAAGAATGAAATAAACACAATGTTTATACATACAAAGTCCCACTGCCCCAAAATACTCACAAGAGCATTACATGTGGATTAATCCAACACTGAAAATAGTCTCAAACAAATCAATATTTCCTCCTGTTTTGAGCATTGTTTGCTAAAAACTACTGTGGCCAGCTGTTTTAAGAAATTACTGAGCCTTTTTTTGAACATATATTTCTGGGGTGTGTTATTAAAATTATATTTTCCAAATCCCATCTTTGAACGCACCCTTTATTTTGATCTCAACCACATAACCTTGAAGTGTTGTGCCTGCATCTTGCACAGTTATGATGCATTCACATTGACAAAATTTGTCCACAGTATGAAAACCAGACTCACAGGCAGAACAAATGAAAGGTTATAATCAACTTTCATGAACTGAAAACACACGGTGAAAGGGTTAAAGTTGTAAGAGGAAAACATGGAGGACTACTAGACCAGACAATGCCGTGGTAGTAGGGCTGCACGATTATGGCCAAAATCATAATCGCGATTATTTTGATCAATATTGAGATCACGATTATTTATCACGATTATTCATTCATTTTAGGGACAACATCTTTTTATTGCACTTTCACGTTTAAATGAACAAGAGCACTGCTTCCACTTCCATTGTTGTGCTACATTCCAGCTAATGTACACGCCTCTGCATCAAAATACAACATATACGGTACTGATCACCTGAAGCAAAATATAAATAAAATGTTTACCCAAAATAAAGGGCTAACTAAAAATAAATATGTCTGTTGCTCACAGTATTTATTGGACACGTCTTTGGCCAAATGAAATGCGATTGCATCCGTTATTTCAGCGTGTCTTTGGGAGGTGGATGGATACGCTGTAGCGCTGTGCAGGGTCGCTGTTATGGTTTTCTGGGTGAACGTTGGACATGGACGGAGATTCAGTGAGGTAACGTTAGTTTTGGCCTTAATGCATTCATCGTAGGTGGTTTGTGGTGATTTTTCAGGTGGTTGAACAAGTTAGTTGTATTGCTATGCGGCGCAGACACAACTCTAACGCACTCTGTGCATATGATTTGTTCTTGGTTAACATCACTTGGCCTAAATCCAAAAAACTTCCAGACAATGGATGATGATCCTTTTCAAGGGGCTAGCTCCTCACCTTCTGCTCCTGACATTAGATTTACCTTTCACACGACACCCGTGACCGTCTGTTCTGTTGTCTGTCTCTCTATTCTTCTACTCGACTGCAGACAGAACTTTCTTTGAGGCTGCCGCTGCAGGGTGCGCGCATGACACCTCCCAACTCGTTCGCCCCCTGGTGGTCGGCTGACTGTTAGTTGAGGAAGAGCTTGATTTGATATGTAGCAGAGCACGCATTTTAAACGTCAATATCGCTGACGATCATGCTCATTTAATCGTGGCAGCCAAAATCGTGATCGCGATTAAAATTCGATTAATTGTGCAGCCCTATGTGGTAGTGACCTCTCAATCACTGTGTAGCCCCGCCCTAAAGCACCCCCTGCTTTATGGTCTGTTTGACTCTAAATGGACCATAATGTACTAAATGAACATCATGTTGTATTGAAGAAGACTTGAAACTAGAGATTGAGACCATAAACTCATGTTAACAATGTTTACTGAGGTAATAAATCAAGAGAGAAGTAGAGTCATTTTCTCATAGACTTCTATACAACCAGAGGAGTCGCCCCCTGATGGACATTAGAGAGAATGCAGATTTAAGGCAGTTCCGTATTGGCTTCACTGTTCAGAACCGGACGTTGTTGCCTGGTCTAAAGCAATACTTAGAGGCTCTGTGAGGCTTACTTAGCTCAGGGGTGCTAACACAATCATAATTACATTGCTTATGTTTATCAGGTATAATTTTGACCATGTTCACCATCTTAGTTTAGCATGTAAGCAGCTAACATTTCCAAATTAGCACTTAACATAAAGTACTTCTGAGGCTGATGAGAATGCCATTAGTTTTGCAGGTATTCAGTTATTAACCAAAGTATTTCGATACTTATAATATGAACCTGATGATGGTGAAGTCACAGCATCACTCCAGTTATTACAATTTATTATCAGGAAAGCAAAAATGTCTGAAACAACCTGCATGGCAATCCATCCTGTAGCTGTCGAGACATTTAAAACCAAACAGTAAACCTCATGGTAGAGCTAGAAAAGGTCAGGGATCAACAAAGTCAGTAGGATTCATTCTTTGGAGAAAATAAATGTCTCTGAACATAATTTGGATTTTCTAAAGAACATAAATGCGTTTGTACATAATTTCATGGCGCTCAATCTAATAGCTGTTGAAATAGTACAGTCTAGACATGGGGTACATCCCAAGTCTCTTATTTGTCATTTCCTCGCTCCTCGCTTGAACCGGAAGTTGTTCTGTGCCGCATTATTGAAGGCCGTCCCAAAGCTCTTATTGCTGCTCTGAGGAGCGAGGAGGGATCTCTGAGGAGCCATGAGCGAGGACGCACGAGATCAGCCTTCCACATTATCTGGAATCTTTCATTATAAACTGTAAACCCTTTTACTCTCCCCCTGATTTCGCTTCATTCATACTGGTCGGTGTTTACATGCCGCCGCAGGGCAACGTGCAGGAAGCACAGCGGACACTCGCCGAACAGATACGGTGTGTGGAGCGGATCAACCCAGACTCTTTCGTTATTGTCTTTGGTGACTTTAACAAAGGAAACCTCAGTCATGAACTCCCCAAATACAGACAGTTCATTAAATGCCCAACCAGATAGGAGAACATTCTAGATCACTGCTACACCACAATCAGCGGGGCCTATCACGCCGTCCCTCGTGCTGCACTGGGACTCTCTGACCACGTCATGGTCCATCTGATTCCTGCATACAGGCAGAAATTAAAGCTCTGTAAACCTCTGGTGAGGAAATTCAAGAAGTGGACCAGTGAAGCTATGGAGGATCTTCGGGCGTGCTTGGACTGTACAGACTGGGATGTTTTCAGGACTGCTACCAACAGTCTGGATAAGTACACAGAGGCTGTGACTTCATACATCAGCTTCTGTGAGGACAGCTGTGTTCCATCAAGCACCAGGGTGAGTTATAACAACGACAAACCCTGGTTTACAGCAGAACTCAGACAGCTAAGGTTGCACAAGGATCAGGCATTTAGGAGTGGGGACAAGGACTTGTATAAAGAGTCAAAGTACAGGTTTAGTAAGGCGGTGAGGAACGCTAAACGTCTGTACTCTGAGAAACTGCAACACCAGCTCTCAGCAAGTGACTCTGCTTCTGTCTGGAGAGGTCTCAGACAGATCACCAATTACAAACCTAAAACCCCCCACTCCATGAATGACCTCCGCCTGGCAGACGAGCTGAATGAGTTCTACTGTCGCTTTGATAGACAATGGGACAGTCCTGACTCCATCCCCCACAGCGCCATCAACCAGCCCCAGACAACCAGCCCCCCCTCCCCCAGCTAAGCAGGGGGGCACATGCCTCTGTACCACCCCCCCCCCAGCCCCAGTGACGACTCTCTCTATTCTGGAGAGAGACGTCAACAGGCTTTTTAAAAAACAGAACCCCCGCAAAGCAGCCTGCCCGGACTCCCCCTCCACCCTGAAGCATTGTGCTGAACAGTTGTCTCCGATGTTTACAGACATCTTCAACACCTCCCTGGAGACATGCCACGTACCAGCCTGCTTCAAGGCCTCCACCATCATCCCCATCCCCAAAAAACCAAGGATCACAGGACTTAATGACTACAGGCCCATCGCCCTGACCTCTGTGGTCATGAAGTCTTTTGAACGCCTGGTCCTGTCCCACCTAAAAACCCTCACTCACCCCCTGCAGTTCGCCTACAGACCCAACAGGTCTGTAGATGACGCAGTCAACTTGGCCCTTCACTTCATCCTCCAGCATCTGGACTCTCCAGGAACCTACGCCAGGATCCTGTTTGTGGACTTCAGCTCTGCTCTCAACACCATCATCCCGTCTCTGCTGCATGACAAGCTCTCTCAGCTGCACATGCCCGACTCCACCTGCAAGTGGATCACAGACTTCCTGTCTGACAGGAAGCAGCACGTCAAGCTGGGAAAACACATCTCAGCCTCTCGGACCATAAGCACCGGTTCCCCCCAAGGCTGAGTTCTTTCCCCTCTGCTCTTCTCCCTGTACACCAACAGCTGCACCTCCAGTCACCAGTCTGTCAAGCTCCTGAAGTTCGCGGATGACACCACCCGCATTAGACTCATCTCTGGTGGGGATGAGTCCGCCTACAGGTGGGAGACTGACCATCTGGTGACCTGGTGCACTCTGAACAACTTAGAGCTCAACGCTCTAAAGACAGTGGAGATGGTTGTGGATTTCCGGAAGAATGCAGCCCCACCTGCCCCCATCACCCTGTGTGACTCCCCCGTCGACGCGGTGGAGTCCTTCCACTTCCTGGGCTCCATCATAACCCAGGACCTCAAGTGGGAGCTGAACATCAGCTCCATCACCAAGAAGGCTCTGCAGAGGATGTACTTCCTGAGGCAGCTGAAGAAATTCAACCTGCCAAAGACAATGATGGTGCACTTCTACATAGCCATCATTGAGTCCATCCTCTGCTCCTCCATCACAGTCTGGTACGCTGCAGCCACAGCCAAGGACAAGGGCAGGCTGCAGCGCATCATTCGCTCTGCCGAGAGGGTGATTGGCTGAAATCTGCTGTCCCTCCAGGACTTGTTCGCTTCAAGGACCCTGAAGCAAGCAAGAAAGATTGTAGCCGAGCCCTCTCATCCTGGACACAAACTATTCGTGCCCCTTCCATCTGGCAGGAGGCTGAGGTCCATCAGGAACAAGACCTCACACCACACAAATCAGTTTCTTCCCATCGGCAGTCGGGCTCATTAACAGAGCCCGGGACCCCCACTGACTCTGTCATCCCCAGGACAATTTCCTAACGGTCACTCCCCTGCACATCCCTTCATATTTAAATACACTTATCACTTTTACATTACAGTTACATTATACTTGTTTAAAGTACTGTTATCTGTTTGTCTGTGCACTTTATTTTATATTCCTTTATATTCTATTGTAAATTGTAATACGTTTCTATTTCTTGTACTGTGTTGATTGTTTAATGGTATTGTCTAATGTTATGCACCACCCGCCATGACAAATTCCTTGTATGTGAAACATACATTGGCAATAAACGGTTCTGATTCTGATTCTGAAGTGTTTTAAGTTAAGACACGCCCCCTCATTGTTCATCAGTTATGTGATGCACGCTGCAGCCGATCGGACTGATATGATTTTTTTCAACATCACTGGAGTTTAACACCAGAGTGACGACAGATCAGATTAAACTCTAGTTTTATATTTGATTCGTTTTCTGATTCACCATCTGGTTTAAATATAAGTTTATTGTAGACTGAACAACAAAAGGACCACAAACAACTTTCTTAATTTATTAGAAAGATTTGTCTTTTCTTGATCTGATATTTCCCTCAATAACTTTTATTATTGATACAATTAAAGTCAGAGAGAGCTGAGATATGAAATACTTTTTTACATAATTTATCATCATTTCATTCAGTCACGTAATGTAATCTAGACTCGTGATTGGTCAAACTTACAAAACGTCGCTAAAGAAATCAAAAAGAAGGTTGTTTACAGTGGGGTAGATCCACCCACAGGTTCTGCCTAAGTGTCCTGGTAGTTCCAGACGTCTGCCTAAATCCCACAAAGTGAACCTACATGAACCGGACCCCTGCAGTTCAGCGTTAGCTGTTCTGAAAAACTTAAAAATCCTCCTTGAAATAGTTGCCCAACATTGATAAACCGATAGACTAATGCAGTAAGGAATCTAGGGGGCGATAGTTGCTATTGTGGGAGAGTACCTCTGGTGTTGAAATAGGGGCAGAGGGTTTGCTACAACCGGCCAGCCTCCCCGGAAGCCTGAGACACTGAGGGAAAATAACCAATAGTCAATTATTGAAGAGAGAAAACGCAACAGTACAGACGCAAATAATTCATAAATAAGACGAACGCATTCTGCCGTAGAAATCGATCCTGCGCTCATAAACAGGACAAAAACTGCTACTTTCATATTTGACTTTTGGCTTGCGAACAAGGCTTTTAAAATTTCACAGCGAAATTAAAATATTTTCTAACAATCTCAATGCAATGTGTCGCAGTAGATAGGTGATTTGGCAGGTGTCATAATCAATTGACTGCTCACTACACAGGAAACTACTGAGGGTCTATTTTACAAGGAATGGTGAACATGTGAACAAAGGACTGATTTCAGACACAGCTACAGTCAGTTTCCATTCCTGATAAAAAAGCAGATAGCAGCTAAAAGATAACAGTGCTAGTAAAACACTCTACTCATACTGTGACAGCCCATACCTGAAAGAGGTTGTGATGGCTAAGCGGGGATTCTGTTGACCACATTCAGTTTTTTGTCTGCTGCATTCCCTGATGAAAACAGCACCGACTTGACACAGATTACAAATGACTAGTGGATGTGATCTAGCTTGCAGCTGTAATTCACATCACAATGAGTCTAAATGTAGTAAACTACCGTTGTCTATACCAACAGTTATACTTGTAAATATACAGCCGTTTTTGAGTGGAATGGGTTGTTCTAGCCTCCATGGAATAAGTCATCAGAGGGTTATGTGTATACTGAAAGCAATCTCCAGGGAGAGGCGGCTAGCTGCAGGCTGGTCTTAAACCGCTGCTTGACGGATAGCTCGGATGGAGCAGCATCTCCTGTTGCTTGGCTGAACATCCCTCTGCTCTCCAGCTGGTCTGGGAGGGTGTGTGTGAGACAGAGAGGTGGGGGGGTTGAGCAAATCCTTTTCCCTGTCACTGCACCGCTTGGTAATTGAATATAATACCACATGTCAGATCGATTTGTGTATGGTTATAGGGTACAAGTCGCTGCAAGGCAAGTGCGCCGCAATTCCCTGCCACATCCAATTAGCAGCCCCAGTGGTGATGGGGGTGGAGTGGGCTGAGGGGGTGGGGTGCAGGGCCAGTAGCTCAGGTGTTTATATGGGTATATCAGGCTGGTTAACAGTGACTCATATTCTGTGGTATGTGTTCTCAAACACAATATCACAGACACGGGTTAAGTTACAGTATAAAGCATCGGAACATTTTAGGTCTCTTTCCTTTAAAACTACCCGGTACACAGCAGGACTACCAAGATATCATCTGGATGTTTCCATGGAATATTACTCCATTAACGCAGTGCTTGAGCCAGTATCCTCTTTTAAAAAGAGTGCAGCCTTTAGTTGGACCAGGGCCGAACTATGGCACCAAGCACAAGTATTATCAGTATTTTACTTCAAAGAACAAAGAAGATTTCATACATGTATCTAAAAAATGAGTGAGATAATACATTACTGAAATACTTACAATAACTTAATACCTTTTTTTCAAAAATAATCATTACATTTATACAAGTGTCATGAAAAACTGCTGATAGGTCACTTCTGACAATTACAGCTGAGGATAGCAGATATCCCGTACGTTGATCCTGTTGACAGCTATCTGTCTCACTCTGGCTGTGAGCTAACCTTACGTTAGCTAATAATATAGTTTCACTGATTGAGCAGAGGAGTAGCATCTAACGCTAGATCATTTATGGTCACTTTCCTATCTTTTAAAATGTCAGAACGTCAGTTTTTCTTTGGCTCAGCAAACAGAAGCTGTCTTGCAAACATTCTCCAGATAACAGCCAACACTTTAGTCTGCTTTAGTTTTAACTCACTGAATTTATGTTAATTGATTCCGCTGATAAAATCTAAAAACATGTGAAGCCTGCTTACAACACTTATCCTGCCCTTGATTTCATGGGGACTAACAGTGACAAGACATTTTATGTTTAAGGCGGTAGTTGCATTGCACACTGTGGACCGACCCCGTAAAAGAAACTGAATACTACTAGGTTCACTCTAGGCATCTCATTAGTGACCCCATCATTACTCACTTAGATTCTCTTTTCTCCATTTATGATTAACTCAATAATATCATGACAAAAAAAAAAAAAACATCCATGGACCACCTTCATAGCAGTGGATTTATTGACTAAAATCACTATGAAGTTTAGTTTACACTCCCACACGCTCAATCTGAATTTTCAAGTTGTCTTTTTATCATAGGAAGCAGGTTTCAAAAGCATTAAGAACAAAGGAGTCGTCATGGAGACACAGGCTAACAAAAAGGTGCGTTGCCTAATTTGCACTTGTATAGATAGCAACAGAGGTTTGGTCGCCCACACGGTCCTTTTTTGTAGCTGTCATTGGGATCAAAAAATAATGATCTGTCATGACTGATACATCATCCTAGAGTGAGAAATGACAACTAAATTGTAAACTACAAGCATCGGTTTAGAAAGGAGAAACACATTATTTCCCTTGTTATCAAGTTGGCATTTTTAGTCTTTCCTCTCCTTTGAACACCACTGCTCGTCTGTCATGCAAACGCTATCTCCCTCCTCACTGAGCTCACCAGCTGCTTTAGACGATGAGATCATTTATTTAACATTTGCACAGCTTTTCACCTAATCTCAGTCTATTGCCATGTTCACACTGCATGCGACAAAAATAACAGAACGGACAAGCGTGGCCAGCTACATTGTCGGTGAGTCGTAGCTGAAGTGTTGCTCATTTGTTTTGTACAAATAGCACTGAGAACTGGCTAATGGTATTTTTTTTAATGGAACAGAAAAGAGTTAAACAAAAACACGATTGGAGCTCTGAAATAAATTGAGAGCTCAACTTTGATTTGTAACCTGTTGCTGCAGCATATAGGTCTTAGTCATTAACATCGGGTCTCTGCTGGCCCTTTAAAAACCTATGAGCTATTCAAAACAGCCGACTTACACAAACCCTCAGTGATTCAGGGAGGAAGAGCACGACAACAATAAATGATTTTATTTAATTTGGCTCTGCTGCTGCTCAATAGATCCTATATAATATAATTTCTGTTAAGGACAAGTACAAACAGAAAAATAGTCAGTGGTTAGCATCACTCTAAATAAGTGACATAGTTGAAGAAAAGCAGACAAGCATACGTCATGTCAGTTGTCAGATCCTTCTAGATGGAAAGAACGGGAGTTCAGAGTGATTCCACAAAGATTAGAAGATGAATTTATCGAGTGCTTACACTGATGTCTTCCAAGGCACATACTAAAAAGGTCAAATCCCAGACAAAGTGTACATGATACTGAAATTCAATTCAATTTGTTTTTGTATAGCCCAAAATCACAAATTTGCCTCAGAGGGCTTTACAATCTGTACACATATGACATCCTCTGTCCCAGAACCCTCACATCGGAACAGGAAAAACTCCCCAAAAAAAAACTTTAAAGGGACGAAAAGAGCAACAGAGGAGGATCCTCTATCAGGATGGACAGACGTGTGATAGATGTCATGAGCACAGAATGAACAACATAACAGAGTTACAACACATATGTTTGGTGATGCTTCATTTTTCGACTTGACAATTTCCTATGAATTTCATTCAGGGTTTCCCAGAAAGATAGAGGTACTTTGGTACCAAGTACAGGGAATATAGAGCCAGGGTTTAATTGGTACTCTTCCAATTTAAATGATGGCAATTCATCTCCAACAACCGAAGCCCTTTTCATACAGAGATTCTGCAACACTGAAGAAGATCCGCCGTTACACCAGCATTGTTTATTCCCACTGAACCAAACATCGGCAGCATAATGCCGCCCCAGTGTGTGATTTCAGATAGCATTTCATCTTCCCCTCATAGGCTCTGGAATACAAACAGGGAGTCAATTGAAAAAGTGTGTTGGTCCAAGCAAATTATTATTTACACTTTGTTAAATATTGTATCTAGATACAGGAACATGCAAAAAATGGATGTTTGACAACTTTAATGAAGTCTGGCTAATGACTAATCAGTATGGGCATTATTTGGAGTTCTGTAGAGCCATTTTGACACACTGCAGTGAGTAACAGCTCATTTCTTCTCTAATGAGAGACCATTCCAAATGAAAATGGCAAGAAAACTGTAATATGGCTGTGGCTTTGCCTGTCATGCACATAGCGGCTGGTCTATTGAGTGAATTGATCCATGGAAAAGAAGCGATTAGAAACAAACAGCTTGTGGGACCAACCTCTCATGTCTTTAATCTGCTTTCTGCTGCACGGCCAGCCGTTGTCAAACAGAATTAGAACAGGGCATTTAATTGGCCCAGCAAGGCGGAAACGAATGGTGAACATGTCACCCGCCACAAGTCAATGTGTGCATTACTAAAACGACAAAGGTGATTGGCTCCTTTGGGTACTATTTGATTATGTGCTGGATGTGCATGTTGACACGACAAACAATGCCATCGTAGCCTCGTTTTTTGTTTTGTTTTTGAAGGAGAGACGAATCATAATCACATTGTCTAGTTTCCAGATTTAAAGAAATTTACAGAGCACCCGACTGTTACATTTAGTTACCACATTCCATTTATTTAAGTTAGTATTTAATCCTATTTTTGTAAGTTTTATTTCCTAACAATGTATTGAAAGTTGGTATTAAATACTTGGTCGTTTTTATATATATATATATATATGGACAAACGTTTTATAATGAACACTGATGCATTGAAATAAAAAAGGGTCTGTATGCATTTGAAAAGTTGATTTAAAAAAATGGTTACAAAATTATTTCAGGTTAGGTGATGTATACACTATTGTCAACAGCCAGCCCTAGTTCTTTATGCATTTACTTTTGTCTGCCTAAAGACTAGTCAAATTGAAATTAGCATTAAAATTTGCTTGATTAGCCAAAGCCAGATGTTTATATTTACTAGTTGATCCATCAATTGAGTTTCCAGAAAATGTCTTACATGATAATTTGATGTTGATAGAAAATCAAATATACCGTGACGATATTGCCCACTCCTACTGTACTTGGACTCCAAAAAGTCCTGAATGGAAAGTAAAGCTGTGGCTCATTGTTGTAGGGTGTGTGTGTGCTTGTGTCTGCGTGTGTGTCATCGTCTTTCATCGGGTATTCGGGGCAGATTAAAGACACCCTAAGTGGAACATCAAACAACCACTGTAATGGGGAAGGAAGGGAGGGGTGTGTGTGTGTGTGTGTGTGTGTGCGTCAGAGATGCTAAAATCACCTGCATAAAATTGTCCGTTCTCCCTCTCCGAGCTTGACTGGTGGGGTGTGCGTGAGTGTGTTTGAAGTGAAAATTGACTATAGCGAGAGAGGATCACAAATAGTGCCATGGCTGATCCTGAGGTCTTAGGTGACGGCTGTGGACTAGGCTCTTGAATGGTTTCAAGATGAACTGAACAACAATCTGTAGTAATAGTTACAATATTTTGAGATTGCTGATTATGTTTTTCAAACACAAACTGCTGTCCTTACACAGAAGCCAAATACTAAACGACAAGTTTCACTGCTTACTGCTAAGCGTACCGATCACTCAATCACTGAAACATGTGTCTACACGCACTTTTATTTATTTTTACTTAAGAAGACAGACTGAGCAACATTGCAACCAAATGGTCAATGACTTCATTACCTCCCCCATTTCAAATGTATGGCACCGAGTGTGTGTTACTGTGGTTTAATGTCATGTGCAGTATCACTGTAGCTCACTGTATTTAGGATGATTCAAATCACAAGTGAATCTAACGTTTGGTGTCTTGAATAAAGACCAACTTTGCAGTTGATAAAGAACAGAAAGAGTAAACTAATGCAGTAAGTACAGTCACAATCATCAATTTTCATGAGTGTGTATGAATCATTTACTGTAATCTGCCGTCAGACTGTAGAATTCATTATCTATACAATTATAAAAGTTATGAAAAGTCATCCTTACTTCAATTTTATTTTCAAATTCTGACATCTGCATGAATTGCTTCAGTCTGATTTGGTCTGGAAACTGTCATTTATGAATAGAGTCGTTTAGTTAATATACTAGAATTGGAGATGCCTCCGATACAGCCTAAAAAGCTGGATCAGGGACCGGCCAGTCAAAGTCAATGCACTGATCCGTTATATCGGTTATCAGCTCATTTACGCTACATAGGAACAACAACACATGTCACTCGCTACCCGGTCCGTACATCCTGCCTGATTCCTGCTGCGCATGAGCAACTCAGGTGCTAGTGGTGAGTGTAAAGTTCTTACAGCTTACAATATTTTACACTTAAAAACATGTCAAACTATATAATAAAAGAAAGTTCTACGGCATTCATTCTCTGTATGTACAGTATTTGTTTATGTTTTACAAAAGGTCGAACCTGATCCAGGCCATTCAACATTGACAGAAATCATATTTTTCCTAATCCTCGTCATCGGGGTCACCAGGTTGGATTCCGTGCAAAATCAGAAATTAGATCAAAAATTCTGCTCAGACTACAGCAGCCCACCATGGACAGATCCAACTTCTCTGCAGCCTTCTACCTGCAGTCAGAGCTCAGAGCCTTGCAGCAGCGTCTCCCCCTTCAACCAGGAGCTGAGCTTCGCCTCGCTGCTCCACCGGTCCCCACTAAGAGCCAACACAGACACCATGCTGCTGGAGTTGCTGATATTGTTTGGCCCACTGGAGGGAAGGGAGGCACGGGACAACCCGACCCAGGACTGAGCGGGGCAGACCGTCAGACCTTGCTGCAGTAGAATATAAAGGTTTACTAAAGGGACTCACATTCATCCACAGGGACCACTAGAATCAAGACAAAAAACAAAAGCACCTTGACGTGGCTTTAATCATTTCTAATGACAAGTCCATGTCATAGAAAACTGGATTTGTCTCTGAATGAGTGTTCACTGTGCACTCTGTGCTTTGGATGAAGAAATATATTAGCACGTTTTAAATGACGCTGACAACTTCTTATGATATCATAACAATATACTGTATGTAAAATAAAATGCAGGCACAAGGTAGCAGCGTTCTTACTGCTGCTGTGGGCAGGAAGCTGAAAGACAAAGCACTTCCTTTTTGCTGAAACACGTCGGTCAACCGCATTGTGTGTTCATAATCTTCATTTTGAAACTCTGTTGTGAAACTTGAGCCAAAGCTGTTGTTAAATACTGTAATACAAATGCAAATTAATTAAAAGAAAAATCTATAAATACATTAGCAAATAAATGACCTAATTCTTACAATTTTTTAATTAAATCTGTAATATTAAAAAAAAACATAGATGTCTTCCAACTGAAGGCAAATGTCTGGCTTTTACTGGTCTAACCCTTGAAAGTGCTCTCTGATAGAGACCCTAAACAGATCAAGATGTCTGTCGGGAAGACGTTCACATTTCCTGACTTCCTAATCACTGACGTTACATGTTGCTGTGGAGAAAACCCTGTGCCTGGGAACAGTCTGGGAAACTGGATGATTTTGGGCTTCGGGCCATGAGACTAATCACACACAACATCCAGCGGAACATTTGGCCTCATACAGCTGTAAATATACACACTCTTTTCATACAACACAAAGCCATGCACCGAGTGCAACCAACTGTTGTTACACAACAAGACGTTGAGCGTAGTGTTCCTGCGTATGTCCCTTCGGTCAAGCTGTCAGCAAGAATCAGCTTTCAGGGCCGCCGATGGAATCGACAGGGCAGATGTGCAAACATGCCTGACAGAGCCCCCACCCCTCGACCTCAACACACCATAAATGAGTAATAAAAAAGACACACACGCACGCACACACACAGTAATGGAACAGGCTTCATTTACCCAGTTCACAGGTGGTCTGTGTTGTGCAGATGCAAGCGCACACAGTACAATGAAGTGGCTGAAGTAAACATTGACCAATGGGAGGCAGCAAAGATAAAGGGACATCTTTATTTGCTTTGTATCATAAATATATGATAGGAAGAAGAACACATACATACATACATACATACATACATATATATATATACACACACACACACACACACACACATATATATATATATACATATATATACACACACATATATAGTAGACCAAGCACAGCAACAAGGGCTTTTTATGTTCAGCAACTGTAGCATGAATGTATGCTACAGTTAGCTAGCTAGCTAGCCACTATATGACTAAAATAGGGCCATTCACATGTTGCATCTCAAAAACTAAACAAAAAACACTACTTTCATCCAAGTTGCTTGGGGGGTTGCGGTGTGAGAGTGATATTTACAGAAGAAAGAAACGATATCTGCCGGCTGTGTTGGTTGTTCCTCGTCACATGACGTGCGGTGCATGCTGCAGCGTTCAAGAACTTGAACTATTTCTATCTTGGGGCACAAGCATTGCTTCCTGAAAAATAGGCTCTTGGGAACGCCTGCACGTGCTGCTGTTCTCACTTCTAAGCACGCCTGTCGTGCGTCTATATTGGCGACAAGGGATTTGACTCGGCACACACTATTGTCACAGCGTAAGAAAGCACTCTTTGAGGGCAAGTGTTTGTGAGCATCAGAGAATAAGCACAACCTGTTTGAGGATGCAGGCTTTGGCGAAATGAATGAATGCTCCAGTAAACATTGATGTTTAAAGCCTGTGTCTCTCGGGCCCATTCAAAACTAGTACTGTGACTTTCTATTCAGTGTGGAACCAGAACGTTAACAGCGATGGGTGACGGCACGGTCAGATCCAGCAGCTTCAATAGACGTCGCTACATTTCTGACAAAAATACATCGGACACAAAATCGTTCGACGGCTGAGCCGACTGGGTGTTTACATCATGATGCTTGGTGCTCACACGTAGTCAGAGTCGATGGACAATGTTTCCCTGATGTTGAATTTTTAAGTTATGCCGGCCATATTATCTTCCCGATGCATATTCCTAAAAATGCACAACAGGAATTGTATGAGGTCATCAGCAGGCACATGACAAACAAACTCGATGTATTTCTTTATTATAGCTGGTGATTTTATTCAAACATACCTCAAATTCCACCAGCATGTCAACATCTCCACCAGAGGAAATAATACACAGGACCATGTTTGCACGTATATTCCTGGCAGCTACAAAGCCCTCCCCCGCCCCCACTTTGGACAATCGGATCATATTTCCCTGTTGCTGCTGCCTACATAGTCCCAGCTAATTAAACGGGCTAAACCATCAGAAGAAACTCTGGTCTAAGAGTGAAGCCCCAGCTGTTCTTCAGGACTGCATCGAATGTACAGACATGTTCAGGGATGCCGCCACCCAGGAGAAAGACATCAATCTGGAGGAATATACATGGAATTGCATTTATATAGCACCGTTCTAGTCTTCTGACTCAAAGCACAGTAAACTACACTGTACAGTGTTTGGAGTGGAAGTGAAACCGATTGGAAAATTTGACACTCTGGGACGGAGTACCTCACTCTGCAGCTGGTTATTTGACTTCCTCATAAAACAGACCCCATCCGCCACTCTCCATATATAATATAGTTGTTTCTTGGGTTTTTTATGTGTTTTTCTCATGTTGTAAAATCTGCAATTTGTTGTGCAATACTGCTGTACAATGACAATAAAATAACCGTGTAACCTTTTTGGAAGATAGAGACATTAAACCAGCTAAAAACATGCTGAACACAGTTCCTGATAAGAGTGGCTCACACCTTGGGAAGACAGACACATGGTACAGTGAAAAGCAGGAGTATGTGGCTCTCAGTGCTTAAATTGAGGGGATATGCAAATAGAAGGAAAACCATTAGCATACACGAGACAAGCGGCTGTTTTCATAAGACAAGCAAGGGAAGCTCATATCTGGCAATCATCAGGGGAAAAAGGGAGAGAGCCAGAGAGATGGTGAATTGACCTTTTCCAGATGGTATAGCCTTTAATCTGTACTACAGAGTCCTGCAGGGGACACGCAGACTGGAGAAGTCTGATAAAGCAGGCTCAAATGCCACTGTGAATCTGCATTTCTATGCCTATATTAACAAAAAAGGGATACAAGTGCTTTGAAGTGGGTCCACTTGGAAAGGGCTGTGCTGATGTCTGTATTGGTCGAGTGTTGGGGAGGAACGGTTCACATATTCATTACTTACTGGATGCTGGCTGCACCTTTACCGACCATGAGCTCAGTTCTGGAGAAATATTATTGCTAGCTACAATATTTATTCTTACACTGTTGAACGGCATGCCGGGTACGCTCTCCTTCACATGCTACAATATTGACAGACACATTTGATTGAGCGCCCTCGTTTCTCAGGGATTAAGACGCTGGACAGTCATGTCTCTATCTACCATCACCATCTAATAAAGGCATAACACGCCCCAAAATGCTTTTCAAATGTTACATAAACAACTTAACAATAAACTAATGTATGATTAAATTAATGATTGAGAGACTAGGTCGAATGTCTGCCTTGTTCATGACGGCCAACAATCAATTCAATGGAAATCTATCAAAGATGCAACTTGTGAGAAACAGAAAACAATCGTCTTCCTCCACAACATTGCTCTCACTTCAACTCACCACTCCAGGAATTGTCAAATATCAGGTTTTCGGCAAGTGTCCTGTCATTACAGAGCGTTCATGTAATAGAAACCTCTGTCTAGCATGTCACGATTTATCCTCGCCAAAATAATTGTGATTCACATTTTCATCTTGATAATCATCAAAATATGCTTAAAACTCCTATAATGGCAGGAAAACCTACTGGAATCTAATGTTTTTATTGCATCCCATATAGGACACATGTTATTTATAGTGAAAAACAATCAAACAATCTTAAATAACATCATCTTTCATTTGACATCTTCTTATCAGGGCTGTCTAACATTCAGGAGAATACAGTAAAGTTCTTCTCCGTGTGATTACTGGATCTGGAACCAAAAATACCATAGAACTACTCGATCTGTAGAAAACGTGATAACCAATATCCATATTATGTTTATTATATTTCATGTGTGAAAAGGTCCTTTTTTTTTTTTTACACACTAAATAACCAAACTGTGAGCCAACATTACAGAAACGCACTGGCTGACTGCAGGTCGAACTATCCTCGTGTAGTATTTGATTCACTTGGAACCTGACCCAATGTTTCCTGACAACAATTTTACGCATAAACTTATTTGTAATATTTCAGTTTGTATTTGCAAAGGAAATGTTAACTCTGAACTCTAGTACTACAAACAGAAACCCAGAGCACATATTTTGTAAAAGTACAATGAACTGCTGCTTTGGGATGAAAGAAGTGACAGAGTTTATGTGCTTGTAATGAGAGGGAGGCCTGATATTTCACTGCCCCCTGCTGGACGAGGATCCAACTCCTCCAACGTCATTAAAAATGATATGAAAGCACAGCGCCGAACAATTACTGTTCAACACAATACAAATCTTTGAGCCATTGCAAATGCCATTCAGAAGTGTGTGGCAAGGATAGCGGCAGCATTAGGCTTTGCTGGAGCCAGAGCCAATGATTACAGCTGACATTTCACTCTAAAACTGTCATTAGTCACTTCCAAACCAGCCTGATGTGATAGCTGTAATATCTCTAAATTGCAGCAATTAGAAAAGGTTTGCCGGAGGGGCCTGAAAATGTTCTGTGCCGCTCAAAATGTCAACAATGGGACAATCTCATCAGTGCAAGGATGATGAAAATAAGCTTGTATTAATGTGTCAATAAAACAAAGTGTCCAATATGTGTCAGAGGAAGCGGCTGTGTTACACTTCTGAGCGTTTGAAAAGGTTTTGATATTCAGAGCATTAATATAGCAGTAAACAATTATTATCTATGTAAAGGTATAGAGGAGTAAACCTGAGCTCCCTCTGTGTTTCTCCTTGCTTTGTCGGCCGGATGCGTGCCTTTTAGTGCATGTGCGCTCTGCACTGCTCTCTTACAGTATAACAGCTGATAACAGTTGATGAAGTGTAGTGCCCCCCCCCTCAGGTGAACACTGATAGGGTCTTTGGGGAAATGTGTAATGTTAAACATCTCTCTAATGACACATAAGCCAGTCCCATCTTGACATTCCATCAATGTTCAAACAAACTTTCAATCTGGTTCCTTTATGGGGTGGAACATGGTAATGCTGATTTGTATTTTCATTTTGGGTTGAGGCGGAGAGAAGGTAAAGGAGCAAAGAGAAGTAGAGTGGGATGTTAACAGGGAGGAGAACCCACCCGTTTGATGGAGCTGCGAGTCTTCTCCTTCCACTGGTGGCTGCTCAGCTCCAGAGTGCAGTGTACATAGGTTTCTCTGTCATAGGAGCCCAGGATGAACAATCTGCAGGGACATAGAGACAACTGTGAGATTCTACAACGAAGACATTCAGAAGCACCAATTAAGTCTTTGCTTTGTGCTTCTTAAAAGGAGCAGTGTGTAGGATTTAGCTGCATCTAGTGGTGAGGTTGAGATTCTATCTGATTATTATAACTGCATACCCCTCTGCTCACCCAAGCGTGTAGAGAACTACGGTGGCCTTGAGGTAACGTAAAAACCCAAAAGGCTCATAGAGCCAGTGTTTGGTTTGTCCGTTCTGGGCTACTGTAGAAACATGACGGTGCAACACGACGGGCTCAGTGCAGAGGACCCGCTCCCGCTGTAGATATGACGGGCTCATTCTCAGGACACAAAAAACACTTAGTTTCGGGTGATTATCAACCAAAGAAAAAATATTTATGAATATTAGATTCCATTTCTGCCAATAAATCCCCTTAAATGCTACATACTGTTCCTTTAAATGTTTGGCCCTGAAGGCCCTGAGCATCGTCATTTCCTCTGCCCTCTTCTCACTGGTTTGACATGGAATCAGGATTCAGCAACATTTGACTGTTATACTTCAAAAAGTACTATTGCTTCAGTAGAACTAGAGTTTGACTTTGATTGTTGCCCATTTAGTAAATACAATTTATTAAATTAATATAACTAATAATAAAAAATGTTTTCATGGGCTTTAATGCCTTTGTAGTCATATGAAAAGCACTTTGATTTGACTTTCTGTTAAAAGGAACAAATAAACTTGTCTTAAACCTGTTTTTTTTAAGTATACTTATTCCCAAAGAAAGTTTGTTTGAATAATTTAAAATGAAACAATAAAACACTGCACTTTATATTAAGAAGAATCTAAATTGTAAAGCACTAGTCCTTAATCTAGAGACCACTCTAAACACTGCTGTGTTGTAATGAGACATGCAGTCGTAAAGAGGATCCGATCATATTTCACTCTTAACGCAACAACCTGAGGTTATAAAAGGCTTTATTGATCTTCATCCCCCGCAGCTTAAATCTGCCCCCGCATTATGTGAGAGGATTGATGACATTCTGCATCAATACAGGACATCATTCCTATTTATTGCTAATCCTCAGACATCACCTGCCACTGATTAGAGACATAAAGATCAGTTTACTGGCCATTGCTCATGCATCTCAGCACGTGGGAACTGCAGTAAAATGTCTTCTGTGGCTCTTGAGGAAGCAAATGTCTTCTGTGGGTCTTGAGGAAGCTTTGTAAAATCTGAGAAAATATTCGTGCTGCTGCTATGTCATCTCGTCATCGTTTAATCTGTCTCTTTAAGTCCAACAACTTTATGGAAGAGCAAAGCTAAATCACCATTTGTGGCCAAAAATGACCCAATTTGCATAACCAAAAGGTGCAACACCAGCTTTCCCCATCTGTGTTCTGTCAGAAGGTTACTTTATATTTTCATTATCTGTTCATCGGCAGAAATTGTGTTGGTTAATCAATTGCATGTTTGGTCTATAAAATATAAAAAGTACCCATCACAAGTTGAGAGCCAAGCTTGCAAGATTTTCTTTTTGAGATCTTTACATTGGAGAAGCTAGAATGAGCCAGCTTTTGACATTTGTGCTTGAAGAATGACTCTCAGAGTTACAATTACTTGATTTATAATTTTTTCTCTTGCTTTCTTATGTTGTCCACTCCCAGCAGTCACTCATTAATTCGCCGCTGTATTAATACTGTAGTTACAAAGGATAAAGCTGGACTTGAAGCAGTACACAGGACCTGCTTGTGTACTGTGACGCTGGAAAGAAAAGTTGATATATGGTTGGCTACTGCTGCCCCCTGCTGGGCAGAGGAGATCAATGCATCCAACACTGTGTGTCTCTGCAGACACCAACTAAAGACAATAAAGCCATACTTCAGCAATACTGTGATACCAGTACGATCACCTTCAGCGACATGATGCTGACTTACCTCAATAAGACTCTAACTACTTTAACTATTTCACATTTCCTGCTAAATGGGTGGATACTTGCCTCTGCTGGATATTTACGGCATACAACAGTAAACCTCTAACAATCACTCATTCAGCTGAGGTGTGATGATCTAACTGACCACTCAAACTGTTAGGCTAGGTGGAAAACAGGCTCCGAACTTGCTTATATAGAAGAAGGTGATGTAAGAGGGTAGGGGAAGAAGAGAGTCTGTACGATTTTAATGGGCAGGACATGAATTTTTAATGGGAGAGCCTGATCTGATCAACCACATCCAAGCATGATTCAACAGACACACACACTCTCATATAACAAAGCACACACAGGCACAACCCATATGTCTCTCAAAATTTTTAATCAGCATTTCCCCTCTGTAGAATTGATATGGGTGGCAGGTTCAATTAGATGTTTGTATTTTGTCATTTTCTCTTTGAAAAGTCTGCTTAGAAGTCCATTTTCAAATGCTGATTCAGTAAATCACATGTTACCTTGAGATCCAGTTCAGAAGACGCAGATCCAGAAGCAAAGATGCACCGATAGAGATACCAGATATCCGTCTGATACCGACTCAACTAGCTGGATCTGGTGTCTGTGACAATAAGCCGCTCTGGCATCGGATTCCATTGTTTTAATAAATAAACATTTGGTGCATTTATATCTTTGTATTTATTAGTTACATTGTATTTAACAAACTTAGGAAAGCAATGTTTAAGTCAAGTCTGATATAGCCTTCAATATCAAAGAATGCAGCTTATTAATTACCCAACAGCATCAGGTACAGGGTATTAGGGGAATAAGTGGCATGGTCATATTCACTCTCACCTCAAGATATGTGAATGAAAATGAGTTTGAAGAGTAGTTTGGAGCCAAACCCATGCAGTTTGACTGGAAAGCTGATACTCCTGTGGAGCTGAAGAGCCCAGTTGTATTTGTGTGATGATCGACTCCATTTCTAATAATACTTGAAGAAATCACAAAAATGTCAAAATGTTTTTGATACCAGACAGCATGTTTTTCCTCAAGGTTCTTTTTCTGGAAATTAATTTGCACGTCAGTATAGCTTTTTGAACAGGCTTTGTCATGAGTACTTTTACACAGAACGTGAATACTATGTGTTGAAATTGTGTAGTTTTTCCAGAAAGAGATTTTCTGGACTTTCATACCGTAAATAAAGACATCAACCCATCACATAGTGCAAATTGGAAATGTTCAAATTGTTCACGACTGCAGAACAACACAGAGGCTCCATAGTACAAACAAAGACCTTGACAAAGGCAGTGCAGAGTCGTTGCACTCCTCCCGATCGTACCTTTCACAATAAAAGCCCTAGACATATGCACTGCGTAATTGTTTACCAAAGGCAAATTCACTCAGAGCATTTTGCTAAGAGGAAAAGTTTAAGTTATACACTAATTTACCTCAAGCAGACTGCCAGAAGCAGATCTGGGTCACTAGGGTCTTGGTAGTTGGTCCTCTGCTTGCCCCGATATATTCAAACCTTTTATTGAAAACGTGTGGCACCTGTCGCAAATTTGCATCGCTGCCAGTGTGAATAGTTTCAAAGTTAATTTGCATTTTTGTATATTTGTCACGCCCCTGGCTTATAAAGGCCTTTGTTTGGTATTTTGGAGGGACCGTTGATCATTTTTATCAATTCTGAGGTGGTCAGAAATAGTTACATTCAGCAAATCTCTGTAAGAAATAGTATCAACCCCAAAATTGCTACAACAACTCAGGAGACATAAATGAGCAGGGGAATGGCCATCATATACCTCCATCATAATGTTCTAAGCGCTTATACACTCTAAACCAGGGGTCACTAATAGGCGGACCACGGTCCTGGTCCGTTGTATCCGGACCTGGACCTTCAACCGATAGATAATTGAGAATTATTACATTTTGACGTAGCGCTTCTATTTTAACCAGCACAGCTTTTCTAGTCTTTACGTCACTCATTCAGCGGTGCAGGAAACACACCGACCAATTACACACGCGCACGAGAGACCCAACAGTCTGAGAAGTACGTGAGTCAGAGAAGTTATTTCACATGAAGTTCTCCAAAAAGAGCAAGTGGACATCTTAACCAGAGCCTTTAACAAAGAATGGACAGGCTATAATATGTTCATTCAACCCAGTTTAAAACCAGTACGTCTCATATGTTCAGAGATCGTGGCGATTATTAAAAGCAGTAATGTGAAGCGCCACTACGAGACAAAGCACAAATCTTTTGAGCAAACTTACCATCTCACATCTGAAATGAAGGCACAGATAATAAATGATCTAGGAGCCCAATATGATCAGAATCCTGACACATTAACAGAGAGCAATAGAGCTGGTTTAATAACCACAGATAAAGTCCCTGCACACTAATTTCTCTTTTTAGAAGGATGAGGATAGTATAATATCGTAGCTTTTTTTATTGATATCACTTAACATCTGAATGAAATTAATATAAATCTGCAGGACAATTTAGTTAAGTCTTATTTTTTCTAAAATGAAGTACTTTATTTTAAGATGAACATTTTCAAAAGCTTTCGTTATGTAATCTATTATTTAATCCAGCCCTTATTTTACTTGAAACAAGAGGAAAAAATGATTTATTGTTAGATTATGTATTATTTATAATTCGTCCAGTTCAGTTTAAAAACTGACAATAAATATTGTTGAGATATCATTCAATAGAACTTTCTTTATTTGATTTGAGAGTCAGTTGTTGACTACATATGCAGATTAATACAACTGTTGGCTACTTCAATATATACCATGGGACTAAATCACAGCAGAAGTTAAACATTACTGTGATGTTCTGGACCTTTGCTGAGGAAATTCTCTTTAAATGGACCTCGCTGAATTTTAATTGAATACCCCTGCTCTAAATTGTCAACACTTGAATAAGCATCTGAACAAACAACAATGTTTATTACAGATTTATAAACAGAAAAAATTGACTGCTGCATCTCAAATCTTCAGGTTCACAATTTTCAGATAATGTACACCACTTCTATTTGGCATCTACTGTTGACCTGCTATCTCCTAGCTAACTCCCTGACCTCCGAAATAAACTAAAATGGCTCAATGGCGCTGGTGGTTTAGTGGGACAAAGAAATCAATCTATGCATTGCATTAGTTAAAAATGCACTGAATGTATATGCAGTAAAAACCAATGTGTAAAATATGTAATATTGAATTTTCAATTTGAGGGTTTTAAAGGAAAGTTTAACGGAGCTAAATGCTGTCCTTTGTTTGACAAGAAAACCCAACTTGTTTTGGGAAAAAGTTAAACCCAAGTAAACCGGTAAACAGGTGATAGTATGATGATTGGGTATGAAAGCGACATCCTCGAAAGGCTCAGTCGTTTACAAGCAAGGACGGGCGAGGTTCACCACACTGTGAAAACCGTGTGGGCCAATGGTACCAACTGTTAAAGAACAAAACGTGAGAACGTTTCTCAAATATGCAACCGCCAGAAGTAAGAAGCTAATGTTATGAACGACCTACACCATGGTCACGTGACTTCACGTGACTTCACGTCACCACTAAGCTAAAAGGTAGACGAGAGCCTGGTGGGAAGATGTTTAGTAATCTGATTAAGCCCCTTTTCTGACACATGTAAAAGCTTCTAAATTCACCAGAGGGGAATTCAGTGAAGTCATTTATTTCGTAGAACAAACTTTAAAGTTACTTGTGTTAACGGTACCACATAACTTATTTCATGCCGACTCAATTTGGGGTTTTAGGACTCATTCCTCTAGCTCTATACCAAGCCACATACTGCCTGTGTTACTACAGCGTACTATACTGGCCTGTTGAAGTGGTGCATTATGAAGTGCAGAATGAAAAACAACAGACCACAGACTGTTGAGCAACTGAGATAAAGCAAGATAAAGCAATAAAGCAAGAATCAGAAAGAATTTTGCTTTTTTCAAAACTTCAACAATTAGTGTCATCAGTTCCCAAATGCTTACCGAGTGTTGTTAAAAAAGTGGTGATGTAACACAGCGGCAAACACGTACTGCAGGCATCGAGTTCCAAATGAGTGTGTATTTACAAAAATACTAAATTTATCAGTTTGAACATGAAATATCTTGTCTTTGTACTATTTTCAATCGAACAATAAATTATAAATTTATTCTAAATAATAATAAAGCTGGGTTGTGGTATTGCGATGGGGGGGGGATTGTCATTTTGAAACAGTAAAAAGGCAAAATCGTAAGTAAACTATTGTCTAAAATATCACAGTGTGATGTAGCATTTCATTTTCCCAAACTGGAACAAAGGGGCCCCAGACTAAAACACATATCGGTATGTGGACAGCGGTGCCCCGATACATTCAGTCTGTGGGAGGTCTCACCTGCTACATTCATTGAGGGTGACTTTGAGTCGGCCTTCCACCAGCCTGCTGTCCTGGACGGACAGGTCTAAATCACAAGCCGAACCCAGCAGAGGCTGCACTTGGAACGGGAAGAAGGGCTTGTATCTGTAGAGAGAGAGAGACAGGAAACACCCTTTCAATTCAGGACCTCCACGATGGCACGGATACAAACTAGCTGAATCAGAAAAGAATCTCTTAACCCTTACATACTGTTCGGGTCAATTTTGACCCGCTTTGACATTTGACAGCAGTAACAAACACCCCAATGCCATTCTTTTAGCCTGAAATGTTATGATGGAGGGGTTCAGTACAGCATGGTTTTGCCTTTCCGTGCACATCCAACATTTTCTCACTAACCAAACACAGATGAGAGGAGAAAATGGAAAACTTTGAAGAGCTTTGAGAATGTCAGTTGATTGTTGTCAACTGATCGGCCGATCAGTTTCATATATATGGTCCATTTTTGCAGGTCACATTTATTTTATGCAAATAACCCCTATAGATGACAATAACAAAGTAACAGGTTGACATTCAGAAGTTTGAACACTATATACTGACTTTAGAATGGTTGATATTATTTAGGGGGGGAAAACAAGTTACTCTGGAGCCTTGCCGTCACTATACTTGATCGGAATCAGCTAAAATCGAGAGGTATAACCGCGGCTTTATTGTCCAAGAGGTCATAGTGTGTGTCATGGATGAAGAATTTTTGTAGGCCAACCCAGAAGTTAGCATCACCCTGGTTCCCTTGACGAAAGGCCAACGGGATGCTCTGTGGAAAACAAACGTTTCAGATACAAGAAGTCAAATGTTGGCACTCGATGAACAAGATGTAATTAGATTTGAGAAACCTGTCCACCGGCTTTGAACAGTGTGAACCCACACACAGTGTGGAAGGCACCAGCACTGGTTTGCGGTTATTTGTGAAGAATGTAACGTGTAGGCGGGGTCACAGTGAATGCTGGCCACACTGTGACTACTTCTGCAGGGTGTGGTGCCCGGTGGACAACTTTGTGTTAATGAATACAGTCATTGTAATGTAAACATGATGTCTGAGGGCACACACCCGTCCTTTGCTATTTTGGGCTCTTTGAGCTACTGTTGTTTGCCTGAGGCTCTCACTGTTCTAAATAGTCGACTTTGTTCAGGCAAATTATCCACATCACTGGTGAAACTGATGTTACAGTCCGTCCATTCTAATACTCTGGTGGCCACAAACACAGTCACGGTTTTGTAAACCAAAAGCGGGTCAATTCTCACGCATAAGATAGAACCTCTTAGCATGTCCTCTGTTGACGCGAGTATCCTTCTCTGTTGACCAGACCCAGACAAACAATGGCCATACTACTGCGTGCGAACCACCGATCTTCCAATTAGAGGACAACCCGCTGTACCTCTGAGCCACAGCCGCTGAAAACATTGGCAAAGTTCTCCTTGATTCAATCACTAAGACCTCAGCCAGTTTTGGAAATTAAAAAGAAGTATTTTTTCCACTGATATCCAAACACACTTTCCATATTGCTCTGTTAGCTACTACAATCCACCCAGACTCTCCTTTGATTGGATGTATTTTAGTAAACTTGGTAGAGAGCAGACGTTTGAAGAGCAGTGTGAGGAGAAGGGCTGAAGCTGGAGCGCAGTAACAAGCACACAGTTTGAGCAGAAGCTGAGCAGATCAGAGCGCAAGCAGTGGCTATTTCAGTGGGAGGACAGAGTTTTGATGGAAGCATTACAAAATCTAAAGGTGAAACTAATGAGTCATGCTTTCTAATATAAAGAGCAGGCTCTTAAGATAGCAAAAAAGCTCCATGTGAGTGCAGGATGAGTCATCGAACATTTAAAACCATTTTACAGGAGAAAAGACACCGATACTGACTTTTTTCATTTCACTGGGTCTTTATAGCAGACATTGTACCACTGAATGTTAAAAGCAGCAGGAGACGTACAAATCACTTGTATAGAGGTAATGGATTAAGTATTGGGCCAAACAGTGTCTAACACTTCTATAAGAACAATGTGTACTTGGCCACAATTAATGAGAAATATGACCAGTGAACTGAGATGAGTTCAAACAGAATGACCCGCAGGAACAGATCAGAAGTCTTAGTCAAAATGACGAGCATTAAAAAGTGGCTTCTTGGCACAGCATGCAATCTAAAAGGTGAGTGTGAAGTAGTGGAAGGATAACTTCTAGACTCTCTGTGTCATGTGGCCTCTAGGGAAAACAAGTGCTCCTAATCACCTTTAGCATCTACTCGAAGTTGCATTTGAAACCTATTGATCTGATTTTTAGCACTTTCTAAATAAAAATAGAGTTTGTATCCATTGATCAAAAAGTATCCATGTGCAGTAATATAGAAAACGGAGAATGCAATAAATTTAGATTCATTGAGATGCATCGCAAATCGTTGACAGGTGAATTGTAATTGCATCGTGGGTATGGTTCTATATAGAGGTGGGAATTTGAAGAACTCACTTCCTCATTGATTTTACACTTTCTGGACCCCTTGAAGGAAAAGGTAGTAGATCTGAGACATTTAGCAGCACATCCATAATATGCATAAATAGCTCAATTGTGGTCTGTTGTTGGAATTTGCGTATATACACATACAAATATATACAAGTATATACTAAGAATAAGAACAGATCTGGGTAGAATTGTACCAGAACAGAAATCTTCATATAATTCCTTCAGACTTGTTTTCTCTCAATCATAACATATTGAGGACACAAAATCCACTGACTTTGTTTTTGGTCAATTCATCATTAGACTTTTAAAACATCAACATGCATCATAATTAGCCATCTAACCGATTTACCAGCCCTAATCCAAAGATCTGCAATCAATATTACTAAAGTCATTTCCCTGTGTCACCGTTCACTTTCCTTTCTTGAAAAAACAGATTCAGGTGGCATTCCATTCCATCTAAGGAATCTGGTGGACCCAACTCACTGGATCAGTGAATCTTAGACTTACTTATAAACTCTGTTAACCTAACATGTCTTGACATTGTGGGGCAATCTCCATCGCCCAGAAAGAACCCACTGACGCCGACACGGGGAGAACATGTAAACTCCACACAGGAGGGCCTTCCTGTTAGGTGACTGTGCTAGCCACAGCACCAGCGTGCCAACGAGATGGAATGCAGGGTATCCTCTACCCACAGAAGTGTAGCACCCCAGCCTACACCTCTGCGGTCTGGAGGTCTTTGGCATTCCATTCCATCTAAGGAATCTCTGGTGGACCCAACTCACTGGATCAGTGAATCTTAGACCTACTTATAAACTCAACCTAACATGTCTTGACATTGTGGGGGAATCTCCATCGCCCAGATAGAACCCACTGACGCCGACACAGGGAGAACATGTAAACTCCACACAGGAGGGCCTTCCTGTGAGGTGACTGTGCTAGCCACAGCACCAGCGTGCCAACGAGATGGAATGCAGGGTATCCTCTACCCACAGAAGTGTAGCACCCCAGCCTACACCTCTGCGGTCTGGAGGTCTTTGGCATTCCATTCCATCTAAGGAATCTCTGGTGGACCCAACTCACTGGATCAGTGAATCTTAGACCTACTTATAAACTCAACCTAACATGTCTTGACATTGTGGGGGAATCTCCATCGCCCAGATAGAACCCACTGACGCCGACACAGGGAGAACATGTAAACTCCACACAGGAGGGCCTTCCTGTGAGGTGACTGTGCTAGCCACAGCACCAGCGTGACAACGAGATGGAATGCAGGGTATCCTCTACCCACAGAGGTGAAGCACCCTGGCCTACACCTCTGCGGTCTGGAGGTCTTTGGCAT
Source organism: Anarhichas minor (assembly GCF_050575085.1). Classification (NCBI taxonomy): domain Eukaryota; kingdom Metazoa; phylum Chordata; class Actinopteri; order Perciformes; family Anarhichadidae; genus Anarhichas; species Anarhichas minor. The sequence goes on from NW_027466504.1 coordinate 1,434,115, forward strand.
TCCATTCCATCTAAGGAATCTCTGGTGGACCCAACTCACTGGATCAGTGAATCTTAGACCTACTTATAAACTCAACCTAACATGTCTTGACATTGTGGGGGAATCTTCATCGCCCAGATAGAACCCACTGACGCCGACACGGGGAGAACATGTAAACTCCACACAGGAGGGCCTTCCTGTTAGGTGACTGTGCTAGCCACAGCACCAGCGTGCCAACGAGATGGAATGCAGGGTATCCTCTACCCACAGAAGTGTAGCACCCCGGCCTACACCTCTGCGGTCTGGAGGTCTGTGGCATTCCATTCCATCTAAGGAATAGTTTTAACGTTAACCATCGCAATGTAAAGAAAGTTTTAACGTTAACCATCGCAGTGTAAATAAATCGAAAAGTTATATTTGCTTCCTTGTTTCTTTCGTGCTGATCTGAACTGTGACTTATCTGATCCGTTGCTCCACTAGTCGACTGTTTCAAGTAGTATTTTTCCATCCATCATCTGTAACCTCTTATCCTATTCTAGGTTACGTGGGGGCTGGAGCCGAAGGCAGGTTTCTGGAGGTCCGGGTTATTCCTAATGAATCTCTGGTGGACCCAACTCACTGGATCAGTGAATCTTAGACCTACTTATAAACTGTTTTCTGATCCTTGACATCAAAGGACATCGCCTTTAATGTGCACAAACATTCTCTGTGATCCGTTACTATGGAAACGGTGACATCATCTACGGTGACATCCAAGCTACATTTGGAATGTGAACTGATGAAATCATTAGTGATGTAATGGAACGTTCCACACCCATCTGAACCTCAGATCAATGATGTAGCTGTATCTCAATTCAGGGCCCAGCATATCCCAAGATGCATTGGGTGCTGATGAAAATTTTATTTGAACCAACATGGCGGCGATTGATGCAAGAGCTGGAGAAGCGGCAGCTTTCATTTTTAAATGTAAGTATTGGGTTTCAACTCACTCGAATGTCATCGATACTAATGTTAAAGAAAAATAAGCGATCTTATAACATCACATGTATGTTAAAGTGATCGGTTAAGTTACGTGACGTTGGTAACTGACAAGCTAACTAACGTTAGCCGCTGCGTTATTACCGCCAGCATCCGACCGTAGTTATTTAGCCTTGTAAAGTAACTTTTAATGCCTCACTTTCAAACCTCAGAGGTTGAATAATATCTTACTGAGATTGTGATGATTTTACAGATCATTTCTACTTCATATCATGTACATAACCGGACCAACGTGAGCTCAGGTAGACAGGTTGTGAACCTGAAATATCACTTGAATTCCGGTAACGTTAAGATTAATTACACGAATACACTGAATTTGAGTATTTTGCTAATTCTGTTCTTGTTGTGTTACAGGGAGCCAGGAGCTGAGGGGGGAGAACGATGGACAAAAATGTTCTTGCTGACCACAAAACCTCTGACGCTGTTCAGGGGGTCATGCTTCCAAATCACTGGATCATAAATCAGACAGATTATAAAAACTGAAAAGCACACAAATACCAGAAATGTGGAAATAGAGGCAGAGATAATATTTCTCATTACAGTTCCATTGAAAGAGCCACTTTGCTCAAATACAACTGAATGAAACATACCAGTTTGTTATGTCTACAGTTGCTTTACACAATCTGTTTATGAGTATCCCGCTGACAATAAACAATACAGTCTGCAGCTCTAAACTGTTTTACTTTACCAGTGTTGGTTCACCACACAAGCAGTATTTACTGTATATCTACAGTATATTTCTGTAGGGGTGGGAATCACCAGAGATCCCGTGATACGATATTATCACGATACTGCGATATTCTGAGTATTGCGATAACATAGGCCTATATTGCGATTTATTACTTTTTTCAACTTCAAATTATGTCCCCAAAGGAAAACTGTGTCAACATGTTTTATCGAATAAGATAAAGTTTTCAGTCTGTTCATCTCACTTCAATCATTTTTGAAAAATAGGATTGTCAAGCAGACAGACTGACCAACAATGTCATAAATGTTGCATAAACCTGACAAACTGAACTGTTTGTATTACTACATAGTCCAACTTAACTAAATGCAAACGTGTGGACTCAGTATATGAACTATAACTTATATAAGTAGGATATAAGAGTTATATAACTCAGTATAACTTGCGATGCGTGGACGTCAAGGGCAGAGAGACGGTTATGCGCTGCACTCTCCCCATGAGCCTGGCTACTGTTGGCAGATTTAACCCCGTTGTGAGGCCAGATTGATAGTGTGAGCGAAACACTTCACATGCAGGTATCCCGCTAACTGACCGGCAACGCCCACGTTAGAAGCGTTGTCAGTTACAACCACCAGGTTTTTGTCGGCAATCCCCCATTCTTGTGCTGCACAAGTCCATTAACCAGTCAATCAAAATGAAATCAATCTGCAACTATTTAGATAATTGATTAATTGTTTATGTAAATCTTCAAGAAAAAATGCCGAAGATGATTTAGTTCAAGGTTCTCAAATATGAGAATGCTTTTCCTTGTTTTACATATGAACTGTTTAACTTCCTAACATGAACTCTAAGCACATTATTATACGTCATTAAAACTACTGATTTGTTTTAGTCAATACAAATACAATCTTTTATTTCTTTATAGATTCAGATTCAGATGAGGGGCTGGGGGGGGGGCTGATATAGGACATCTGGCCGTGTGGTAGACTTAACTGGCACTATTTGCCGTGACACTGCAAAAAGAGGTGAAAGAGCATTAAAGAGCAGTTAATGGATGTTTTTAAACCATAGTACTCCTTCCAGCTCCAGGCTATTACAGTAGTGTTGTTCTACAAACCTCATCATCTCTGGCTCCTGGGCCGTCAGCCAAAACAAGAGCTGAACTACAGTGACAGTCCAATCAATGCACCAGTCTCCTTCCGTCTTTGGGACAAACTGAGAGGCTGCAATCAAATTAGTAAGCGACAGCAGATTAGAGTTGGGTCGATTTCTGTCCGGTTCGGACTGGTGTACGAGCTTAAACTGGTTTGATTTTATGCAAACTGGCTGAGCCAGCATTCATGATTATGACACGTTCTGGCAAATTAAAAATATTGTTGATCAACTCTGACACGGTATGAGCACCAAGCATCACCAATAGGGCTGTCAAAATTGGCCAAAAATGACATTAAAATATTTGTAGATACATTTTAGAATAATTTCATGCCACTGTGGCTTAACTAGTTGTCAAATGCCTGGTTTCTATTTATTCCTGTCGCTCTATTTGAAAGCGCTGTGATGGACGAGGAACAGCTGATTCCTTGTTTCCTACTTGTAGTTGGCTATATTGTATGTCATTTCCAGTAAATATAACGGTAGAAAACGTGGGTATTTTGTGTAGAAAGTACAGGCGTCAGAAGACAGCGAGTACTGCTCACCCATCTTTTATGTGGTTACGTCTCCAGTCGTATCTGGAGCACAGCTGATAGGTACGTGGTTTATTTACATGACGTGAAACAACTACAAACAGCGGCAGCATTATTAGTGTTATAAATGAGTCTGATAAACACATTTTGAGTAAAGAAAAGTTCATTTGTAACATTATACTATATCCAGCATCCAAAATGAGCTGCAGCAGTCATGTGGCGGCTCTCAAGCTCCACCCCCGCTGCTACACAGAACATTTTGCGTGTCCAATTTTGTACCAGATTTGCCAAAGCACTCCTTTAGGTCCCCAGCAATACGTCAAATGTGAAGTAGATCAGATGAACGGTTCTCGAGACATGTGAAGAACACACACGCACACACACACACACATTCTAATAAACAGAGCACGGCTTTCCCTTCCATACTGTGCTACATTCCTGCTGATGTAAAAATAGTTGCATCAAAATAAGACGGGTCTTTTTTCAAAGTGCATCTCCAGGAAGCAAAAAAATATTGTAACAAAACCTTTTACCAAAAATGAAATCAACAGAGCACTGTTGTGCTACATTCATGCTAACTTAGGAGATTTAGAGAGCATTGAGTAATACACAGTACATCACTCTTCTACTCTGCAGCTGCAACATTCAGGAAAGTTTTCCCCGGCTGTAGGGTGCATGCGCGCAGTGGGCAAGACAGCTCCCCAGAGGTGAAGCCAAAACATCTGGACTGTGCCCTGAAGCACTTACTATGAGAGGAGCACACATTTTAAACAATATCGTAGCCGATCTCTACCGTTTAATTGTGGGAAGCCAAAATTGTGAATGCGATGAATATTCTATTAATTGTGCGGCCCTAGAAGCTAGCACACGCACAAGCCGTATCCCAGGCTCCTCTGCTCTCGTCTCATCTAAGCTTCTGCAATGCAGCTTCCGGATGAACACAAAACAAATTAATGGAGCTGGAATGATGATTAGGGCAAAATAAGGCCATCCCAGATTAGGCTTTCAGCATCGTATTCCCCATAGCTGAGGTTGGGATTCTACGTGGGTGCTGTAATGCCTGGATTACCTCCAGTGGGCCGCGGTCCCAGCCCTGCCCTCCACAGAACTACCATCTGTGCCACTCAACAAATCCCAAGGTCCAGTGCTCATTCTCTGAGGCTGCTCTTCATTACATCATCTCATCACGCTCACTCACTCTGCATGGTTGTGGGTGATACACACTCACACACGTTTAGAGTTCTTCCGTTTGCTGCAGTTCTCTCCCAGACAACTCAAGGGTAATAAATAAGCATTTAATAAGGCAACACGGATGCTTGAAGGAGGTTTTTTTAAATATAGGACATCAGTGTCAAAGGTCAGTTATAATTGAGGCGAGTAACAAGGTTTCCTGTAGTGTTTCACCGTATAGTGGGGGCACGCCGCCTCATCGGCGATAAAGAATCCCTCCACTAATGTCACAAGAAACTATTACATTTTCTGAAATACAACTTTAAGTTCAGGGGAAAACAAGCAGAGGCCCTTCATCCCACAGTAGAAGATCACATATTCAATGTTTGAGGAGACCGTTCAGTAACTATAGAGATGATTACTTAAGAAGATCAACGAGGTTGTTGCATTATTCAAGCATTGTGCTAACGTTAGCTACTCAAGGAAAAGGTCCTCAAACTATAGTTGTCGAGCTACATCCTGTCCGTCACTTCTTTTACACATTCAATTCAGTTCTATTTGTGTAGCCCAACATCACAGATCACAAATTGTCCTCAGAGGGCTTTACAATCTGTACAACATACGACATCCTGTGACCCCCGCACTGGGAAATGAAAAGGAAGAAACCTCCAGGACATCAACAGACCTTCTCTCAGGGTGGACAGAAGTGCAATAGCTGTAATTTGTTCGGATGAACAACATAATAAAAATGACTACATAGTCGATCTATATGACTGACATATAGCAGTAATAATAGCAGAAAGTATAGTATAAAAATGATTACCACTCCAATAACAGCAGCGGTGGACAGACTAGAATGATAATGATAAGCAGTGATAGTAACAGTAATGTTCAGTGTTCCTTGTTATTGTAAATGAGTAAAATTAGATTAATAATGATTTGGCTACAATTTTTTTTTATTTGTACACATCATTTAATGTAGCGTTATATAAACTGTAGCTATTTGGGTCATATTTGTTGTTGTTTTTTCAGACTGTCTCACTATAACACACTCATGGAATCTCCTTCATAACAAATACTCACAAATGTTTGTGTACTGTAACAGATCTAAGCTGCCAGTCTACCTGTGTGTGAGCAGCTTTGTGCAGTCATCTGGCAGCACTTTAGTAGTAGACTGAACATTATTCACAACCAAAGATCAACTCACAGCTGCACTTGGAACAAACCAAGGACCACGGTAACGGACTTACTCAACATGCTACTCCCATGTTATTCATGGATACTTGTTTATGTTTATTGAAACCGTTTGTGCCCCCACCGTCCCCAGCAGCACTCTGGGATGTACCCTAATGATGCATAGACAGTATTAAGAGCATGTACTCATGTTGTAATAATACTGGCCTCTGAAGGTCCTGAGCTCCCGTCTCTCCCTCACACTGTCAATGCTTTATAGAACATGTAGAAACATCGGAACATGTTGGTGAAACATGTTCCGTAAAACTTTTACTTTTACTGAATCAATGAATAAATTATGAAAAATATTTGATTAATCTGCCCATCAGTTAAGTATTTAAAAGTTGCCACACCATATGCACCTGTAATATTAATGTGATATATACAATACTGCATCAATAATTATTATCAAGCAATAGTACTACTAAGTACATTTTTATTCTAATACTTTTGTAATTTCAGTTAAGTAAGATTTTGAATGCAGGACTTTTACTTTCACCAGTGTGTGTCCACTGTGGTGCTTTGGGTTGTGTGTAGCATGTCATCTCTTTTTGATTTGAACCTGTGCTTTCTTTGTGAGGTGCTTTGATATTTTTGATAGGCGTGACTCAATAGTTTCATATGTTTGGCCCAACACAATTCCATGGCTGGAAAAGAAAAGTAATGGAATGTATGATGATAAGGAAGAGCTCCTGTGCCTCGAATGAATACGGTGGTTGTTGGTGGTGCGACAGGATGTGAGGTTCTTCTCTTGGCTCTGATGTCCAATCAAACTTCTGCGGCGTGTGGTCACATTTTTCAGGAGGCAATGTATCACTCGGCATCGACTTAGCGCGCGGCTAATTCACCAGTGTTAGCGTCCTTTTGGCGGCTCTGGTGAAGATAAAGCTAAAGTAAATCATTAAAACCATATTTGGTAGAAAGGATAAGACGTTAGACTTTAGTTTTACACCATTAAATTAACTATTGTATATTCACAGAACGCGGTGGTTGTTAGGCTGGCTTAGATCTAACCGGACGTACATCACCTCCAACTTCTGCATAGAGCCTACTGACTGATCTAATGTCAGTGTAGCACATCGTAATGTCATGAAAAAGAAAACCGAGTTTTTTCTGGACAACACGAGGACCTAGTATCTTAAGTTTCCGTTTAGTTTAGCTTTCTCTCTCATAAAAACGTTCTACTTCCCTTTTCTCTCTGTCTTCTGTTAGTCTCACTTCTTTAAACTGAATTCCCATCCCAACAAAATATGTTCTAAAACATGTGATATATTTCATCATCTACCGAAATGTTGCTTGAAATGTTTCGATCATCTGTTGAAATGTGACTGTAAAGACAAGTATCTCTGTTCAGGCAAGTCATAAAAAGATCTGCATTTAAAAAGGAACTGAAAGTTTTCTCATGAAAACAAAACAGTAAATTACACAAAAAAACCTCAATCCGAGGTCCATATAGTAGCTTCTTTCCAGAGCTTTCAACTGCATCTCACAGTCTTCAGTATCTACATCCGCAGAAGAAGACTGTGAGGTATAGTTGAAAGTTCTGAAGAAGAAAACGTCAATAAGTGGACTGTGAGTTAACATCATTTTTGGGTCACACTACCAGTTCCAAGGTCAATAATTAGCTTTCAATCTCCACAAACATGGACACAAAGAAAAAAAAATGGAAATCTGATCGACAGTTTCCATGACATCTGGACAAACTTGTGAGCTGAAGAAGATCATTGTAATACACTCGAAAGCTCCAGAGCAGATTGGACCTTGTGGTGAGATTGATTTGTGAAGAAAGATCAGGTTTAGACGTCCTGTTGATTCCATTACCCAGGTCCTCCTCCTCATACACCCACAGTTAAAGGACAAATATGATCTATGCCATGTTGCCCTATTAAATACTAATTCTAACTGTAGGGAGGCAGAGCAGCTCTAGTGACAGTTCAGACAACAAAGAATAAAGTCAGAAATCCTTCATTTTTACTTATTTTCCAATCAAATTAAGCAGTACTTTAGTTTTTCAAAGGTTTTGCTATTTGACATCGACCATTGTTCTGACAACTTGAGCTGCTCTCTCTGGATGAACTACCAGTGGAATAAAAGTGTGAAATGGGTCATGAGTTTCTTAAATGTCATTTGCAATAATGTACGCACTTGAAGCTGACTCAATGAACCCACTTTTGTACTTTGTTTCAGACAAATACACTTCCAATTGTGCCTCTTGCTCCTCATTCTATAAGATGGGGAAATGCTATTAATGTAATATGATGTTATTGTTACCACCAGTGGTATGGTTTTAGAGAAAAGTAGAAACCAGTTCATAGTTCATGTAATCCATTGTAATAGCCCTGAACCCGCATGAGAGAAAAAGACACTTCATATTTATTTGGCAGTCATTTTACACATTGAATCTTCTCTCAAAGAAACAGGTCATTGGTTTATGTTGTATGCCAACATAAACCCGTCAATGCACTATAGAATGATTACTACTATTATCATTATTCTATTCAGGCCTTATCTCCTTATCCTTAATAATGGAGGTGTTTGTTTGCTTTTGAAATCACTCTGGTCTATTTTAACAGCTGTAGTAGGCCTCTGTGGGTTTAACGTTTGGCGAGGACTTTCTTCAGCCCACATTGCTGTAGAGTGATCACATAAACAGTGTTTGCTGTAGCCTACCTGATCTTGTAGTTCGGTAAGGTGTGTTTCTTTTTGATCACCCGTTTCAGCTGGTTCACTATGATGGAGGTGAGCTGAGGCAGCGGCCTTCCCTCAAACTGGGACTTCACCTCAAAGTCCACCAGCGGGTCCTCGAGGAAGGAGAAGGACCAATGGGAGAAGGGCATGCGCGTGAACTGCAGCCTCAGTCTACCCACCACGCGTCTCATCTTGACGAACAGGTAGGCAGACTTCCCAAACACCAGCTCGACGTCGATGGCGAGGTGAAAGCCGCCATTGTATTCGATGTCCACCTCGAAGTCGAGTTCCTCGGGCATGCCGTCCTCGTTCAGGTGCACCGGCTTCATAAGTTTGGCCGTTTTAAAGACCGGCAGAGAATTGCCCAGGGAGATATCCCTGAGACTGAGACCCTCCAGGAGCCGACCTGCCGTCTTGGTCTGCAGCAGCTCCTCAAACTCCACCTTGATCTTTTTGGTGAGCCAGTGTCTGACTGCAGGTGTGTCTCGGAGCTCTCGGAATAGGAACAGAAATATAGCATTTAGGAAATTGCACGTTTCGGGTCTGGCCGCATCAGCGGGCTCGCTGACAGAAGGCGGTGGCGGCTGTTGTTTGGGGCTGCCGCTGCTGACAGCGGTTTCCTGCTGCCTCGCGGAGGCGGCCTCTTGCTGTTTAGTTGCGCTAACGTTCGATGCCGTGCTGTCCTGCTGCTGCTGGCCTGGTTCGGCATGTTGGGTATTAAAGTAATCCTTCAGTGCGTTCTCAGGCACTACTTTGACATACTGCACTGTCCTGCCTATGGGCTCGGGGCTTCTCCGGTATATCAACAGAAACTGTAATATCAACGTAACGACCGCTCCGGAGAACGCAGAAATCAATATTACGTAAATCATGTCGAGCGGCTGCCGTCCCGAGGAAAACGCGTTTTCATAATCAAAGGTTTAGCCGCGTTAACAAAGCAAGTTCCACCTGGTCGCTCTCAAAGCTGCCATATCATCTGCTTCTTTCCTGAGCTTCAGGCTCTTCACCTGATTGGACGAACGGATTACGTCGCTCTGCGTAATGACGGAGGTAGAATGTGTTTCTTTAGATGCGTTCATGGTATGTCGGATTTACCAGCTGTCCGCAAGGAAGACCGGTTTGAGTTGACCTTATCCAGCAGGATACGTCATCCGTTTTCTCCAACTTGCCAAACGTGTGTGACCACAAGCGACTAATACTAATACTGCAGCAACTCTGTCCGATGTTCTCTAAGATGGCGTTATACAAGAGTAGAATTCATATGGGGAAAAAACGCATTTTTGTCGCACGTTAAATGTTTCCTGGATTAAAAAGAGAGCTATGAGCATGTGTCACCATATTACTGCAAATTAGCTGATTTTAATTGTTTTAACTGTTTGAATGTTTTTTCTCTCGCTATTATTGCATTTAAAGTCATTCCATTCCATCTAACCACATATTGTCAAATCAGGAAACGTCCTCGCTATTGTGAAATACTAATGTATGACATTTAAACAAGAAACATACAAAAATGTGATGAGCTTGTATGTTGTTATGTGAAAGATCTATGTTTATAATGGAGACAAGAACAAGTCAATGCTCAAACAGGAAACATTACAGCCTGCATTGGCTTTGGACAGGGTAAAAGTGTCTTATCCCCCTAAATCAATACACACACACACACACACCTCTGAACATAATGGTCCCTTATTATTTTTACTTTAATGCCTCAGTTTTACCTAAACATGTCACCATGAATCGAGTAGCAACATTTAGAGGTTGCCTTATAAATCTAAAAGGTAAATGAACAATAAACCACATAGGGCAATAAACAAAAAAACATGCATTGCTCTCTGTGGGTTCAATTTTGCAAGTATTTTACAATTGTTATAAAACAATATTTTCCATCATGTATCAACTAAATGGCTTGTTCACTGGCAGTGAAACTTTGCCCATGTCCATTCACAACAAGGACATAATAAAGTTGTCCAGGCCACACCAGTTGAGCCCTGTTTAGACCTCAAAGGTCATATCTTGTATCTAAATACACCTGCGTCACCTGACACGTCCCGCATCTTAAAGGGGAATTATACCATTTCTCGACCTGACCTTTAGAGTCAATTTTGGATCAATAGGTAAACATAGTAGAATAGCCACCATTACTTTAGAGGACATTTTACAGTCAGCCAGAAGAAAATGTGACCTTAATGTATGTAACAACCAGCAGCTTTTGGAGGCAGTCACATGCACAGACTTTTTATTACAATCAAATGTAAAAAGAGGAACCTCTTTTGGGGATAGAGAATGGTCATGCAGGCCTCACAGATGTCTCTCTGGTGTGATATTAGGACAAAAATTAAGCAGGGAAGTATTGCATTAGAGCACCAAGTCCAGCACTTTTTTTGGAAACTTGGGGGCAGCAGGTTCATAAAACATCTGTGAAAATCTGTGAAAAATGTTCGTCTGAAGAAACCGGATGTTGTCTCATGTTAATCTTTCAGCTAACTTTCAAAGTCCTTCGCTGGCTGGCTGTGCCGTTTAAATGCGTTTACCATGAATTTCAGCATATAGGTGCACTCAAATTACTGACTATAGGATGTTTGCTGGCTTTTATCCCACTGTTCTTGTCATCCTCTTGTTGTTATGTCTATGTATTGTCTCTTGTCTTTCAATTAAAAAAAAAAAAAAAAAAAATTATAATAAATAAAAAAATGCGTTAACGAGCGATAAAATAATTGTTGGCGTTAATTAATGAATGCGTTAACGCGAAATTAACGCGTTAACTTGCCCAGCACTAATATATATATATATATATATATATATATATATGGTTTGTGACTGAGGGAAAGAAAGTCAGTTGAATTTGATGAAAGGGGAAAGAAACTTTTCAAAACGTCTTACCTTTGTATTTACAAGTAGCTCACAGATGACTCTCTTTCGAAGAAAAATAGATCTTTAAAACAAGATTTTTGGGCATTTCTATTTTCACATCTTCTATTATGACATGTAACTTTACTTTATAAAGACAAGGACGCTGTTTTGACTTGAACTGACCAGCTGGTGGCGCTGGATGCAAGTCTAGGAATGACCAAAGTCATACTCTGGGGAACACTAAAGTTCCAAATCTCATGGCAATACATTCAGTTTTTGTAGATATATTTATGGCCACAAGTATCTGGACAATAACGTTACACTCTGAATCAAAGTGGCGTGGCTGAAACATGTGCATTGTCAGAACTGCTATTGGATTGAATGGTTCAAAGCTGCACTTCAAGCTGCGAGAAGGTGTGCAGCGCTTTTACGTATTCGCCTATTAACGACTTTCGAAATGAATATTATTACATTTCCGAGGGGACTTTGAATGCGGCATTGGTCCTTGTGGGCTACCTTTTCATCACCAAGGTGTTTCATTGGTGTGAGCTGCCGCCGCTGGGCTGCTGTCGGCGCGTGTTCTGACTTCCGACTGAAGGATTACAGTTAGTTTTGAACCTGTTAACGTTACATACGGACTTTATATCTTACCTTGATACATCCCGCTGCATGGCTGACGTCATAGATTCAACAATGAGCAGTCTGAGGGCGTTTAAGGAACCATTTGGTAAGTCAGATATTTCAGTGTCTTCATAGACTCACTATCTATATTCGGTAGTTTAAACATACAGTATGTTACAGTGTTAACTATTTTATTCAACTCCGCTTTTCATTTGTTTTACATCATCTTAATGAACGTTGAAAACTGTAGGCTAACATTGAGACCTATGAAGTGGATCCTGTCATGCTGTATGTCGTATTGTCTTTTTATAAAATACAAATCATATTTCACCATTTGATTTTACCATTTTAAATATTTAATTTTATTAGCTTAATTGATATATATTTGTAACATTATATTTCGTTAGTTTGAGGGAAAACAGTAGGTGTTTCCTGTTTCGCCATCTGCAACCACAACCATGAAAGTTTCCACAGTGTAAAAATTCCCTCACTGTAATAATAATAATATACCATGTGGTGATAAAGGTGGGTCGATAAAGAGTTTGTAGGTGTGCATAAAAAGTCCATGGTTCCCCCTGCACTCAGCCCACCACAGACATTTCTGACTAGTCATCAAATTATTTGGTGATATCAAATTCTGATGCACATGTACGTTATTTGCACAAAGCTACAGTACTGTTGTAGTGTTTGTATACACCCACAAACAACTGAATGTGCCTGTTCAGAAGATAGCTGTATGCACGGACTGTGTGTGGAGACCATTGTATCAATCACACAATCACACAGCTCTTCCATACTGCCAATTATGTCATTGTTTTGGAAAATATTAAATTCCTTGATCCCCTTTATTCAACGTTTTACTAAAACAGACTAAAATACACATTCATCATTTTTTTTGTAATGTGATCATACATTAATGACCTCCTCAGGTCATTAAACCCCCAAATTCTCCCAAATACCTTGCTGTCCTCACTGGTAGCTACAACCCAGGTGGCAGATCCCAAACTTGTTGTCAACAGTGCCTTATAACTGGTATGTACACCATTAGTAAATGATTTATAACCATTAATAAGGACGTTAGTTACAACCTTTAGCTAAACCCTGCCAAAAGGGTGCTTTATTATTCCCTCCTCAACACTCAGCAGAGAAGACATTGTCTGCATAGGATTCAGTGATATGAGACAACACATCTATGAGCATATGATTGTACGCTTTCTATTTTATTCTTGTTTTCAGTGACAGTCGGTGAGGGCAGAAGCTCTTGTCTGCTCTCCAGCATGTTGTTTTTGATAAGAGCCAAATGCATTAGTTTCTACAGTAAACTCACTACTCTGTAGGCCTTGTTCAGCTGAAGAACTTCTCTGGTACATTTTGATTCTGTTCCATACACACATTCATGTTTCCATCAAAGAAGTGTGGCTTTCCAACACCTGCTGTCTCAGCTCAGAAGCAAACATGACCTCATGGCCTGTGTATATGAATGTACTATATCATTTCCTTTAGGTGTAACATTTTCCTGCCTCTAGTTACCTAAACCCCTTTCACAAACTGTGTTTGGATAATGAACACGTCTTTAGCCGCACTGCAGGTTAATGGCTGTTTGTCTGCAATCCTATATGATCCACGTATGCGCTGTAGTTCCCTTCCTCACTAAACTGTAATTCATTGCAGATCTTGAGTTGATCTAAAAACTATAAGCCAGGATGTGGAGTTGTAGTTCAGTTAAACATGGCTGCTATAATATTTAAACTGGAGATTTAAGTTGGTTTAGTTGTAACTTACCCGTTTATTGGATTTTCATTTGTTTATTTGGAGACTTTATGCATGACAAAACATTATATTCTTTTTATCAAGTGATAAAGACTGAAAACAGGGAAATTAATGGTATCGTCTGTCACTAAAACCTGTTTGCATGTATAATCCAGGAGTCAACTTGTGATCAGTTTTTAGTTATTTAATAGCACGAGACTGGTTATGGACCTTTCATACCACAGCTGAGCAAAGCCAAGTCACTAATGCATTTACACTTATTGCAGCTGTGACAGTAGTGCTGGTGAGCAGATGACGTGTCACCTTTCTTTCAACCTTTTTACTGACCTTTCGTGCACAGTGGCTGGAAACTGTTGGACCTCATGTGAATAGCTTTGTGCCTGCAGGTGTATGGGTTGACTCATATGATTTTTTTATTGGCTCGCATTAATAGAGATATGTGTGGTTTAAAGTTGATCTCTTCACTGAAACTTGAAAGAAGTATTTTCTATCGGCTTTGTAGGTGTTTTTGAAAGGTTTGTTCACCCAAATGACACACAAACATATTTTGTCATGTATCTAGCCATGCACATAGTTTGCATCTTGTCCATCTCCATTTTAGTTTTTGATTGGCGCCATCTTGTTTTTATTGTGGTAGCAACCTGTCAATCACAAGGTAGCCCCGCCCTAAAGCATATGCTTTATGGTCTATTTTACTCTAAATGGACCATAATTTACTAAATGAACATGGTCAATTATAAATGGACTGTACTTGTATAGCACCTTTCTAGTCTTCCAACCACTCAAAGCTCTTTAACACAAATGTCATCATTCACCCATTCACTCCCATTTATACACTGATGACAGGGGCTACCATGCAAGGTGCCACCTGTCCATCAGGACTATCTAACATTCATACCCATTCACACACCACAGGCTTTGGGAGCAATTTTGGGGTTAAGTGTCTTGCCCAAGAACACATCGGCATGGACTAGAGGAACCGGGGATTGAACTGCCGATCTTTTGGCCACCCCTAATTGGGGAATATGATCCTACCAAACCTGGCAACTCTTCACTGCGATGACATTACATTACATTACAGTCATTTAGCAGACGCTTTTATCCAAAGCGACTTACAATTCAGATTCTATCACAATTCTACACCGTTCTAGCACAGCTACGGGAGTAATTTTGGGGTTAAGTGTCTTGCTCAAGGACACATCGACATGCGACTAGTGGAGCCGAAGCCGGGGATCGAACCCCGCTTTCAGTCTTTATGCTAAGCTAAGCTAACCACATCCTGACTTCAGCTTTATACTTAACACACAAGATAAGATTGTTATCAAACTTCTAATCTAACTCGCAGTGAGAAAATGAGTAAGTGTAAATCCCCAAATGGTACCCAGTGCACCTATTCAGTGGCACAGACACTACAGTACAGCTGTTAAAAAGGTTTTGCAGAATGTTTTTATGTGACTCAGATCATAGAGAAATATCCAGTGTTGCTTGGAAGATATGTCATTAAAGAGGTAATATAAGCATTAAAATACCTGTCTAATCCAAGAATACACACACGCAGTGACAGAGAGACACTTTCAGCTATGTACCAGAGAGTTTGTACAAGGTGTGTGTATATATAGCTGCTCTCAATCTAGACTTCACTGTGGCATGGGTCAGGTATTGGCATGCCATTCACCTCCATTCATGTGTGGAAACAAACTCATGATAAAGCACACAGCCCACGACACAGACTGGAGACATGGGTGGTCAAAACGGAGAAAAGCTAGGTTCACCTGTGTGGAATTATGGCCCTTAGCAAGTTATTATGATGTGGTTTGTATTTCATCTCTTGAACTTTATCCAGAGCGTGCCGTTACATGCCCCTGCATTCCCAGAGAGGGAGAAACAATGCTCAACTGATCTGGGGTTCGACTTACACTTGATAATTGGGTAACTGGCTGTAAGTCCTAATACTTAATGCACTGTATGTCAAGAAGAATACCACCCAGGGGTGCAATGTTTAGTTGTGTACTGGTAGTTTCGCATTTTTTAACATATTAACTAGAAATCACCTGCAGTTTACATTGCTGCATAATTTCGCGAAAAATATGATGACTTTATAGGTTGATTTTCTACAACCATTACTTTACTGAAACCCTGCTTGAGATAGGTAACCCATTACAGTGAGCAATTGCTTGCCTTTACATTACAATTGTATTATGTGGTAATACTATTTTAAACTTGGACAGCTTTTGAAAGCTTTCTTTTTTTTTATGCATTCAAGGAATTTTAAGGTTCATCTGCCCCTTTTATACAGCAAGGACTGTTTTTCAGACAAATATTTGATAACAAATCGAACAATTCATTGATTAATAGAGAATCTAATTGACTTTTTAATAAAAAATAAAAAATATTCATCTGTGCCTCTATGTACCAACAACTACCATCACAGTTTTATACGGATTCAGTTGAAAAATGTAGGTTATTGAAGTCAGAGATTACATTTTCAAGGTAGCAAAAAGGGGCTCAGGTCATCCAGGCCAGTGTCCCAGAAGGCATTGAGTCCACATTGGACAATTTCACATTTCACCCAATTCCATCATTTAGTGCCAGCCGAGAAGCATCATGCCCTTTATGTAGTGAGGTAGAAAGAAAGGGTGTGGAGTGACACATATTTCTGCCAATAAAAAAATGGAAAACGAACACAAGTGTGTAGTATGTTCAGCGTGTCAGTCAGCCATGAATTATCAATTCAACACTCATACACCCCCATAACCAACAGAGACTAATATAGACCATAGAAAGACCGAAAGCAACTTAGGAGCAAAGTGCAACATGTCAATATTTCCGAGTACACTTGTGTAGGCTGGTCTACTTGTGTAGGCTGGTCAACTGTGGTGGAGGGGTTTTACCTTTAATTTCCTCTGTAGTGGGTTACACCATCTGTCACCTCCTGTGTTCTCTGCTGTTTAAAAAAAGGGAAAAGGTTTAATTCCATTATGAGAAATCCACTGATAGTACAAGATAAGACAGTGGAAGTACACCTAATAAATCATGTAGAGATGTATCTTACTAGCAGCCAGGAAATGCAGCACCATACACTGGAAAATACCACTTTGACATGTTAGGCCGACAGTAGTGTGTGTGTGTGTGTGTGTGTGTGTGTGTGTGTGTGTGTGTGTGTGTGTGTGTGTGTGTGTGTGTGTGTGTGTGTGTGTGTGTGTGTGTGTGTGTGTGTGTGTGTGTGTGTGTGTGTGTGTGTGTGTGTGTGTGTGTGTGTGTGTGCGTGCGTGCGTGCGTTGTTTGAAAAGGCACAGTAATGATGCACATGTGCCGATAGAAAGTTCACTGTCTGGGTCATGACGAGTGCTCATGTATGTGGAAGGCTTTTCATAGTTACAACTAAAACAGTTGTCTTTCTCATTTCTCCCTTGAAGTACTGTGTTAAGAGCATTTTGCCACCAGCTTTTCAAAATATCAACATTTGTGGGGGATTTCCATCTGTTCTGTAAACTACTACTTTCTATGAATGTGGTTGCATTTGAGCAGGTAAGGTTACGATATTGTAACCCTAGTACTATAAGCACAGAGGGAGCCCTCTACTCGACTCTATAGATAACTCTCCTCCAATCACGAGCATGCATCAGCCCAGTGAAACTTGCATTAGCGTAGTCAGTTAATCAGTTTGTGTACTGCAAGCATATTCTGTGTATTGAAGCCACCTCAACCTGAAAGTACACACCTACAATGCTTATGCACATTTGGGCGAATGTCTGCAGAGCCTTTGTGAGTTAGAACCTCTGCTTTGGGAAGTACAGCAGATTTGCTGTTTTCTTCAAGACGTTTCCCCTTTTGTGTATGTATTATCAAATGTACTGTAGTTTTAGTGGAACATACTGTAGCTTAACATGGCCCCAGTAAATCTTACCAATGTCCCCTTAAAATGTTGCACAGATGCATAACCTTGTTAGGTTTTTTAGAAGTGGTTCAAAATCTTTACTCTGAGGACAATTCAAAAAATCTGTACTGAAGAGTGTTTTGATTTCAGACAGAAAATCAAATAAGTACTTGTCGTCCACTGTTTCTTGCCACACTCATTATTTCAGACTGCCTGTATTCTTCATATAATATTTCCCCATTTCTAACTATAAAGCAAGGAATCTGTCTTTATGAATCCCTACAAGCAAAACTTCCGCTCCGAACAAGCAAGTTGTTCCTCCTCAATAACATTAGCATTTTCTTTTCTTCCATAAGACATTCATAGTATATTGCACCATACAGAAACATCGACAACAACTGCAGTTGGGGTAGCAATTCAAAGATAAGTCTTGTTTTATTCTATATTTGTCTCATTGTCCCATGAAAAGGCCCAAAACCAATAATATCTTACTCCACATCAGGCTGTTATTCTCAAACTTGCACAAAGACACTTTTTACTACATTTTTTGTATTTCTCAATTCAAGGTATTACATTTCTTTGAAGTGTCACTGTAAAAATGTTGTGTGATTTTTCAACAAGTCACACAATAATGCTTGACACAACTTGGACTTGATGTGTAGGATAACTATCCATCAGCAGCAATATCTGGATTCTTCTGATTTTCGGAATCTGTAATGTTTGAAGTCTTTGGCCCATTGGTTTTTATATACAGTATTTAGTATACTAAAGGCATCAACTGTAGGACGGTGTATGAGGGTTTGATCCAAAGTAAACTCCAGTGTGTGAGTGGCTCCTTATTGTGTTTGAAAGAGTTGATTGAGCTCTATGGCACAGAGGAAGAAGCTTATCAGGCTTTGATACTCACACAATACTCCAAGACTCCATTAACTGTTGGTTTGATCTATTCATCGGATTAAAAAATATAGAATATCCTATATGATCATACTAATCCTTTAAAGGTTCCCTGTGGGGTGTGTGCCCTTTAGTGGGGCAATAGAGCAATGTTGTTATATGTTTGGGTCTCCTCAGCAGTGATATGCAGGCTGCTTACACGGTCTATGTGACCCACATACATGACTGCTCTCTCTCAAGTGAACAACACCTTGAAAGCTGCATGGAGGAAATGGCCTGCTTACACCTGGTCACTTCATCCTAATTGTAGTTTTCCATGCAAAATAACGTTTCATCGTCAGAGTGTAACCCAAGAAAGGCCAGATGAGTTCTTTATTTGGAGCCCTTTGGATACAATGGCTTCACAGTGATGTGGACTGACGAAGGCCCACATAGCCCTACCCCGGGACTGAAAAGCTGCCTTTGTGCTGCTCTCCCAACTCATCCGTGAATGTGCTTGTTAGAAATATTCCTTTTCAGTGCTGAAGACATTTCATTTAAAAGTGTTCTGTGTTGGAACAGTTGTTTCATTGTTCCTAAGAACTTTTATGCACTAAAACCTGCTTTGCTTTTGGAGGGTAAACACACGACTGCAAGACTGACGTGAATCAATATCATGAAAAAGTCTTCCTGCTTTTACAAATGACAGTTTACCTCCTGTTAATGCTCATGATGTGTCATTACTACCCAGTTTCACTGCCTACATTAACTTGTCCAACACGTCACACTCACTACTAGAATATACTCATTGGCTGGAGGAAGTGGTTTTTCTGTGCATCTTCCGCAGTTGATAGTTTGGTGATAAGTAGGAAGAGGATGAAAAGAGTAGAGGTGACAGCATGTAGATGCGATATTGAAGCATTTCCTTTTTTTGTAACAGACAGAAGCAGCTCTGAACCTGTGGAGGACACAGACACCACCAGCTTTGTGGCAGAATTTGTAAGCACCTTTTCTTTGATCTTTCCTCTACTCATGTTGTTTAGCTGCCTCATTGTCTTGACTTGTCTTCTCTCCAGTTTGCTTTGCACTGATTTTTCATTGTTCCTCCTCAGAAAGCAGTCTTACTGTAATCTGCTAAGAAATGTACCATAACTGAACACACTGTGCTGTGATTGGTAGAGCCCGAGGGCTCACTGAAGAACAGGTTGCAGCAGGCTGTTCTCTATCTTTGCACACTAGAGTCATGTTCTTCCACAGGCACAGACCACATCTTGAATGTTGCTGCAGTCTTATGAACAGACTGACAATAAAGCCCCGAAGAAAAGGGTTCACGAAGCAGGTTCCTCTCCTAAGCTTTATTCATGTTCTCTCTAATGTTATCGTGTCTGCCCTTGTCTCTCCCACAGTCCCTGGAGGCCAATTATCCAGTGCAGGTGACAGATCCTAATGGTAAATAAGGGTCAAACCACAATGGTCCCTTTTACAAAGCATATCATACACACTGTACATTCTCAAGTCAAAGTCAGAGTGGCCAGCACAAACAGAAAAGGGCATGGTAAAAAACACATAGGGGGGGGGGTAGCCTTTATTATAATAGCTCACATGGTAAACTCAGCATTATGTATTGCCACAGCACTAACTCCATCATACATCTATCCATCCATCTAATAGTTTCCAGTGGCTTTTTTTCAATCCCTGGAAGGCTTTTATTGTGAAACATTTGTGCAGGAAGTGTTGAGCTTCATTGATGAGAGATTAACAGCGATGAGAAACTGCCAAACTGGAAGTGACTTGATAAAGATTAGTGTACTTGTAAGTAGAGGTGTTGAGTTTGTGTCAAATAAAAGTTGAAACTTGAGTTGTGTTTCAGCAGCCAGGTTACAAACATGAGAAACAAACAAGGTGTGCAATAACTAGAACATGACAAATAAAATACTATCATACAAATAGAAAACAAAAACTGAGACTAAAACTAGGTATGACATGGAGGAATGTTGAGTTAGCATCGACATCTAATTGAAACAGGAACAGAAAACAGTCCTCTGAGATAACTATAGTAAAATATGTGAATAAAACACAGGAACCTGGGTCTAATTTACAGCTGTACTAAATGACAACCCTGTTTTCTCCAAATATTCGTTCCCATACAACTAAAGTTACAACTGTAACTTAATATAAGTGAACTTTGACTTTTGATTTCACACGGGACACAAACAGCAGTGTCCCGGGTGAAAGTCCTGTGTTGACTCATCCATCCAGGCACTCTCTTTCTGTAGACTATGATGAGAAACATATTTGTGATATGTGAAAAACAAACGCAAATGACAGTTAATGAGAATGTGAGACCAGGCTACAAATGGCCAAAGGCCTCTCTGCTGTTGCGGTACACTGAGACCAGGCCAATTGTCAGTACATTTTAAGCTGTCTTCTGTTATTGTAGAGAAAGTTCAAACACATTTGTCAGTGGTTATTAGTATTCCTGCAGTGTTTTATTTCATCAGAATACACTGTAATGTGTCTCATGCAGATGCTGTGACACTTCACCTGAGCTCCATGGCCTCTGGATTCCTGAGCCCCTCCTCAGACAGAATAAGACAGGTCAGTATGGGTGCCTTTAATGCAACCTGTGTTTGAAGGTCCCTTATCGTCATCTTTCACAGAGACATCACTAAAAAAATATAGATTTACACAGAATGATGTTACACAAGTGACAAAAAAGCTTAATGTTTAGCTTCTCAGGCCCCCTGATCTTCCTCTCTCTTCTTCTTTCTTGAAGGTCAGGTAGTTTAATGCTGATGAATATTCAACCACAAACTGTTCCACCTGTGGGAAGCAAGCACGCTTTCTTATCATGAAGAGCAACATGATGTATTTAAAATACTGAATGTATCAGTAGTAGTGAATTGGTTGAGAAGGTCCGATGAATCACACTGTTCCATTCAAACTGACCACCGATTCACGTTTAACCTGCGTCACTGAGTTAGCGTAGATGCAATACAGTTTTTTCCTTTGATTAATTTCCTCGCGACAAATCTTTTAGAATAGACTGTCCAACGTTCACATCATTTCTCTAACAAACTTAATCCAGTCTTTCCCCAAATATTTGAATGAGTGTGGAAACATGTTTTAAGTGGTTGTTTGATTTATAAGACAAGTGAAAAGTCTGAAAACTGTGACTTATGCAGAAAATATTATATAATGCACATACGTTTTAGGCCTATCCAGTGGCAGTTATAGATAGGCATTAAACAGAAAAGTCAACAAGATACATCGGCATAATAAACAGCCAATGAGATTAGAAAGAT
Source organism: Anarhichas minor (assembly GCF_050575085.1). Classification (NCBI taxonomy): domain Eukaryota; kingdom Metazoa; phylum Chordata; class Actinopteri; order Perciformes; family Anarhichadidae; genus Anarhichas; species Anarhichas minor. Next base: position 1,455,889 of record NW_027466504.1, read on the forward strand.
TCACACTAGCAGCAACAAACAACCAATAAAGATCTTTCTTAGCTCCCCTGTGGTTCTTAACAAAAACATGTCTAACAATTATTTCAATTTATTAGGTATAGGAGTAAAATCAGTCAGTTTATATCTATGTATAACTGCCACCCACGTGTGGTCTGATGTCTAACAATTAGGATGCTGGGCAAGAACTCGGCCTGAAAAGTCTGTGCATTAAATAATATATTAGTGTATTCTCCAAATATATGACCGCCATCAACCAATCACCAATCACTGTCATTACTATGCGTCTGTTGATGCGGATTTGGATCTAAATGCATATAAACCTACCGAGGCAGAGGTGCACTCAGTGGGTACTTCTTCGTTGAGGCGGTGAGTATACAGGATGTGGTTTTGTCCCACTGAACTGAAGGTGCAGCTGTGAGTATTGCGAATAACGCAGCAGGAACACAGAAGGCAGAAAGAGTGTTAACGTCATTCTCTGTCATGCAGCTTTCTAAGAGACAACATTGTTCAAAAATAAACTTGTAAGGAAATGTAAATGTTAGCAGTGGGACTTGAAAAGAGAATTGGTCCATTCCACTCTGTCCAATCACCACTACAATGTATACATCCCTCCAGGTGTAGTGTCCTGATTCTCTGCCTTGATGTGCCGTCGTGTGCAACGTGGCTTTTGTTGAGGCATGTTTAACTAAACGTATCCACAGTTTGAGGCACATAACTTGCATAAGTGGAGACATGCACCTACCACAACCAAACGCATATCAAAAGAAACTGGAGAAAGCCCTGCTGTTCGAAAACCAATTTAATGTGACAACAGCCTACTGCTGAAGGTAGTCAAATTAGCCAGATGTCAACATGGAAAAACAGCTGATTTGTCTGTTTATGAAGTTTTGAAAATGTAGCCAATAAACCAAACAGTTTTGTGGAGCTTTCAGGTGAATTCTACAGCGTTTTCCACTTCACAATATTAGGCCTATATCTTAGTCCAAAACTTTAAGGGAGTAGAACCAGAATAGATGGTAAAAGGAGGGAAATAATATATACAGTATATACCCCCAATATATTATATAATATCAATATAAAGTTAAATATTAAGGCCTATTCTCAATCATACAGAATCAAAGCCAGCAGGTGCTCTGCAGATTTACAGATACATATTTAACTTAAAAACAAACAATGAACAAATTAAATACGCTAATATGTTGAGTTTGTTTCTTTCATTGTCTTACAAGTCAAAATTAACTTAACATTTAATTTGTACAATGACAACCAAAACAAAACTGTTGATGTGTGGAGAGAGCATAGACGTAATTTAAGAAGTGGACATAGTCACCGTGACGTCACCCATTGGTTTGTGGACTGACGTTTTAAAGCTTCATCATTTTGGCTGTCGCCATTTAGTGTTTGTTTTTTTAAAATCAGAAGTAACACAAGAGGGTGGGCGCTTACATTAACTTTCATGACGTGAAAACACAGAGAAAGGCTTAAAGTTATAAGATGAGAACACAGACAAATCTCAGACCGCATTGACTTATCTTCCCTTTATATTTACATTTTCATACTAACTTGTGTATAATTTGCTGGTGTGTAAAGGGATGTGTGTGAGGACAATGGTGACTGTTTCTAATGTCTTCATATTGCAGTTGAGTTTGAGCATATGAGTAAACAGGATGTGATGTAACTAGTATTAATCATTTGTGTTTCTCTTTTATTGTAGCCAGTTCAAGATGTTGAAGAATGCACCTGCCCAACATCTACATCTCCAGGTATATTAATCTGTTGTAATGTTAGTAAAATCATGACTTAATCCTTCTGCATTAAAAATGCCTTCATTTGTTATTGGATTTTTAACTAAAGATTCACAGCATCATCAGCCTTATCAATGCAAGGACATTTCATTTTGAAAACATACTGAATTAGTTTGCTGTGAAATAACAGCAACAGTTTTTTAAAACATTTTGTAGGTGGAATAAATATTAGAGCAACAACTGCTTTACCCAAATGCACAACCAGAAAATTACACAATTTAATAATTTGACATAGTGAGCAATTTCACATTTCTCTCAGTTTCTTAGTGTCACACTTTCGCTAGTGTGACAGTCAGTGTCTATCTGTGAACTTATGGTGGGTGTGTCCCTTTATGGGTCCTCTTAGTGTTCCCACTGGGCACAGAGGTGTCTAATAAAGTCTTTCTTCAAAAGGCAGACATTGAAATTCCACAGTTTCTATCCTCTTTAAAAGAAATACTTACTTCTGCCAGCTATAAGCAAATGAAGACAACAGTACTGAGCCCTCCAATCCATTCTTGTTAATGTAGACACACGGAAGGCGTGTTTAACAGCGTTACCAGGTGCCTATTTTCAGGCACCCTGGGATAAAAAGCTGCGCACGCGGCATGAGGAACAACCCATTACAGCTGGCAGATATCTTTTCTTTCTTTCATTAATGTCAGTCTGCGTTAAATACATGGAGGAGGAGTTGATCATTTTAGTGCAGGGCTACCCCGACTATTCCACCTCGTCACAACATCCGGTTGCAAGGTCGGCCAAACTGCAGTAAAGCTACTGTGAGCGATTGACAGGGCTGGAAATCCATTTATCTTTGTTCTGACTTTGTTTAGTTTAATCAGCGAGGCTTACTGCGGCATCATCGTCATCACATCGGGCAGGTTTTGGTTGCTTAGTAATGGCAGGAGCGCAACCTCCCCAAGCACCTTGGATAAAAGGATTAAAGTGGAAAGGCTAGCGCTATTGATGTGACAGCACCCTACACATGTTAACAGGAACAGTATAGTTAAAACTATATGTCTGATAGCTGACAATAGATACAGGTGGGAGACATGGGGGGGGGGGACCACGAGGTCACAGGGACACCCAAAATGGCCATACTTTGCAATAGCCTTCAGGCGGCCGATAGTCTAAGTGACTGAATAAATGATTCAGAAATTAATGAAACTTTAGTTGAGATATTTATTCCATTTCAGATTTTGTGTCAGTATACTGTAATTTGCAATGTACACATTCTCTTGTGCTAACTTAATCTTCCTTGTCCGTCTCTGAGCTTAGACTACCCCAAAGAACTGCAGTTACTAAGGAGCCCCTGTGAAAAGTGCTGCTGCCCAGCACCTCCTCCCAAGATAAGTGACCTCATGAACGACAAAGATCTCCTGGACTTATTGCGGCTCAAGCTGGATCCGAATCACTGCACCATCAAAAACTGGAAGAACTTTGCAAGTCGCTGGGGGATGAGCTACGATGAACTGACCCTGCTGGAGCACCGGACCCAGGGCTCCTTGTCCCACAGCCCCACCCAGGAGTTCCTGCTGCGCTACAACCAGAAGACGGTCACTGAGCTCACCGAACTTTGCCGCATCTACCAGCGCATCGATGTGCTACGACTGCTGCAGAGCTGGATAGAGAAAGACTGGCCGTCACGCTGGCAACAGGCTCATTAACTCCATGTATATTTTCCTTTGGTCAGGGTTGTACTTGTTAGGGATTTATTCTACTACGTAAGCTTTTCATCGTTAGTAACTTTGGTAAGTGATCTTAAGAAAAAGATAAAACAATGACCAACAGACAGAATAGCACATACGTACAGCTGATTAACAGTTGTTTTTTTCTTTTAGCCATGCTAGCCGCCTGGCTCTATGGCAATGTTGTTTTGTCTGATGGCCAATCTGTTGTTCTGTCGGTTGTTCCACCACTTTGATCCCTGGTTATTTAACTGTTAGACAGAGCACACAAACATTTTGTACAAATATTCATGATTTTAATTACCTGAATTTCTCCATTTGGGATCAATAAAGGCTTATCTGGTCCCCAGGGCATGACTCCTATGACTTTGGGGAGCTCCTTACTTTACCTATAGCGCCATCAGCAGGTCAAGGTTTTCTCTTATCCAGTGTTATAGCTCAACATTCACTACATGGATTGGTACATGTTTTTGTACATTCATGGTTCCTAGATAGTGTATCCTAATGACTGGTGATCTCCTGACTAGCACAACCAAAAGGTTGACATTTATAGTTTTGAGCGTAATGTCATAAAAACTATTGGATGGTTTGCCAAGAAATTTGGTGCAGGCATTCATGTTCACCTCGGGATGAATTGCAATAAATTTGGTGTATCCTCTGCTTTTTTGTGAAGCACCATCATCAAATTTGAATTGGTCTAATACTCTGTTTTTTGACAATTATTTTGCTGAAGTCAAACTCCCATCAGCCTCAGCTGTAATTTGTGTTTAGTGATATTAGCAAATATTAGCATTCTAACATGCCAATTTAAGTTGGTGAACATATTAAAAATTATACCTGCTAAACATTGGCATGTTAGCATCTTCATCATGTGCATGTTAGCATTTAGATCATTTATTCATAGAATCAGAATCATAACCGTTATTGCCATGGTATGTTGAACATACAAGGAATTAGACATGATGGGAGGTGCATAACATTTAACAATCAACAACAATCAACACAGTGCAAAGTAGAAACATATAAAAATTTACAGAAAGATATAAAATAAAGTGAAATATAAAATAAAGTGCACAAATGAACAGATAACAGGACTATAAACAAGTGAGATGTAAGTGTCGTGTAAAAGTTTCGAGTGTAATTAAATAAGAACCTTGAGTGACCGGCTCTGTTAATGAGCCTGACTAGAGATGGGAAGAAACTGTTCATGTGGTGTGAGGTCTTGGTCCTGATGGACCTCAGCCTCCTGCCAGATGGAAGGGGCATGAATAGTTTGTGTCCAGGGTGAGAGGGGTCGCTTACAATCTTTCTTGCTCGCTTCAGGGTCCTTGAAGCGAACAAGTCCTGGAGGGAGGGCAGATTGCAGCCAATCACCCTCTCAGCAGAGCGAATGATGCGCTGCAGCCTGCCCTTGTCCTTGGCTGTGGCTGCAGCGTACCAGACTGTGATGGAGGAGCAGAGGACTTAATGATGGCTGTGTAGAAGTGCACCATCATTGTCTTTGGCAGGTTGAATTTCTTCAGCTGCCTCAGGAAGTACATCCTCTGCTGAGCCTTCTTGGTGATGGAGCTGATGTTCAGCTCCCACTTGAGGTCCTGGGTTATGATGGAGCCCAGGAAGTGGAAGGACTCCACCGCGTCGACGGGGGAGTCACACAGGGTGATAGGGGCAGGTGGGGCTGCATTCTTCCGGAAATCCACAACCATCTCCACTGTCTTTAGAGCGTTGAGCTCTAAGTTGTTCAGACTGCACCAGGTCACCAGATGGTCAGTCTCCCACCTATAGGCGGACTCATCCCCACCAGAGATGAGTCCAATGCGGGTGGTGTCATCCGCGAACTTCAGGAGCTTGACGGACTGGTGACTGGAGATGCAGCTGTTCGTGTACAGGGAGAAGAGACGAGGGGAAAGAACTCAGCCTTGGGGGGAGCCGGTGCTGATGGTCCGAGAGGCTGAGACGTGTTTTTCCAGCTTCACGCGCTGCTTCCTGTCAGACAGGAAGTCTGTGATCCACTTGCAGGTGGAGTCGGACATGTGCAGCTGGGAGAGCTTGTCATGCAGCAGAGATGGGATGATGGTGTTAAAGGCAGAGCTGAAGTCCACAAACAGGATCCTGGTGTCGGTTCCTGGGGAGTCCAGATGCTGGAGGATGAAGTGAAGGGCCAAGTTGACTGCTGTTGGCTCTGTAGGAGAACTGCAGGGGGTCCAGGAGTGGGTCGGTGAAGGTTTTTAGGTGGGACAGGACAAGGCGCTCAAAAGACTTCATAACCACAGAGGGGGTACTGGGATGGGTGGTACAGAGGCATGAGCCCCTGCTGAGCTGGGGGAGGGGGACCTGATGGTCTGGGGCTGGTTGATGGGGCTGTGGGGGATGGAGTCAGGACTGTCCCATTGTCTATCAAAGCGACAGTAGAACTCATTCAGCTCGTCTGCCAGGCGGAGGTCATTCATGGAGTGGGGTGTTTTAGGTTTGTAATTGGTGATCTGTCTGAGACCTCTCCAGACAGAAGCAGAGTCACTTGCTGAGAGCTGGTGTTGCAGTTTCTCAGAGTACAGACGTTTAGCGTTCCTCACCGCCTTACTAAACCTGTACTTTGACTCTTTATACAAGTCCTTGTCCCCACTCCTAAATGCCTGATCCTTGTGCAACCTTAGCTGTCTGAGTTCTGCTGTAAACCAGGGTTTGTCGTTGTTGTAACTCACCCTGGTGCTTGATGGAACACAGCTGTCCTCACAGAAGCTGATGTATGAAGTCACAGCCTCTGTGTACTCATCCAGACTGTTGGTAGCAGTCCTGAAAACATCCCAGTCTGTACAGTCCAAGCATGCCCGAAGATCCTCCATAGCTTCACTGGTCCACTTCTTGAATTTCCTCACCAGAGGTTTACAGAGCTTTAATTTCTGCCTGTATGCAGGAATCAGATGGACCATGACGTGGTCAGAGAGTCCCAGTGCAGCACGAGGGACGGCGTGATAGGCCCCGCTGATTGTGGTGTAGCAGTGATCTAGAATGTTCTCCTCTCTGGTTGGGCATTTAATGAACTGTCTGTATTTGGGGAGTTCATGACTGAGGTTTCCTTTGTTAAAGTCACCAAAGACAATAACGAAAGAGTCTGGATTGGTCCGCTCCACACACCGTATCTGGTCGGCGAGCGCGCGCTGTGCCTTCTGCACGTTACCCTGCGGCGGAATGTAAACACCGACCAGTATGAATGAAGCGAACTCGCGGGGGGAGTAAAAGGGTTTACAGTTTATGATAAAATATTCCAGATCAGGAGAACAGTGCTGCATAACCACTGTCACATCGTTACACCAGCCACTGTTGGTATAAAAACAGATTCCTCCACCCCTCGATTTGCCGGAGAGCTCCGTGTCGCGATCCGCTCTGAACAGCTGGAAGCGAGCCCGCTGGAGCGCCAAATCCGGTATCGATCCACAGAGCCAGGTCTCAGTGAAGCACAAAACGGAGGATGAAGAAAAGTCTCTGTCTTTCCCCACCAGTAGCTGAAGTTCGTCGAGTTTTTGCACAGTGAGCGGACGTTGGAAAGAAATATGCCCGGCGGCGGTGTGCGAAATCCACGTGTGCGAAGACGCACGAGCGCGCCGGCCCGTTTCCCTCTCCTACGGCGCTTCACTGCATGAGTTAAGGCAGTGGTTCTCAAACTTTTTCTGTCGCGCCCCACTTTGGAGGAAGAAAAAATGTTCATGCCCCACCGCCCCAACAAAATTGTAACAAAATGGTGCATGTTGAATTTTTATTAAAATAACATTTTGTGACTCCTCCGTCTGTGCTTTTTCAAATAATAGAATAAAGAAAATTGCAATCACTTTTATGTCAGGATCCCTGTCAGACCCTACACCTCCCATGGCCACACAGCTGCAGCCACTCCAGCTGACTGCAGCCTGACACACCAGACTCGGGTCCCAATAACGATACCCCTGGCAATATATAAACTCTGGTCCTGCAGTCTGGGGTTGTCAGGTCGTACCGTCTTTAACCGTCTTTCACCCGCTTCAACCCTGTTGCAGCTACTCCCTCGAGCGCCTGCCTCCGGTGTCCGTCGGTCCGGGAATCCCCCGTGCCCTCTGTGTTAACGGACTACTCACCGCCGCTCTGCCCTCCGTTGTGTTAGCGGACTACACACGCCGTCAAGCTGCCAGCTCTCCAGTGTCGAGCCACGGGACTCACACTGTCGATCTGCCCTCCGTTGTGTTAGCGGACGACACACGCCGTCAAGCTACCAGCCCTCCGGTGTCGAGCCACGGGACTCACACCGTCGATCTGCTCTCTGGTGTCGGACCACGGGCTCCACACCTTCACACACCTTTCTGTCCTCTCTACTCTGGCTAAATAAAGTCTGTTTTGCTGTACTCTGTCTCCTGTGGTCTTGCGTTTGGGTCCTATCCGTGAAATCCCGTGACAGAACGACCTGACCATAATGGACCCAGCAACCACAGGAGCAGCTACGCCGTACAGGCCTAACAGTCTGCTGGAGGAGATGAGAACTGTCGCTGCTGAAGTTTCTCGGATTCGCTGTTTCATGCAGGAACTAGCCCGGACAGTCAAGTCTCCACCAGTTCCAGCACCCGCACTATTCCCTCCTGTCCTCGCTCCGCCGGTCTGGGAATCCCCCGTGCCGGCTCCGGATCCCTACGACGGAACACTGGGGAAGTGCCAGGGCTTCCTGTTGCGATGCCAACGGGTATTTGACCGTCAGCCTCAGACTTTTGACTCGGACGGGTCCAAGGTCTCCTACGTGGTTGGATTACTGCGGGGAAGGGCTTTGGACTGGGCCGTGAGAACATTGGGTTTTGATCGGCCAAATGCTGTGCTTTTCGTGGACTTTGTGGAGGATCTGAGGAGGGTTTTCGACCCTCCGGTGGACTCGGATCATCTGGCTAAGCACCTTCTCAGCCGGAGACGGGGCCAAGCAAGTGTAGGGGAACACTCTGTGGTCCGGCCAAGTCCGGCTCCCCATATTTGGACGGCATTCCGGCCGTCACCGTATCCAGCTGCTGCCTCGGAGCCGCAGCGAACTCTAGTTCCTGTTCCTGCCGCCTCTGCGCCGCAGCCAGCTCCAGTCCCGGCCGCCTCTGCGCCGCAGCCAGCTCCAGTCCCGGCCGCCTCAGCCCCGCAGCCAGCTCCAGTCCCGGCCATCTCCGAACCGCAGCCAGCTCCAGTCCCGGCCGCCGCCGTCTCCAAACCGCAGCGACCTCCAGTCCCGGCCGCCGCCGTCTCCGAACCGCAGCGACCTCCAGTCCCGGCCGCCGCCGTCTCCGAACCGCAGCGACCTCCAGTCCCGGCCGCCGCCGTCTCCGAACCGCAGCGACCTCCAGTCCCGGCCGCCGCCGTCTCCGAACCGCAGCGACCTCCAGTCCCGGCCGCCGCCGTCTCCGAACCGCAGCGACCTCCAGTCCCGGTCGCCGCCGTCTCCGAACCGCAGCGACCTCCAGTCGCCGCCGTCTCCGAACCGCAGCGACCTCCAGTCCCGGTCGCCGCCGTCTCCGAACCGCAGCGACCTCCAGTCCCGGTCGCCGCCGCCTCGGAGCAGCAGCGACCTCCAGTTGCCGCCTCGGAGCAGCAGCGACCTCCAGTTGCCGCCTCTCAGCAGCAGCGACCTCCAGTTGCCGCCTCGGAGCAGCAGCGACCTCCAGTTGCCGCCTCTCAGCAGCAGCGACCTCCAGTCGCCGCCTCGGAGCAGCAGCGACCTCCAGGGCCTGCCTCGGAGCAGCAGCGACCTCCAGGGCCTGCCGCCGTTGGACCAGCATCCTATTCCCCGGAGCCCCGACTCAGAGAGTCTGAGTCCAGGCCGCCTGAGCACCCGTGTCCGGAGCCCTTCTGCCCGCCCGGCCGTCCGCCAGAGCACCCGTGTCCGGAGCCCTTCTGCCCGCCCGGCCGTCCGCCGGAGCACCCGTGTCCGGAGCCCTTCTGCAGCCCCGTGGCCAGTCAGATCCAGTCACCCACCCTCCAGACCCCCTCCACCCACCCTGGTTGGCTTGGTATCTGCTGGGACGTCCCTCCTCCGGACCCCCTCCGCCCACCCTGGTTGGCTTGGTATCTGCTGGGACGTCCCTCCTCCGGACCCCCTCCGCCCACCCTTGTTTGTTGTTCTGGACGGTGTAGCTACGTCTGGAATCCGTTCCTTGAGGGGGGGGTACTGTCAGGATCCCTGTCAGACCCTACACCTCCCATGGCCACACAGCTGCAGCCACTCCAGCTGATCACCTCCTGCAGCCTGACACACCAGACTCGGGTCCCAATAACGATACCCCTGGCAATATATAAACTCTGGTCCTGCAGTCTGGGGTTGTCAGGTCGTACCGTCTTTAACCGTCTTTCACCCGCTTCAACCCTGTTGCAGCTACTCCCTCGAGCGCCTGCCTCCGGTGTCCGTCGGTCCGGGAATCGCCCGTGCCCCCTGTGTTAACGGACTACTCACCGCCGCTCTGCCCTCTGTTGTGTTAGCGGACTACACACGCCGTCAAGCTGCCAGCTCTCCAGTGTCGAGCCACGGGACTCACACTGTCGATCTGCCCTCCGTTGTGTTAGCGGACGACACACGCCGTCAAGCTACCAGCCCTCCGGTGTCGAGCCACGGGACTCACACCGTCGATCTGCTCTCTGGTGTCGGACCACGGGCTCCACACCTTCACACACCTTTCTGTCCTCTCTACTCTGGCTAAATAAAGTCTGTTTTGCTGTACTCTGTCTCCTGTGGTCTTGCGTTTGGGTCCTATCCGTGAAATCCCGTGACATTTTAAGTAAACCAGATTGCGTTTTTACCGTGGAGCATTTTGACGTGTACTACGGAGCAGTTTACAATACAGCTGGTTTCCGAGACAAATCTTTGTAGCGCTGCAAATTAATGAAGCAGATGTTTGTGATGTTGTCATGAGGTGAAAATACACAATGTGGACAATAACGCATCAGAGGCAACAAGAAAAGCAAAGCCATAAAATTAAGAATTCAACCAGCCAAGAACACAGATGTGTCAAGTTGAGTTCATTTGAGTTTGGCTGAAGGTCACCAGTTAACAGGGTCCCTTCTTAAACCGTAACCCTGCTCTGCTATGCCCCGCCCTCAGTCACTAAGTCAATGAGATAGTAAGTCATTATTTTGAGATAGTATCTCATTATAATGACTTACAGGATCTGTATTTTTTTTCCTCAGTGTCGGAAACGGGCTTCCATACATTTCGCCATGTATTTATTAATTTCTTAAAAAAAAAAAATACCACCGCGCCCCACTAGAGGTGCGCGCCCCACAGTTTGAGAACCACTGAGTTAAGGTGAGCGCACCTTTGACGAGAATGTCCAGTAATTCCACAGACGTTAACAGTTAATAGAGCCGTTAGTATGGCTGTAGACTCTTAGTCGTATTAATGACTGCATATGTCTGGAAAGCAAACAAAGCCCAAAGTGTATGTCAGGGTATTTATTTTGTATATGTTTTATATTTGTAATTAACACTCATGCTCATACAACATACGCCATGTTAGCAGGATATGTCACAACCTTTGAGTGATAATGGCATTATCTGTCTTGTATACCATGTTCTATTGTTGCATCCAGTGTGGCGCTGGCAGTGGAATGGAGCTAAGTGAACAATATCAGAGGAAGATTCTACTCACAACTATAATAATTATTTCATCGATATCTCCTTCATTTGGTCTCATCAAATTAGTTAAATTTGCAAACCAAAACTACAGTTAAAACATTTGCTCACCTCAATGTTATGTGTTATTCAGTTTTTTCCAGTTTGAAGAAACAGAATTATATTTTTGTATTGCACTTGTTTTGTCAGTATGAAATAAACACATGTCAAACTTTGTAAAAGCTTTAGTCATTTTCAAAAGAAAACTAAGAAACAACATCAACCTCAAAGGCAAATGTCTGTTGAATTCATACACAGTTACAACAGGGCTTTTGTTTTGAATAAGGAATTATATTTTTATATTTTTTTAACTTATTTATCAGCAAAGCTTTATTTCTTGGAAAGAAATATGTAATAAGGTACTATTGGGAAAATAGAGATGGTGTTCAGTTGTACACTTCCAATTGATGCTATTGCATCCTACAGAACATGTTATTCAGCATACAGTAATACAGTAGCATACAGTATACAGCATACAGTAGCTGAAAATGTTGTTAAATAAGTAAGCATTCAGATAATTTTTTCAATAATTAGTACCAATTTACATTTTTTTTCAAGGGGATTTCCTAGAAATTTCTTAGATAAATACGGATTTGTAAATTAATAAGTTGTAAAGCATCTTATTTGTAACATCCCGTTAGCTTCCTCATGTCTCTGTGTGTGTTTCCTGTGTTTCTGTGTGTGTGTGTGTGTGTGTGTGTGTGTGTGCTTCCCCTGATTACACTCATCCTACTCACCTGCCCTGTCCACCCAGCTGCCTTCAATCTCCTCATCACATTATTACATACTCTCCTGCTTTCCCTGTTCTGGTTGTCAGATCGTCCTTGTTTGTTCCCTGTCTGTTCGTTCTGTGCCTTCCTCGTGTTTGCTCGGTGTTCCAGAGTTCCCCTCTGATGTGTACCTTTGCCCTTCTTTTGTTTTTGGATATTTTTGCCCGCTCCGTTGGAGTCGCTTTAAGTTTGTTTTTGACCTTTTTTCAAGTAAAGATTCCTGAGTTTGAACTTCACCTCGTCTCTTGTGTCTTATCTGCGATTGAGTCCCGGATCTGCCCCTCGGCCTGACATTATTAATTTTCATAAATTAATTTACTTTGCATACAAACCAACAAATCATCAGTTTTATTATTAAAAAAATGTTGGGAAAGAATCACAAGTATGTTGAATCAGTTGAGTTATTTATTGAACAAAAATATCCACAAAAACATTCACCCAATTCTCTTATCAAGTAAAGATTTTAAGGTAAAGTAATGCACTTCTTAGAAACTTAAACAGCTTAATGTGATCACATGCAATACTGAGGCAGTTATGTAATAAGTAACTTACTTCCAAATCAACAATGTTGGGGAAAAAAAATCTTATATAAATAACAAGAATATACAGTTTATAACATGTTTTTTCACTTTGCTACCCAAAGTTCGATACTGACGTATCGATACAAGACGGATACTGTAGCTGGTAGTGATGCGTGGGTCGACCCGTGGGTCGGGAGAGTTCGGGCCAAGCTTATTAGAAAATATAATGAGTTCAGGTTGGTGGGTATAAAAACTGAGAAAGGAGTGTTCTAAGTAAGGTATTAATAACTTAGAAAATAGTCTAAGTTATCTTCTTCCCCTCTCTTTCTCGCACTCTCAAACACAGACACACACCACAAACTGCAGTGCTCATGTCCGCTTGTCTCTGTCCTTGTCTCAGACCTCAGTCCTAACAATTGTGCTAGGCTACTATAATACATAAAGTTCCCGGTTTGCAGGTCAGGTAGGGCGGTGCAAATTGGCTCTCGTAACGGGTCCGATGGGTGCTGGTAATAAAGAACGCTGGCTGACCGACGCATTACTGGTAGCTATCATTATTTGCAGAAAACTGTGGCAAGAGTAAATTAAACAGTTAATATATGTAATGGTCACAAACTAAGGCAAATAATTGGTTAAGTTACATGTATTTACAATGTTTCCGGGCTGAAGCTTTACTTATCAGGCAAGCCTAACAGGAATCTGTCAGCATCTCAATCCTTGGTATTAAGGCCAAGCATATTGGAGAGGCTCAATGACAATTTTTCATTTTCATCTGATGGCGAAAGTTCAGGGGCAACCAGGCCCAGTACAGACTCTGGCTTTTCCACTTTGAAAGTACCTCCTCTCACCAAAGAAGAATCTGCATCTGTAGAGGTGCTGACATCAAGTCTCGGGGCAGAGAGCTTCAGATCGTTATCTCTTTTCGCTTCAGTTGGTGAGTCGTTAGCTGAGTGTGTTTTTTCCTTTGCCTTTTTCAGTCTCTCCATGATGTCAATCTTTCCTCCTGTTTTTGTTGAAGCATTTACCATTGGCAAGCGGATCCCTTTGCTGACGACATAATCTTTTGCCTCTGTGTCAAGTTTTGATAAGCTTAAAATATCCTCAATTCCTCCCATACCATCAATGCTGTTCCTGGGTAGTTTGTGGACTTTGAATACAGGAATGTCCACCTCAGCATTAGACAAATCAGTTTCAGAGTCATCATCACTTCCTTCTTCATTGGTTACTGAACCAGACTTTAATCCCCATTTGAAGGGCCATCTTGACTTACTTTTTGGGGAACCTTTAACTTCAGCATCTGCTTCGGCTGCTGTGATATCCAGTTCAGGTGTGTCTAGGCTTGTCTTCACTTCAGGTGCCTTGATTCCAGCCTCCACTGAAGGATGAACACTGGGAAATTCAGGACTTGAAAGACCAAGTTTAGGAAGCTTCAAATGAGGAAACTTGAAGTCACCCAGATGTGAATCAATATCTAGATCTGGTGTTTTTAACTGCGCGTCAGGTCCTTTGAGGTCTGCTCTTGGCAGGTTGATATCCATGTTTGGAGCTTTCAGTGTGACAGGTGCTTTGGTCTTTGGTGAAGACAGGCTGAGATCTGACGCTTTCCAGTTGAGATCAGGTACCTGGAGGTCTGCTTTTGGTAGATCCAACCTGGGTCCTGTTACATCAGCTTTGGGCAAATTAAGGTTGACACGTGGACTGTTAGTATTCAGGGTAGAAAGGTTGAGGTCTGGTACACTGATGTTTGTGTTGGGGGCAGAAAGGTCAATATCTGTCTTAAGATCAGCATCAAGATCTAGATCTGGAGTACTGAGATCTCCTTTAATAGTAGAAAGATTCAAGTTAGGTGCTTTGACATCAGCTGTTGGCAATTTAAGATTTACATCAGGAAGATTGACATTGTCAGCATCAACATTGAGATTAGGTTCTTTTACTCTTGGCCCTGACCAGCCAAACTTTGGAAGATTTATTTTGGGTAGCTTTAATTTTCCAGCTGAGGCATCAACCTCTGGAGCTTGAAGGTCTATGTCAGGACCTCTCAGATCAGCCTTTGGTACATCAATGTCAAGATCTGGTGCATCAAAACCCATTTTTGGTGCAGACAAGTTGAGATCTGATGCTTTGAGGCCTACATTAGGTGCAACCACATTGCCTTTAGGTAAGTGAATGTCTGGGTTGATATCTAGACCATTAAGATCCATATCAACTGCCTTGAGGTCCATGCCTGGTACCTTCACATCAGCATCAATGTTACCCTTTGGACCCTTCAGTGTACCAAATGTGGGTTTCTTGAAGTTGAACCATTTAAATTTTCCAGAATCGTCAAAATCTGGAGCATTGATGTCTAACTCTGGGCCTTTCAGGTCAGCTTTGGGTAAGTTTAGATTAACATCTGGTGCATTTATCTCACCATCAATCTTTGGAGCTTTGAGACTCAAGTCAGGGGCTGAAACATTGACATCTAGATTTGCATCTGGACCATCAATCTTAGGACCTGAGACTGACCACTTTGGCTTTTTTATAGTAGGCCATTTGAAGTTCCCAGATTGGCCCTCAATGTCTACATTTGGTGCTTTAACATTAACATCAGCTCTGGGTAAATTCATATCAACATCGGGTCCATCAAGTGATGCTTTAGGAAAGAGATTGAAGTCAGGTGCTTTTACATCAGCATCGAGGTCAACATCTGGGCTTTTCACCTTTGGCCCAGAAAGCAGAAACTTGGGTTTTTTGAGTGTTGGGAACCTGATTTTGCCAGCATCAATATCAGCTTTGGGTAAATTCAGATCAACATCTGGTGTGCTTATTTCCCCATCAATTCTAGGAACCGAGAGATCCACATCTGGTGAGCTCAGATCTGCACTAAGGTCCATATCAGCATTGGGGCCATGAAGTTTGGGTTTTTTCCACTTCAGATGAGGCCAGTTAATTTTCTGATCAATGTCAAGATCTGGGGCCTGAAAGTCTACATTGGGACTGTTGAGGTCAGCTTTTGGGAGACTCAGCTCAGTATTCGGTACATTAATGTCACCCTCAATCTTTGGAGTTGAGAAATTTAAATTGGGTGTGTTTAGGTCTGCATCTATGTCTAAGTCTGCTTTTGGGCTGTGAAGTTTGGGCTTCTTCCATTTCCGGTGTGGCCAGTTGATTTTACCAGATGTAGGCTCTACATCAATGTTTGGGGTTTGCATGTCTAGCTCAGCCTTTGGCAAATTAATGTCAACACCCTCCACTTTTGGAAGAGAGGGATCTACATATGGTGTGTTCAGGTTTGCATCTAAGTCCAGATCAGCTTTTGGGCCATGAAGTTTGGGTTTTTTCCATTTAAAATGAGGCCAGTTGATACCAGATTGGGTATCAATGTCCCCATTGAGATTTGGGGTTTGAACATCTAGATCAGGGCTTTTGATGTCAGCTTTGGGAAAGTTGATGTCAACATCTGGTGCACTTAGATCCCCATCGATCTTTGGTGTGGTGAGGTTGAAATCAGGTGCAGACAGGTCAGCATTGAAGTCGGCATCTGGTCCTTTAACTTTGGGACCTTTCCCTTTCAGATGGGGCCAATTGATTTTGTCAGGACCATTCAAATCCACTTTTGGCCCATTCAGGTCCAAATCTGGACTTTTAACATCTAATTTTGGGGCTGACAGATTGAGATTTGGTGTCTCTAGATTTCCACTGACGGAAGGGAGATCGAAATCACCAGAAACATCCATGTCTGCTTTTGGTGTTTTAATTTGAGGGAGATTGAAGTTTGGCATTGAGAATTTTGGGGCCTTGTATTTCAGGTTGCCTGTCTTGATTCCTGGTTTCTCGATGTCGAGTGAGGCACTGGGGGTGTTGAGCTTGGGAGTTGAGACACTGACATTAGGTGCTTTGAGGGTGCCATCTAGGTCTCCTTTTACATCTGGTCCAGTCAGTCCCAGTGAGGGCATTTTGAACTTGGCACCGGCATCA
The DNA here is from genome assembly GCF_050575085.1 of Anarhichas minor. Taxonomy (NCBI): domain Eukaryota; kingdom Metazoa; phylum Chordata; class Actinopteri; order Perciformes; family Anarhichadidae; genus Anarhichas; species Anarhichas minor. Next base: position 1,472,262 of record NW_027466504.1, read on the forward strand.
GCTGAGGGCTTATTTAGACTGAAACTGGGAAGGTCTCCATTGAGAGTGGGACTACCTAGTTCACCCCCCAAGCCCTGTGCAGTATTTAGCTTTCCTCTCAGGCCATCAAGGGAAACAACGGGTGCCTCAGCTGATGCATCCAGTGACAGATCCTTTTTTAAGTTGAGCATCTGTTGGTAATGGAGGGATAAACAAATTAGGTTAACATTGATTAAAGCTCTTCAGTGTCATTAATAAGTTATAACGAGCTTATATTGTTATCATTAGTAATGCCTTCCGATACCCAGTTCTAAACGGTAACCGATTAGACAGTAGTAAATACCAGAAGTATCAACATGGTCCGGCGTTAACGGTTCTGCTATTGGTACTTTTGAAGTTACGGAGTAAGATCACCGTTTAAAAAAGGCAGCGTTCAAACCTCTTCTCTCTGTCTCTGTCTTTCTGCTTTACTCTGACACACACACACACTGACTCCGGCTCAGTACAGCGTGAGACACACATCATGGCAGAGAGAAGAAAAAGATCCAAAGTGTGGCTACATTCTATATTTCAGTAGCTACTGAGAACTCTCGTTGTCACAAATGCAATAAAACCCTCACAAGTAAGTGAAGTAACACCAGCAGTTTATCACAACATTTGGCCAACAAGCAGAATATAAATTTTCAGAAATGTTCAGTCCACTGCAGCAAGCGTTAGCGATACCATACGGAGTTTGAGCATAACAACAGGCTAATCAATGAAAGCTAATCACTCAGCTAATTGTTTAGCTGCGAATGTACCAAACCGATAAGTAGTATTGATAATAGTACTAGTATCGATACAATTTTAACAATACCCATCCCCAGTTATCATTAGCACTGTGTTGGAGAACTACTGTTACTATTAATATCATTTTTTCCAATTTCATTGTTTAAAAAAATGTGCAAAGGAAGCATTTGTCATGGGTTTTAGGAATTTTTGAAGCGCCCTAACAGAAACAAACATCATATCAGTGGAGGATGACTTTGACTAGATTGATACTTGTCTATAGCTCATACAACAGTCTGCTCACATCAGACTTGGTCACCTCATCCAAATAACAAAGAAAACATTTTTTCTATCTTACCTCTTGGGGTATATAGCCTGCATATAGTTTTGATTTTATATACCACAGTTTAGAGGTATCCATTTTTATTGGAACCACTTTTGAAACACAATCCCACAACTAGGGGTAAGTCTTTCTTTTTAAATTTGGGTGAACCAACCCGTGCGAATATTACCTTTGTCGGGTCTTTGAGACCTAATCCAAAGGAGCCAAGACTAGCACTGCCGCCCAGCTGCTTCTTTGTCAGAACCTTTATGTTGCTATCATATGGCTCCAGGACCTTCAGGATCTTCAGCACTTCATTTTTGTTGAGGTGGTCTAGGTGTATAGTGGCTGCAGCAATCTTATCCCCTGGAACAAGTAACAACTCATCAAAAACAGCATGTTTCTATCTTTTCCATAAATCCTTTACCCACAGATATTGGTTGAGATTTCAAAAACTGCAGCAAGAATACCATTTGATTTTCAATATGTACTTGTTTTTCTCTTACCTGCTTTTAAGCCACTCCTTGCAGCGAGTGTGTCATCTGTGATTCCAGTAATGACGACTCCTTTCTCAGAGTCATCTAGGACCAGACTTTCTGAGAAACATCTACTCTTGTTGTCCCCGTTCTATGTTTAAAAGTGGTTCACAGTGCACAAGATGAGACATTCACATTTTAGCAACATTTATTTTGTGACAGTCAGATGTACTTATTTTCATTCTTACCATATTTCTTAGTTGTATTTACATCCACATATCCTGGAATGTTTTACCAAACCACAAGAAACCATGGAAACACCACACCACAGCAAAGTAATCTGTAAAACACCAGAGAAAAGCACATTTATTTAGTTAGTATAACTTTAAATCAGTGACATAACTATATCATGTACCTTGTGGAAGATTAAAATGCAGGGAAGAATGCAGAATTTAACAAATGGTCATTGTCTCTATGAAAAATCCATATAATTTTTCATGAAAATCCTTTCCCTCCTTTATTTAGAGTCCTCGCCAAGAATAGAGCAAGCAACATGGTTTTCACGCTATTTATAAAGCATCAGTTTAGGTTTCCAGTATGTAATCAATTACCAAAAATATCCACTATGAATATGAAGGAAATCAATGTTGACAAGTGATGGCCTACAAGCTATCTAAAGTCTTGACCTTGAAGATGACAACAGTACAAACATTATCATCAAAAGTCATAGTGTGAATATAGCCGGAGATCTTTATTATAGATTTGGAAATGATTTCCATCAGCTGTCTGTAGCTCTCACCAGAGCCAGTTCATGCCTCTAACCACACATCCCTGCCAGTGCCCTGGGCTCTTCACCTGTCTTTAGCAACTCTTTCATTTTCTGACCCTGACTGACAGAGAAACAACAACGCCCACACACTAGATCACCTCACACTTCAGGAATCCAAAGCTTGTGCCAGGTTTGTTCATGGGGAATGTATGCATCCAAACTGGTTGGTTAGGATGTGTTCTGACTAACGCATACACAGACCACCCTTCAACCACACCCCAACATCTCCACATGTAACTGCTCATGTAATTCACTTGCAGCATAGTCGCATAAATAATGGCAGATAAGGCTTTACATTTAGTAGTACGGGGTTGTGAAACAAGTCCTAAAAAAGGAGAATCAAGGATGTTTTGTTCCACCAAGATCCAGACTGTCCGATAATGCTTAAAAACAACTTGGAGTTAATCGGTCAACACCCATCAGTGTTTATGCAACATGAAGAGATGCTCCGCCAAAAGCTAATTATCATAACCGTTTAAATAGTTCAAATCAACAGCTTTGCTATGTGCAATTAGAGGCCTTAAGTGAACGAATTAGTGACCTGTTGACAGGTACGCTTAGTGCATTTTTGTAAGAATATATAGAATGAGAGCTCAAAATATACATCAGGGGACTGAGATTATTAGAGCAACACTAATCACAATCGCTGATGTTACTGCACAGATGTCCTTGATTTCCAAAGCTGAAAGAAATGTTGAAAAGCGACAGAACTGCACAGTGGCCTCAGACTCTATGCATAATTTTACAAACCAGAAATCTGCCAATCATAGGAAACAAGAAAGTCACGAGAGATTAATAAAAGTGTGGTTAATATGTGCATTATTTAAAACAGGGTGGCAACATCAACACTGATACCAACCACACTGACTCACAGCAGGGTGTGCGTCAGATGACGGCAGAATGTCCCAGTCAGAACAGCTACAAGTCACACTGACAGCAGTACTTGTTAGCGATACTGAACATAACATTTGATATACTGTGTATTCTTTATCTACACTTTTGTCATTTTATTTTGAATGCTCACTTGTTGTTAATGCCAGAAATCACAACATATCTAAAGATCTTGACTTTGCAACAATTGTGTTTTATATACAATTCAAAAGGACAAATTTTGAAATGATTGATAAAATAATGATTGAAATATTGATTCCAATATATGTCAAGAATAAGGATCTAGAACTTTACACTTTGATATGATTCCTTTAGACCAAGAATATATACTTGCACCAAGTCACAAAGTTATTTTTCAGATTTCTTCCTAGAGAATAGAATAGAAACCCTTTTTATTGTCATATACATATACACGAAATTTGACTTCTGCATTTGACCCATCCCTGTATATAGGGAGCAGTGGGCTGCCAATGCTAATGCCAATGACAGGCGCCCGGGGGTTCAGTGTCTTGCTCAGGGACACTACGACACGTGACACGTCCCAGTCGAGGATTGAACCGTTGACCATGCGGTTACCAGACAACCCTCTTAAGCCAGTGAGCCACGGTCACCCCCCAACACAGCATAAATGCTCTGAAGAAGATAATAATGTATACAAATAAACCAAATTCATATTCATAATGCACAAGCTTTCTATGTATACATTTTATCTTCTTAAGTCACCAACAACTTGCTTTTTAAGAACTCATTTTAGTAAATGTTGCCCTAAATGATCTCATCATGGGGTCTCATATCAAGCAAAAACAGGCCATAGAGAACATGTTTGATGGACTCACCGTATGCTGCTTCCAGAGACGCCTCTAGTCAAGGAAAGCCCGGGGAGAGATATTGCCTCCTCAGATTGTCACTGCAGTTCTGACAGGCAAGACAGGATGGATCTGACAGGCAAGACAGGATGGATCTGCCAGTTAACTGCCTATAAGCAAGCAAACCAGGAGAACAGGTTAGGCCGCATCAGTACCGCCTCTTCTAGCACCCCCTTTTCCCCTTACAACACACACACCCACACGCCCCGCATTCAAACTATGTCACAGAGTCTTTCGCAGGCTTTTCGGCAGCCGAAACCTGACTAGAAAGCACAAGAGAGAAACACCACTCCTTCTTAACAGGACTAACCAGGTTTGCAAAGAAATAACACATAGCAACACTCGCATACACAGAAACTTGGCGCACAATCACTTTTTGGCATTTCTGCTTTGATGAAGCCTTCGCACTCAAATTTTGTGGGTCTTGGGGGTCTTTTGATACCTTTGCAGAGCGGGGCCACAGAAGGAAAACTATAAATATCAAGGCCACTAATCTGCTAATTGTGCACAAAAGTTATAATTAGCTCATTTTAATTAGGTTATTCTCACATTTTGAATCATTTGTGGGCACGAATAATGATTTTATCACTTTGGCATGCACAAAGCCAAGTCATGCATTGCAGCCGCCACCTGCTGAAGGCACCTGTCATTAGTTCTGGCTCTGGCTAGAGACTCTTTAATGAAGCTTTGTTTTACTTATAGGATGAGTTATCAACAGTTGCAAGACATTATTGTTCGTAGCTGTATTTATCGTTCAGGGGAAGGCCCTGGAAAACATCATGGTGGATGTAAGTGTTTGGATTGAAGTTAGTGTGTTGTGCTAGAACTCTGTATCCACACTTATCTCATGCACATGTATGAACCAAAAGGTGGGAGCAATGTAATTGGATTTAGGATTACGGTCTTATGTGCCCAAATTAATAAATTGTGGCCTCAAATGTACGTATATATTGTTCTCTTTGACCACTCCCGGGCTCCGTAGTAGTTAAAGGATTGTAACACTGTTTCTGCATAATTTTTCCAATTACAATACAATTTTTTTTACTTTCCTATTAGGAATAAAACAATATTTTCATTATTACAAGCTACAGTAGTTTTGATTTGTTTTGGTATATTATGAAGATCCAGTTGCAGAGCTTCAAGTCAGCAATTATTGCTCTTGTTGTGTGTACAGACTTTACAGTCAATCAACACATTACCACACTAGCATTTAATAACAATAAGAGCAGACATAATGTGTCATGTCAATACCCTCTCATTTTCACACCATAGTAACAACAATATAAACCAATGGCTATCAGTTTACCTATATCTGGCCTTTAGTTTAGTAAAATTTTGAATGCAAAACTTTAACCTGTGATGTGTTTATGAGTGACTGACTGACTGTGGGTGACCGTGGCTAAGTGGAGAGCCGGGCCGTCCTGCAATCAGAGGATCGGCAATTCTATCCCCGGCTCCAGCTCCACTAGTCGCATGTCAATGTGTCCTTGAGCAAGACACTTAACCCCAAACTGCTCCGGTAGCTGTGCCTACGGTGTATAGATAGATACTGAATTGTAAGTCGCTTTGGATAAAAGCGCTTAATGACTGACTGACTTACCAACTGTGCAACTCACTAATTTCACTTAATGGGTGACTTTGATATTTTTCAAACTGGACCCTATTTTCCGATGTTTCTGTGTCTAACTGACAAATGGGGAACAATGTAAAATTATTTTGAAGACATTATTGCTTCAATATTCTCCTTACTAAGATGCATACTAAGGGGTGCAGTATGAGTCACTACCCAACCCTTCCAACCAATTAATACAATGTCTAATACAATGTGTACAGAAGAGACTAAGCAGGGTGTTGTCAGTGTAAGACAAAGACAATAGCTAAATGATGAGCAATATAGATGCCAAGACGAGGGAGTAAGCTGGTGAGTGAGATTCCAACTTTATGTGAAGTGCTTTCTGGTACAACGACTTGTGAAACGAAGGGTGTCTAAAATAAAAGCCATGATCCACATACGGCAGGAGTCACAGAACACTGATAATACAGGGAACATACTAAATGATGTAACTGGAGCCGATCCCAGCTGGCATTGGGCAAAGGCAGGGTTCATCCTGGACAGGTATAGAAAGAAACAACCATTCACGCTCACAGCCACACCTACGGGCAATATAGAGTCCTCAATTAACCTAAGCTGCATGTCTTTGGACTGGAGATTCTGGAGAAAACCCATGCTGCAATGGGGAAAACATGCACAGAAGGCCCGTCTAGCCCAGGAATCGACCAGGGCCCCTATTGCTGTGAGAACTACAGGTACCTCAAAAACAAATGCGTCACACTTAGTACAATCAGAACAGCAGAGGCCAATATGCTCAGGTTTAATAGGGTCAAGCTCCAAACACTGGATACCACACGATAAAACCAAAAGCTTCTCTTAGTCTGTGTGTTTCTGTGGAAGAGATGTATACAGTACATCCTCCTGACAAATGTCTGTCCGTCTGTGTCCTCACTCCCCACACCAACAGTAGAGTGACGATCTTATTTCCATATGTATGACCACATGAGCTTTGATGATGGGCCTACGTGCGTTTTGGGGTGACAGAACTGTCTTTTTGTTCTTTCTTTTTTTAGTCTGACCGGCCCATAAAGCAGGTAGAGCGGTCAAATGTTTTTTACTCTGAAATGACACTGGGTTGTCCCAATCACATCTCCCCTTGAGAGTAGAGCCTTCATTAAGCGCATCTGCAAAAAAGGGATCAAATAAAAGACAGGTCACGATAGCAGAATGGACTGAGCATCAGACTGCTTTTTGAACAGCCCCCGACTTCAGACCTTTTTAGAGACTTGCTGTTTGGAGTGAACCCAGTCAGCGTCTCTCTCACTCCTCTCTTGCTGTGTGCACGCAGGAAGGAGTGAGTTACTATGGTTACGGGCATCGGCCCCGCAAGAAGATTGTAATGTAAGCCTAATGTATGATGCTCTGCTGAAAGCTTCATAAGTGTGTGTGTGTGTGTGTGTGTGTGTGTGTGTGTGTGTGTGAGACACAAGATACAGCAGGAAGAGTAGAGGAGAAAAGGCAGAGCGTACAGGAGAAAACACAGCTCAGTCTTTCCCTGTCCCCCCTGAATACACTGCACAAGTGCATCATCGCTATCAACTCTTTAAGCTTCTCACAGTGGCTTTTCTGAAAAGGTGTAAACACGAACTACCTTTCGACATGTTGTACAAGCCAGCATAAACCGGCCAGTACCCCGATGGCACCACTGGCCACATCTGTATCCAATCCGCAGGACAGAGAGCAGGACTCTGGTGGGACGAAATGAGGTGGACTCTGTTTACATCAATGATGCTTGGTGCTCCAACACAGTCAAAGCTGACTCACATGTTTCTTTTGTCAGCCATACTCCCCAGTGAATTGTTGTGTTGCCACTGTTTAAGCAAATCCATGCAGAGGAATGCATTACTGTTTTATTAGTCATGTTTTGCTTGTTAAGCAAATTGGCTGCAACTGCATTTCGTTGTGCAAACCTGTGACGCATATGATGCATTGTCCTTGAATCTTGATTATTAATTCATAGTGAGTACAGTCCATAACTTCACTAGCTTTATTCCCAGCAGCTGGGGCATGGATACTGTTTTACTGAGCTCCGTATGAAGCCCTGGTACAGACACAGAGAGAGCATCTGTTACATGTGTAAATAGATAGAAAGTTATGATGGAAGTATTTTGGCATAAACTGAGACACAAGACTGGTTTCTTAAGCTCCAGACTGTCAGCATTCCCCTTAGATTTACATTTGAGAATATCTTGGTGTGAGATTTGGTGAAATCAGATTTACACAGATTCACTGTCAAATGAACAAAAAGTTACAGTACTTTGTGAGTTGATGGTGATTTTGTTCGTACATGTCTCTTAGCCAACGGCTGCTTTTTGTGAAGTCAGAGAGAAGGAAAAAAGAAAACAGCAATTCCTCGATTCATGTTTCATTCACTTCCTCAGTTTCAGGTCCAAACTTGTGCTTTTTAATGAATACCTGTGGAACTGGTAAAACAAAGATGCACACATAAACACCTCCTCTACTGTCACAACAGCACACATGTTATGTCTGCAATAGTCAACTTAACTGGTATGTTGCAGGTGATGCAGCACAGGATTTTGTTATCCGGCCGATGAACAGCATTCCCCTCATTACTGGCCCAAAATTCTTCATTTATCAGGACTGAGCTGCAGCCTCTTGTGGGAGCTGTGTACGTGTCAATTGTGGGTGTATTCCGCAACTCAGGTGCTGTGTTTTGTTCTCAACTGCAATGACAACGATTTTTGAATTGGGCCCAACTCGTGCCTCTGACTGGCCTCTTAGGTATCGTAGCATTGAGAGCCGTCCAACATGCCACAACATGATTTCTCAGAAACCATTCAAACTAGTGGCCATAACATAAAGCTATAGGGTGGTTACATTACCAGGAGAGTCCTGTTTCTATGTTGAGTAACAGTAAAGATGAAGTAAGAACAATTTGAGAACTAAATTCAATAGAAATAGAGAATGGAAAAGAAGACAGAGTCAGCAGTAGTCTCTCCCACTCTGTGTGAAACCAGAATGTGTGTTTTGTTTCACACAAAAGAAAATCTCAATCAAAGTCACATTGACATTTATAAATGATACTAAAAAAGGCTTTGAAACAACATTTACAGCTTCATGTTAGCAAATACAATTTACTGTTACTACAAATGAACAGTTTGCAGAATTAATAAAAACAAAGATATCAAGTAATAACACATTTAGAAATATATTATTCGATTTATTCTTTCTGAAAGTGAGGAGTGTTTCTTTTCTTTTACATTGTGCAAAACAACATAGTTTTAGCTCTAAGGTCTCGATTCAAATAGAGCAGTCTGAGTAGGGCAGAATACTCCTTAGTGGAACAACTCACAAGTTCTCAATGTGTATGAGGTCATAAGTACATCCCTTCACAGTTATATTGTCCGATGTCTTAGGGTGACGTACATTCACCAAACCAACCCTTGAAGCCGTTCCTCAAACAAGGCGTGTGTAAGGGAAGACAAATCAAGCAAATGACAACATGTATTTCAGAACAAGCGCCTCAGTGCTGTAAAGAGCCCCAGGTCCCAAACTGGGACTGTTAACTGTTTCAGTCAAGGAGCACAAGGTTACTTTTGCAGAAATACGGCAAAATAATCAATGCAAATATACGGTAGGTGTGTGTTTACCACATACAGAGTCTGGATACTTTGACTATTCGGAGCATTAAACTAGCGTCTAGATAGTGCTGTGTTATTACTGCCAGCACCAGCTCTGCATTAAAGGGATCAAAGTGTAGGTATGCAGAGCAGCAGGTGAACCTGTGCCGGACTTAGAAACAAAACTGACAATAAATGTAACAATGTTAATTATTAGTTGTGAAGACGCTGTTTTTATTAGATTACCTGAACACCACCAGAACTCTTTTCTAACTCAGTCCTGACATTTTAAGAGAACCTCTTGTGTGTTTGACTTTAACTCCTTCAGAAAACCAGTTTGTTTGGAAGCAGGGTGGAAGTAAAGTGCTCAGACTCCAACAGATCTGTGCTTCCTGAATTGAGACGTGTCAGATTTCACCAAACAATTCAAGCTTTACAATGATTCAAAAATGTCTTATTGTTCGGTATGTATATACAGCCTTTTGTCAACTTTAGTCAGCAAAAGTTATATGATGATGAACTAATTGATAAATGATTGATTTTGGATAGTTTGACTTTGATTTTCTTGTAACAAAAAAGTCTCAATCGGCAGAGTAAGTGTTGATACAGTCTCTGCTCATGTCATGTGTTCCAACTGGAATGCTGTGAATCTGCATTCCTACCACACTAGTGTGCAGAGTAGAGACACATTAAGCACAGACTTCTGTCTAAACTCACTAAACACTGTTGGATGCACCGAACATCTAACGTAACCAATTACGTGCGCACACTGTACTTCATACTCCATTCCAAACATTCTGCATCTATTACACAGCAGAAGCTTTACCTCCATAGGCATTCCAAACAAGTCTGGATAATTGTAAATCTATCTTCATCACATCTGCACAAGCACGAAGAAGTAAAAGTTTACGTGAACGAACCCTGGAACATGAAATATTTACTGGTAATTCATCCACATGTTAAATATTTGTCTTCATCTTTCATACGTTGCTCATACAAGATCCCGAATGAGAATATCTGTTTGTAACAGTAACACCTAACTGTAGATGTCTGATTGGAATACTTGTGACCTAAATACGGCATGGTCCCATTTGATTAACACCTGCAGTCCATCTGAGGCCTAATAAACCTCTAATTCCCATACTGAGCAACAATTCCCTCTGCTCTTTTGATTGCAGACAAAAACTTCTTGGTGGCATTTGCAGAAATAACTGAACTGTAAGTTGTTGTTTTTTACTGATCTAAGAACTTGTTTACGTCTGTCCTGACTAAAATAGTGTTTAATGTCTATGATTACCATTTTTCATACTTGTGGTATCCTGCATACGTCATGTGTTCAGGCAGCATGGTGACTGAAATAAGTAGATATAATGTGATTAAAGACAAAAACACCTCACTGTGTCTTTCCCGATTCTTAGAAAAGTGTTGTGTTCTGGCTCGGAAATACAGGCGTCAAGGCTTCAGCAGTCAGTCAGGCTACGGCCTCTTGTGCAATGAATCAAGCAGGTTGAAAGGCAGCGAAGCATCCCTGGTATTTGGATTAGCTCAGGTATTCTGCCCCACAGCAACTCTCTTCCATCCATCTTCTCTGACAACTGCTCTCGTTAAATTCTCGTTGTCAAGAGTGGGATTACAAAATTGAAAGGACACAACACTGACTTCACTGCAGCAATCATTACGGACGAGAGAGGTCAACCTGTTGTACTGCTCAGCTGTCGCTCCTTCTATTGTGTACATTAGAACTCCCAAATCCTCAAATCTCACTTGAGATACATATATAGAAAGTTGTTACAGTTTAGATTTAAAAATGAACAGGTGGGTAGGGGGGGGGGGGGTCATTTGAGGTAGTGAAAACCAAAACATGTTAATGTTTCCAACTGGTTAATGCAGGTTATATACAGTGGGTACGGAAAGTATTCAGACCCCTTTCAATTTTTCACTCTTTGTTTCATTGCAGCCATTTGCTAAAATCAAAAAAGTTCATTTTATTTCTCATTAATGTACACTCAGCACCGCATCTTGACAGAAAAAAACAGAAATGTAGAAATTTTTGCAAATTTATTAAAAAAGAAAAACTGAAATATCACATGGTCATAAGTATTCAGACCCTTTGCTGTGACACTCATATTTAACTCACATGCTGTCCATTTCTTCTGATCCTTGAGATGGTTCTACTCCTTCATTGGAGTCCAGCTGTGTTTAATTAAACTGATTGGACTTGATTAGGAAAGGCACACACCTGTCTATATAAGACCTTACAGCTCACAGTGCATGTCAGAGCAAATGAGAATCATGAGGTCGAAGGAACTGCCCAAGGAGCTCAGAGACAGAATTGTGGCAAGGCACAGATCTGGCCAAGGTTACAAAAGAATTTCTGCAGCACTCAAGGTTCCTAAGAGCACAGTGGCCTCCATAATCCTTAAATGGAAGAAGTTTGGGACGACCAGAACTCTTCCTAGACCTGGCCGTCCAGCCAAACTGAGCAATCGTGGAAGAAGAGCCTTGGTGAGAGAGGTAAAGAAGAACCCAAAGATCACTGTGGCTGAGCTCCAGAGATGCAGTAGGGAGATGGGAGAAAGTTCCATTAAGGCAACTATCACTGCAGCCCTCCACCAGTTGGGGCTTTATGGCAGAGTGGCCCGACGGAAGCCTCTCCTCAGTGCAAGACATATGAAAGCCCGCATAGAGTTTGCCAAAAAACACATGAAGGACTCCCAGACTATGAGAAATAAGATTCTCTGGTCTGATGAGACCAAGATTGAACTTTTTGGCGTTAATTCTAAGCGGTATGTGTGGAGAGAAACCAGGCACTGCTCATCACCTGCCCAATACAATCCCAACAGTGAAACATGGTGGTGGCAGCATCATGCTATGGGGGTGTTTTTCAGCTGCAGGGACAGGACGACTGGTTGCAATTGAAGGAAAGATGAGATATCCTGAGTACAGAGATATCCTGGAAGAAAACCTCTTCCAGAGTGCTCTGGACCTCAGACTGGGCCGAAGGTTCACCTTCCAACAAGACAATGACCCTAAGCACACAGCTAAAACAACAAAGGAGTGGCTTCGGAACAACTCTGTGACCATTCTTGACTGACCCAGCCAGAGCCCTGACCTAAACCCAATTGAGCATCTCTGGAGAGACCTGAAAATGGCTGTCCACCAACGTTCACCATCCAACCTGACGGAACTGGAGAGGATCTGCAAGGAAGAATGGCAGAGGATCCCCAAATCCAGGTGTGAAAAACTTGTTGCATCATTCCCAAGAAGACTCATGGCTGTACTAGCTCAAAAGGGTGCTTCTACTCAATACTGAGCAAAGGGTCTGAATACTTATGACCATGTGATATTTCAGTTTTTCTTTTTTAATAAATTTGCAAAAATTTCTACATTTGTTGTTTTCTGTCAAGATGGGGTGCTGAGTGTACATTAATGAGAAATAAAATTAACTTTTTTTGATTTTAGCAAATGGCTGCAATGAAACAGAGTGAAAAATGTAAAGGGGTCTGAATACTTTCCGTACCCACTGTATATTACAGCCAGAGTTAGGAGTAAATGAAGCATAAACCGTTTCTAGAAATGATCAAATAAATGAACATTGTATTTGTTCAGTTAGCAGGAGGCCTAGTTTTTACATTTAGCAGTACATCACTTGGAGGTCAGGATATGTTCAGTGAATTTGTGGGTTTTATCAACCTGGGGGAGCTTACCTTCAACAATTCAACACATAGCCATGGTGGGGATTTTATCAGCGGATTCCAGTGTTTTTAAATTTCTATTTACATTCCTCCCCAGTGTGCAGAAGGATTTGAAACGTGTTGCAAAATATGTTGCAAAATGAATACAACATGTATAATTAAACTGGTTTTAAGTCTTTGGGCCTTTAAAAATGATTGAAATAAAACAATCTGAAAAGGGAAGTACTCCTTAATGGAACTGCTTACTCACCAACATGCAGAATGTGTAGAGAGGTCACAAATAAAGATCTTCCTTTGAGGAATCATACAACAGCAGTTTAGCATGAGATTAAACAAGTTGATCTACTCAGAGGTAGTTGGGGGTCCACATAGATCCAAACTGCAAGTAGGCTGACAACACCAGCCCGGAGGTGAGCTTTGTTTCTCTCTCCAAAGACACTACTAAAAGGTACGTGAAGGCACACGCTCAACCTGACATTGTTAGATTGAGAGAACGTATTCTGTTCCACACACTATAAAGCTTGCGCTCAGGCCGACAGGTCAAGATCCTGGACATTGTTCTGAAGACGCAGGAAGCCAGACGTCTCATGGCCACATTCCTCAGCTTGCATGTGTGTAGGGTAAACACTCAAGTATGCACTGTGCATTTTTAACTAGGTGACACATTCTTTGGCTGGTGTGTTGACGCAACAGATAACAAGATGTGATGAAACTCCACTTCATGCAACTTAAGTCTAGTTAGGAAACTCAACGCCACACACAAGATACATTTGCATGAGAAGACGGTTGCTTTATTTAAAACTGTACATTAAGAAAAACAGGTTAATGAGAAATCATTAACATACATGGTATGTTTAAAAGCTTCACTCCCATACACATCAGAAGCTGGTGAGTAAGGAGCTGGCCGGCAGGTTGTCTTTGGCTGGAGACATGGGCTCTCCTTTCTTACGCGCACTAATCTTCTGGGAATCTCTGAAAAACACAAATGCGGTTTTAGAACTGATCTATTGAAAACAATCACTGGTTAAAGTTACTGGTGTTACAGCCGTGATGTCACCATGACAGTTAGTTTACACTATTGTCCACTGTAAGTGGGAGTTAGTCGAAGGTTTAAAACGGTTCCTCTGTCCTACCGTGACAGTGTTTTTATTATCTTCACTGGGAGATCATGAGATAGGTAGTGTGTGCATGAGTGTCTGTTCACGGCTAATCTCACATACCGCTGCTCAAAACCACATATTTTGGGTGCTCAGTTATTGCTGCATGCTCAAAGACGTCTCGTAATTTCAATGGCTCACTTTATGAAAACACCTTTTATTGCCTCTTTGATACTGCCATTGATTGATGGCTGACCGCTAGCTCCTCACTCATTACTCTTAACCGGCAGGGGGAGCAGGTTAAGAGCTGCCTCTCTCTGCAGCCAGAGACACAGAGGGGGAAAGCAGTTTACTCAGTAGACTTGAAGCCTAAAGAAATGCTTCAAGTCGCAGGATATGCCTGTGATGCGTGTCAGCACACACCCTGTGCAGACAGATGGTTGGATGTATTTGTACTATTGCCACCTTCATAAAGGGTTCATAAAGGCATTAGGATGGTATAAATGCTTGTTTTTGAATGAAGTGCGTTTTACGACACTTTACAGCCCATTGGTTGCGTACATCCCTGGTTGTTACTTGGCTCACTTTTATTGCTGCATGTGGTGTGTTTGGCTAACTGCTGATGGAACTAACAGTACACACACACACACACACACACACACACACACACACACACACACACACACACACACACACACACACACACACACACACACACACACACACACACACACACACACACACACACACACACACACACACACACACACACACACACACACACACACACACACACACACACACACACACACACACACACACACACACTACTGTCGGCCTAACATGTCTAAGTTGCAAACCTCTTTGCAACTTAGCCGCTGCAGACAGCGTGGTGAGGCTGGGTATGGTTTGAAAATGTTTGATACGTACTGATACCTTGAATACTGATACTGATGGCACAACAGTACTTTTTCTGATACTTTGTGAGAATGAAAACCTCATAGCCTTATCAGCAGCCCAGCTATGTTACTATAAATGACTACAGCTCTTGTCACTACTATGTGTAAAATTGTTTATTATGTAAACATTCCATTTTCTTGAAATTATGTAAACAGTCTGAGGTATTAGTTAATTGCAAAGCCAACATGTTGACAACATAAAAAATAAATAAAAATAAAATGTAACATTAAGGCCACGACCACAACAAATTCTCAAATATTAGACTTTAAAGTTTCAGTAAATATTAATCAGTCACTTTTCTAAATCCACATGAAGGCTCTTATGTGTGCATGTTGAAGCGTTTCTGATGTGGCTTGCAGGTGAAGGTCGGCCTTCTCTGCATCTAAGGTGATTGCACAATTACTGTCGAGCGCCGACATCTTTTCAATACTGGGTAGGATGGGCATAATTCAATACAGCTTGCTGACTTTATTTAGTTTTTTTACCAGATTGTATGATTGTCTTGTACGACAACTTTGAGCCGATTGCCCACACAAAGCTTGGTTTGTACCTGCGCCTGGTACCCTAGCACGAGCCGACACACGAGCTCTGAACACGCAGACCTGCAGTTTGTTGCAGGTTTCTGTGAAATGCCAGCGGGCGTACAAACGCCATAAACCTACCTCCTCAATACTAGGGAGGGATCGTAATTTACTGTAAACTCATATGTCATATTCATGGACTACTTTATTGCCTTTATAAAAGCCCTGCACAGAAAGAAGTCAAGTATTAAATGCATTATAAAGAAACAAAAAGGTTAAACATCCTGTATTTGATTTGGCTGCAAAATATTTACACAGATGTAGATTTTGTTTTTGATCTTCAGACAATTAGTTACTAAAATTCGGAGGTGCACGACCAAGCGTCGAGACAACTTGCAGAGCCTTCACACACTCATTTTCTGGAGCGCCCACCTCACGCCTGCTTCACTACGGGCGAGTAGAATCAGGCTTTACGACGCCGCTAGTTTTGGAGTATGGCTGAATTCATTCAATCACACAATACAGTGGTGGTTGTTGCAGATACACCTGGTGGAAATCTGCACTTTACTAAGTGACACTTTCTATTTTATATTATAGTTTTATTTTCTTATAGTATGATAGTTTACCAAAGCTGCGTGGGTAAAATGCTGCCTCAGCCCCAGCAGTAGGGTTGTGTCTGTCTTTGACACTTGCACTATGCTCCATTCAAAATAAATGTAAAGAAACTGATCCTTATGCATGCGTGGTTTCCCCACTGTACCACACTGAACCCAGACTGGGATCCTTTACACCCCTTCTCACAACTGCATAACAAAGCGGTTATTCTTTTAACATTATTATAACATTGGAACTTGGAACTAGTGTAGTGTATTCTATCAATAATTATATTTCTTTACAGAGTTTCTCTTTTACTTTTTGAAGCTGAAATTCTTCCAGAGGCTGCTGATGGTGGCCTGGACCCCAGGGGTGTTTTCATTATTGGAGGAAGAACCCACAGACTTTCTCCTCAGTCCACTGGCCCTGGCCGGGCCCAGTGTTCGCACCTTTGCTGCTTGACCCCGGCTGCTGGACTTTGGCTTCAACAGACCTGAAACCTGGAGGGACAAAGACCATGTATGTGACACAAGATTAACCATAGAGGAAAATACACACAAGCTTTTAATGCTATGACAAAAATCCTACATTTCTAAACCCTGAATTAATAAACAATGAGATGATAAAATCAATACACTAACTCGATCGCCATTATTGCAGGGGCATCTCTCTGTTTGAATGCAGGCTGTCCTAAGAAGTGTAAAATGTTCTACTTTAAGACACGAGGGGTTGCAGTGGTCCCACAGAATAAATTAACAAACTGTGGCATTATTGTGAAATAAAACGTTAGTTGCTCTAACTAGGGCAACCTAATGACCACCAACAAGCAGCGTTTTGGTTGCATGTCATATCCCTCAGTCTGCCTTTGTCTACTGTCTGCTATTCAATATTGACAAAGAGGTCAGAAAAATAGAAATGTAATGATTTAATGATACATTCCCTTTGATACGGACTTAACACAAACAGAAATGTTGTTTTTTGGGTTCGTAATTGGTGAGAGAGGGAGAGGGACACAGAGGAGAAAGAGAAAGGAAAAACAAAAGAGGGAGGTAGTTCTCACGTAGTAAACTTCCATCTTTTCCCCTCCTGCTCTCATTTACATGGCATGAAATACAAGTTGGTAATCAGTTAGCCTTGGTTTTGGTAGGTGTATATTTGAACCTAAGACAGAACCAGGCTAGCTGTTTCGCAGTTCAGTCTTTATGCTAAGCTAGGCTAACCACATCCTGCCTTCAATACTGTACTTAACACACAGACATGAGATTGATATCATCTTCTCATCTAATGCAACAGGAGCACACATGTCATTCTAGAGCGTTGTCCCTGCTCACTGGCTGCTTCTTGAGAGCAAAAGATATCATATGTGAGATGACATGGCTCGACAATCACAGAACATGTAGATGTTGTATGTAAAATACCTTTAGCTTTACTGAATTACTGTATATTGAGAAATTACAATGTACTTTATTTTCAGAATTTACAGCCCTGTGTCCGGAGCCTTTAATGGTTCTATGACTTCTTCTCCTTAGTTAAATGATAGTTAGTCTGACTTAATATGGGACACTGTGGGAGACTGGGTATAAGCCAATTGGTCGCCTATGTCAGCCAGCACTGTTCTCCCTTTTTACTAACACTATATTTTGCAAGGGCTCCGTCGCTGAATCCCGTGTTTAGCACCGCCCCAGATGATTGTGATTGGTTAAAGATATACAAACAAGCAATAGCGTTTTTTCCCCCTAAACCAGACTGCTGTGGAGATAGGTCTGGCTATATATGTAAGTTCAAGACTCCTCTTGAACTTACATATATTCACCCCTTTTCAAAGCGTAATGAATGGCATGCTCTGCTGGTTATGAAAATGAGTTGGATGGTAATATTAGTTAATTAGCTTGTCACTGTAGAAAAACCTCATTACCAGCACATTTCCCATGCTGCCAGGGGACATTAAACACCATGCTAATGAAATGCATTGGAGATTTACAGCTCCTTACGGCAGGCTGACACAACCCTCCTCCACTGTCTAATGGTAAAGAAGCTATGGGCCAACTCAGTGCCTTTGAAGAATAATGAACTAAGATTTAACCAAATATCCACAAGGTTAGACATAACTTATGCCACGTCCCCACTACTCCGTTTCCATTTGAAAACGCATATGTTTCGCTAAGTTTACACTGTGCGTCCACGCTACGTCGGCGTTTTCGAGCACCGAAAACAGAGGAGTTTGAAAACGCTCCTGAAGACGGATAAGTTTGAAAACTCCGGGTTGTGTTTTCGTGTGGACGGTCGAAAACGGATAAGTTTAGAAACGATGAGGCCCACACCCACATTCGCTACTTGATTGGTTCTTAGCAGTCATGACGTGTCCTTCCGTGATTCGTCACACTCATATCACCTGACCCTTACCCGGAAGCTCACAAACAAACAACAACATTGATTACCGATCGACTACCAGGTTAATTTAACATGGACAACTGATTACAGGCATTGCTGACCTTGTTGTCTTTACTAGCAGCTGTTGTTGGAGCGATTAGTGAGCGGCGTGACCAGCGGCGTTATCAGACCTACGGAGCGGACGTCTGAAGTCATGGTTAGCGGCTTTAGGGAGGGTGATGGATACAAAACGGAGGACTTTCCTTTTCTTATTACTGCTTATTTTGTTCTCCACATCTATTGTGAAGTCCGCAGATAAAATGTAAAGGAACAAAAGCAGTAAATGCTATTCAGTATGACAGATAAGCCACCAGCAGAGCTACGAGTGAGAGACGTGTGTTGACCACTTTTATGGATCATAATCTAGTAAACTTTTATGTGTAAGTGTTGATTTTAAAGTAAATTTGATGTGAGAGAGAGAGATAGAGCAAGACCTGCAGCGTTGTAACTAAGTCTGAAAAATAAAACTTTCCACGAACTGTGTCTGTTTGAGTTCATAGAGGAAGATTTTAAAGAAGATCTTAAGTATCAAACACGAGCTTTCATTATTAAAGACTACTTTATTACTCTCTCGTATTTTGTTTAACTAAGCAACCAATCTACTTCCTGTTTACATCGACACCACGCGCATGCCCAGTGTACGTGAAGAGTCACGTGATATTTGTTTTCAGGCATTTTAGTCTGAACGGAGATCTATTAGAAAACGATGCTGAAACGCCGTGTGGACGGAGAAAACGGAGTAGTATGGATGTAGTATGGATGTAGTATGGATGTAGCCTTAGGCACAAACCCACCTTTGATCTCAGCATACCAGGTTTCTGATATGCTTCTGTTGAGTGTGTGGGAATCTGCTCTGGCTCAGAATCTTTGCTTGAATTAATTTCCTGAGGAAGTAAATGAAAGACATGTAAGAACACAAAGCCATGCTACCAAAACAGTATTGCACACCAACTCATGAACCATGACACTCTGATGATGATGTGCCTGTGAAGGCTGACCCAACCACAAGGGATGTAAAAACATTTATAAAGGCGATGGAGATTTGTAGGAACGCACAGTTGCAGCATCCTCCTGGTAGGAGGAGGAGAAGCTGTCGGTGAGGACTTCCTCTTTGTGGCAGGAAGTGAGGTAAGGCTGGGACTGGGAGAAGTAGGCACTGTCCTGCAAAGGAGGTGAATCTTGGAGGTCATTATTTTTCACGTGTTCTCCATCAGTGGAGGACAGATGTGGTGGTGACATGTTTCCAGGAGGTCTGTGGGTCTTTGTGGACAAGGAAAAACTCTCCTTCTTATACTGAAACTGCTGCAGGGCGGACAGGCCTGACGTGGACTTAGGCGTTTTCAATTGTTCAGCCGTGGAGGAGCTGCCTGACCACTGAAACAGCCTTGGGCCCTGACTGACTGAACTGGGGGATGTGGTGCTAGGTGATGCAGGCGGGCTGGGGGTGTCCACAGATGGAATGTCTGGACCATCACTGTCCTTGGTCTGGGAGCTGGGAGAATTGTCCTGAGTGGGACTCCCCGCTCTGTTCTCTTCATCCTGAGGTAAATCCTCCTGAGCAGACATCTTAGTGCTCAGACTGGCTGAACTGGAACCGCTGAAGAATCTACATGTGGAAATAAACACAACCACATCAGGATAACATACAGTGTTGTGCAAGATGGCACTGCTCGAGTGACAGCCTGTTGCAGAAGCTTGTGTAACGTCCTGTGCATTTTGTTGTATTCAATTGCCTTGTTTTTACTTTATTTTAGCTCATATTGTTAATATGGATATGGTGTGGTTTCAACACTTTGGAGGAACAGGATCAGGAACTGAGTTGTGAGAGTCTGACCATTTTATCTGCGTAGAGAGTTCATGCTCTCTGTTATTGGTAACATCCCACCATCAGCCGCCCACTCCGTCATCGCTAAACCAAAGACTCAACACCCCAATGCTTTTATTGCCATTTCAGGAGACCTAAACCAAGCCCCGCCCCTCCCGGGAAGATCGAATCACGACCGGGTACTTCTTAACTCCCTGTGACCAAGAGGACAGTCGGGTGGTGGTTACAGGATGCTACTGAGGCACTTGAGGGATGTTTTCAGAGAGATATGTTCTGGGATGAAACACATTACGGGGTTTAAGGACAAGAAAAAAACAGGGCAGCTTGAGCAGAGTGTAGGTGGAGCCAGAATAATTCTCTGAAAACATTAACAAAACTTGCTAGCCAGTGTTAACATTAAGTTAACATTAACCAACAGGACCATATTAGCCAACTCAAACGCTGCTGGCAAACTACTTCACCAGGAGAGCAAACAGAAGCTCCAGAGAGGACAGCAGGCTAGTCAGCTAGCTCCAGCCTGCTCTCGCCCCAACAAAGTAGCCTCCTAGCGGCGAGGAGTAAGGCTTCCGCTGGCCATGCTGTTGGGCTCAACTTCTGTAATAAGCTATTAACCTGGCCAAATTAGTTAAACAACTTAATACTTCATCCACAATCTCTTGTCACATCGTAAGCACATTGCTATCGCCAGATACAGTAAGTGACAATTTTGTCCAGATCATTTTCTGTAAGCAGTGTCGCATGAAAGCATGATGGAATTATCAAGTTAGCTAAGGTAGCCAGCGGTCTGCTAGTGAGCTTGCTAATTGTGTTGCTTGCCATAAAGTACTCCATGGTAACCATACGTGTCTAGATTAGTAATTAATGATTCTGATAAGGAGCTGATCATTCGGTGTGATGTCACCTGCTGCATGTGGCCTGGCTGTCCTCCTCAGCTTCCTGGTTCCTCCTCTGCAGCAGGGTGGCGAAGCGGTTGCGTGGCCGAGGCGGACTGGTTAATGTTGGCTTGTCTGGATGCTGGTCTGACCTGGACCGCTTGTGACTGGAGGACGAGTACTGCTGGAGCACATCCTGATCTGATACACTAGAGTCTATGGGAGGAAAAAGACAAATACAGTCCAGATGTTATAAGCTAGGAACTGCTGCTGTTATCATTTGCTTTAGTATATCCATTCTGATTTGTATTCCAGAGCTCTGTTTCCTAAAGGACCAATTACCTGCAGATAATTAAATTTCATAAAAGGAGGACTGGATTGGGTGAAACTGTAAAACCAATTCTATCACCACAATCGAAAGTAAACTAAACCGCAATACACTCAACATCGGCTTAATGCGGTTATGATGAATCTATAGTATGTATTTATTATTTGTTTCCATTTAATTTCTTTAATTTCTTTTGAACTTTTCCATGGTTTCCTTGTTTTTGCTTTAAGCCTGCAAACTATCTTTGAAAGCATATTTTTTCAAACTCCTACGGACAAAAAAAACAAATAAGTTAGTTGAAAAGGAAAAATCTAAACAAAAGGCACAACAAAACAGCCTAGACTAGTCAATCAGTCAAGTTTCTATGTGTACCTGTTCTGTAAGATAAAAACAATAATAAGTGCAAAAAATGAACCGCAGTTCAATGTTAAATAAAATACAGTTTTAATCAATACTAGTGCAGTGCCCGTTTGGTACTGGCTGACTGCTTGGCTCCCGGTTGTCATCGTCACTCATTGCTCGTTGACTCCAGGGAAGTGAAGAGGAATTTGGTTACTAGGAATGTTAAAAATCTACTGCTTAACCATTAACCGATGATCAGAATTTTGACCGATTACTCTATAATTTAAGCAGTTCAAAGAAAAATGAAAATGAAAAAGCTGAAAGGAGATTAGCTGGTCCACCTTAAGAAGGTCAGCCCACCTTAAGTGAGCCGAAGTTGTTGCTAACCCCCTTCCCTTTAATCAGCAGTTAGCTGGCAAGGGAGACACAATAATTTAGCCTCGAGTTATATTAACGTTTTATTAAACGACAAATAAACTGAACATACACTTCACTGATACATTCACAGCTTTAACGTTGCTGACAACTTCACTCATCGTCACACTCTCTCTCTCTCTACGCAGAACTTGCAACACACTGGGGGAAACCCTGACTGAGTGTACCAGGCAGACACACTGCTGACAACATGGCAACTTAATTAATTGCAGTGGAGACTTACTGACAAAGTGGCTGCATTTGTCCACGACGACGCACATAACATTGTGGCCACTAACTCTCCCAGATGGGTGACCTGGGGATTTAACCGGTTTGTGTATCAGGTTATCGGGGCAGCTGGGCGGCTTGTTAATAAGCACATCAACGACAGAGCCCTGCATGCAAGGGACTGATCTTGACGGTTAACGGTTAATGATACATACAGAGATTCCTTGCTTTAGAGTTGGATATTATCAGATTATCAAAAACCCAATCATCTCCTGTACAGATGAGCAGTGGGGACCAACTACGAAATCTGGAGATGTTCAAACCTAAACCTTGTCCTTAAATTGTTCCACAGCCTAACTTGCAATGATCATCAGCCGTCATCAACCAATCAGATTTTTGCACTGAAGTAGACTTCTTTACTGACGGGGTAAAATGGGTATATTAGTGTTAAAAAGCATGCAGCTATCTAAACACTGCATGTTAATAGCTCACCTTCTCGTGGTCTCTTCACCTGCAGCTCTCTGGAGGACAGCCTCAGACCAACCAGACTGATGATTCTCTCCTTCCCCCTGGTGGAGAGAAGCCTGTCCGGGGAGGCAGCAGACAGGGGCGGGGCAACTGCTGCTGGCTTTAAGCCTCCACTCCAGACACTGGGCCCAGTGGGGGCTGGGGAGTGGTTCCAGCTGCGACTGCGGGGTTTAGAAAGCTAAAAGGGACATTTACAAAGTTGTTCTAAATTAAATAACACACTTAGTTAAAGGAGACCTGATTATCAAAATTGTCTGTGATCTGATACCTGTGGAATGGGTTTGTCTGGGCTGAAGTCATCTATCCTCTCCATGGTGTTGATGTCAAGGTTTCCCAAGGCCATCTGCAACCCTTTGTCATCTCCTAGATTTCTGGATTCAATGTCATCAAGGACAAAATACTTTGCAAGTGACGGAGAGGAACTTACAATTTCCCTTTTCTAAATAATATGAAACCAAATAGTTTCCACTGTTGAAAAAGGTGACACTACATACGATGTGACTCAGGGCAGGAGGATACAGTCCAGCGTAGCTGAGGGTGGCCGGGTCGATGTGCTCTGCGTACGGGTTGAGAGGTACGACCTTCCTCCTGACAGGATCAAACACCAGCTGGTAGAGGAAGGTGTTATTGGCTCGGACGAACCCCTCAATGTACTGCTCAGGGATGACTAGAGTCATCTTCAGATATTGGCCCATCTTTCTGATCACCTGACAGAGCAGCAAAAGCTCACAATGAGTTTGGAAGTCAAAGGTTTGTAGTAAAAAATGTTTTTTTTGTTTAGTTTTTTAAAGTGAGTCTGAGCAGTGGACACTGTGACCACAAGCAACAATTTGGGGATAATGGTTCAAATCGAAATGTACTGCAACGGTAGCACAAGTAGAGCAGAGTCAGAATTCTGACTGGCTTGTTTTAAACTGATCTATCTCCATACTGAGCAATTTGGAATGTGGTTGAAAGGTCTAGAAAAAGTTAGTAAATGTAAGTGTCATGCTCAAAAGTCACAAAGACAGTACTTAATGTCAATTATAGAATAATTTAGCTTATGAATTCATCTTTATGCTATATAGTCTCACTTTAAATCTGTTGGACCCCTTAGGAATGGTGATACCACTTTTTCCACGAGCTGATCTGAGAGACAGGGTTTTTGTTTTCCAGACTTTAGTCAGATGAGTTAAACGTACTTTCCCCAGAAGCAGGTTTGGTGTGCGCCATACGCTTCTATGTTGATCCATCAATCTTAAAAGTCAGGTACCTCTGGAATCACAACTTCAAATAGTAGTAACCTTGCAAAATGCATAATCCAACTTCATCATCTCACCTTGAGGATATCAGGGTCTTTGGCCAGTCGCAGCAGTTTGCAGGCTTTGCCTAGGCCGATGCCATGAAGGGAGGCCAGGTAGTCGCATCCAGAGAGGATGCACATGTAGCGAAACTTCTCCTCTGTGAAAATGTTCCCCAGAGAGCGACAGCGACCCATGTTGCTTTGGTCTATCTCCAGGCCGTTGCCCTGCTTGTCCATCTTGAGGATCACCTGCATGATTGGGAAAGACGATTGATTTAGAAGTTGGTGGCCATGTAAGAGCAGTGGTAGTACTACTACATGAGGCTATGTTTAAAGGTATGGTTTGCTGCAAACAGGATCAACACTGTAGTGTTGTTTCACTGGCTAACGCTGATCTGATATAGTCTGTCATTTTCCTCTCTCATTGGACAGCCAACTTACTTGTTGTTCTTACCGAAGAACACAAAATAAGCACCAATACCTTTCTCTGCCCATGCAAACTTTTATCTGGTTTGAATGATGACAACGACCAATAACATTACCCTTCTCCTGAGAACCATCAGGGCCCTGTTCTCCAAAGGCAGCTTAACTAACAAGCTGATATCAGGCTAAATAATCCGGTTCATTCTCATCCTGCTAATTTGGTTGATTGCCAGCAGTTTGAGAATTGATTTGTAAATCATGGATGGAGTTATCTTGGTGAGCAGTGTGCTCTTATTGTGAAATAAAGACAAAATGAGTGGAGTGCTGATCATGTGATTGTGGTCTCATGGTCTCATGGTCTCATGGTCTCATGGTCTCATGAGGTAGGTGAACTGAGAACAGTCAACAAATCTAATTTTATACGTGTTCCTGAATTGTTGCTGGTGGCTCTTTGATCTACATTGTGCGCCACAATATATCCACATCACTGTTAAACAGTTAGATATTAAGAGTGAATGTGCTGAGGCTCTCCCTATGGACTAGCAAGTGAATCATAAGCCTGTTTGAAAATGAAACCTTAAAAGCAGCTTTAAAATTGCATAAACAATCATTTTAGCAAATTGAGCTAAATGACAAATTCCTATTTAAATGTCAAATGAAATGCCATCTGTTCTGGCTCCATCGGTCTTTTAACGTTCAGAACCTTGCAGTTGGGTTGAGTCTTTTCTCAGTTTCTAAAACTACATTCTACTTGGTTCTTTTTTGTTTACAAACTGTTATTCATGGTATTTTATTAAGTTCAATTTGATTTAGTTTTAACATGTTTAGGTGAGGTTTTGTTGTGAAAATGTAATTCTGATAATTACCGGTGATGGTAAATGGACTGTACTTGTATAGAGCTTTTCTCGTCTTTCCGACCACTCAAAGCGCTTTAACACTACATGTCATCATTCACCCATTCATACACTGATGGAAGGGGCTAAGTGACAACATCAACACTCTTTCTTTATTAAACTACTTCATGTATGCGTTTCACAGCAACACATCTGGGTCACGGTCCAGCTGACTGTCAATAAGCATGCACTTTTGCAGATTTAGGCTTAAGGACTTGTTTCTATGGCAACGGCTACAGATGGATTTTAAATCAGTTTCAAAGAACCAAATAAATCAGACTTGTGTCAAATCGTCAACACTCTACTATGAGAACTATCCCCGTACAAAGAATGGTTTTCTCCATGGAGCTGGAAATGGATCCCCTGGATTTAGTACTCCGTACCTTTTTGCATCCGAATGCCAGCAGGTCAGAGTCTTCTGTGATGACAGCCTGGGCCAAACCACATTTAGTGAGGTACGCTAACTGAGCATCAGCTTCATATGGAGCCACAACACAGTCCACTCCTCTCGCCCTGGCAGCCTGGTTTAAAAAAAACAACACAAAAAACATTTTCTACACAACGACACCAACATCACTGGATGTAACCACTAAGAATAAAAGAACGTTTCAGAGAAACAAAGAAAGCAAAGCATGCAACTGTGGGGTCTAAATGGCCAAATGAAATATTGTCATAGCCTTTCTGATGTTGGCAGGGTTGACATGCAACCTGGAAGAGAAACTGTAGAGGGCCTCTACTGGGTCTGGTTCAAAAGTAGCGTAGCTGACTTCACTGACACTCAGCCCCGAAGCTGAGAACATTGGAGCAGAAATGAGGCGCGCTGCCCTTCGTTTCAATCACAGTGAGCTTTGTTGTTTGGTCATCAACACTCAGTTTGTTAAGTTTACAGCCATGCTGTTGCTCTCTGTTGCTCTGTGTAAAATGATGCAGTTCAAATAAAAAATAAAAAGTGCTGTCATTTGACTGACAAAATGAGAGTGGATTCTGGGTCTTCTTGACTAAAAGGCACGCATACCATTGACTTCAGCCTGGCAGGAGATAGTGAGTCCTCACCTTAATAAGGTTATGAGCCATGGCCGGGGTGATGTTAACACAGCGGGTAAAACAGTCTCTGGCCTCCGACAGCTTGCCTTCACGTAGTAGCTGTCGGCCTTTCTGAAGGTTGCCTTCTCTACGCCTGAAAAGTAAATGAATGAAACATGTATTTATTTGTGGAGGGGCTGTCTGGTCCCACCTGGTCTGTACATTCCTCTCTGCACCTTCACACATGACAATGTTGCTCTGTTGCTGTTTAGGAATGCAGTCCTTCCAACAGGCCAAGCTTTGTCTGAGCATGTTTGTTACCAGGTATGAAAAACACTGGATCATCGTGTGCATTCAGTTCTTCTCAGATGACAATACAGCTTCAGTGTCTGTTATGGTCACAAATGGTTTCTTTCTTTATACAAGATTCTCTGCAGGGTTCGTTTCTGTGTGAGTGATCTGTGACTGTATATCCTTTCCCCAGCTTTGGCCTCGGTATTTATTAGTTTTCAACCAGATAAGCTCAGTCCACAAAAGGCCACTTTGTAGCTACTCATCCCCTCCGATATGAATGAGATTTATTTGATGAATCTCTCAATTATTTTTTTTAGATCAATCCTATAATGGTTTGCTCTCTGAAAGTAAAACATGTCCATCAGTTTCCCAGAGTCCAAGGCAACATCTTCAAATTCTTTGGTGTGTCCGACCAGCAGTCCAGAACCCAAAGATCTTTGGTTTACAATGATAGAAAACAGAGAAAGGCAGCAAATCCTTAGTTGAGATGTTGGAACCGGATATTGTTCAGCGGTTTTTGCTTGATGAATGACTTAAAATTCTAAAACAACTACAAAAGAAATTTCTGTTGATTATTACTCAATCAATCAACCAACAGTATCAGCACTAATGTGATCCAGTGGTGAAGCTCCTCCCAATAGAGGGTATGCAGTGCTTCCCTCTCTTTATAGAAAATGGCCACCATAGCATAAAGCGTACCATGTCTGTAGTCTGAGCTGAGCTCTGTTTTATAATTCAATGTTTCTTACTTGCTTTGTAAGTACCATGTAAAAAATGGCATCACATTATATGGAAACAATTACAGTTTAATTCCTTCACTTTGTTGAAAAAGCGGAGGAATTCTCTCTGATGTGTTAACAGTGCTGCCAACTAGCCGTGTTTTGTTTCTGACTGAACTATTGCTGCTGCTTTATTTTGCCTGAAGAACCAGCGTCTCCCGGGTAGAAGCTATTAAGGTTATGATGAATAACTGTTGTCTGTTATCTTCAGAGTCCAGAGGACATTCAGATAAAAGGGAAAACATCTTCAACCACTGAACAATCACTCCATCAACTTGATAAAAACACACTCAATTTGTTTCAGATGTACCAACCAATGAGATTTATGCATTTTATCTGCTGGTCTATTGTGCCGGTTTCCAAGTAACGTCATCAGTGCACACATGGTCGAAAACAAAGGACAATGACTGACAGC
Organism: Anarhichas minor; assembly: GCF_050575085.1. Taxonomy (NCBI): domain Eukaryota; kingdom Metazoa; phylum Chordata; class Actinopteri; order Perciformes; family Anarhichadidae; genus Anarhichas; species Anarhichas minor. The sequence goes on from NW_027466504.1 coordinate 1,500,529, forward strand.
TTATGAAGAGATCAACTTGAGGAGAATATGTTCATTATGTAGAGAGGAAAAGCGGTTTGCACACTGTGGATAATTAGCTGTTAGCTCCAGCTATCTGGTCAAGCCATACACCTTCTATGGTGCATAGTACGCCGTATAGCATGCTGTCCATGAAAGGTATGTGTCGCGCATCTATACACTCATGCACAATAAAGGTAAATACTCACTCTCTGCGAGCCCTCTCCACTTCTTTTTTTGAAGGCAGATTGCGTCCATCAAACACCAGAATTGGTTTGACACTGAAGGCCAACAGCATTTCCACAAATTTCATGCAGTACCACACATACCTAGGATTGAAAAAAATCAAAATGCCAATATCAGTTCTGGACATTCAAACCTCACTGCCAGATTACTGTTAGTGGCATTGACACAATAGATAAATAGTTGTAAACATTTTCTATTTTGCTGTATTTGATCTGGTCAGGATAAACAGTTACCTGGTTTCATTGCAGTATGCTTAATTAGGGCCATAAACAACTGCAGTCAGCTGATTGGTTCAAAGATATGACTTGCTGCCTGTGCTGGTTGGATCATGTGGTTCAAGCTGTGAAGCCTTGAGAGCACACTAGTCTTTGACCGTGCTTAACCTGTTTACTGTGGCTATCGTGCCTGTATAGTATGTTGCACATATTTTGTTACCAAATTATATTTTAGTTTTGAAAAAGAAAGGTTTTTTGTAAACATCTGAATAGAAGAACAGGGGCTATGAGTGCCATTGAAACATTAACAACTATATGCTTGGACCCCACCGCAATAAGTGGACATTGTCGAGAAATAGGCAGAACCCCACTGACAATTACAAAATATTAACAGATTCCTGAACACATTTTCATTTTTTAGAATAATACAAATGCTTACTGGTCAGTTGGTTCTCCTTTTGCAAGTTTCTCAGCACATGAAAATGCTCCTTTATGCAGCCAACAGTACGTGTCCACGGCCACGGTCTGGTCTTTGTATTTCTTCACATTGATGGGCTCTGCAGCATCTTTGATGAACTGCAGCAGGCCAGAGATTCCCATTTCCAGCTGCTGATATGAGCCACGCTGATTCTGCAGCTGTAAAACAATCAGGAAAATACTGATAAAAACAACAGGCCCTCATGTGACTGTGTTGTCCAGCCCTTCAGATGTGTGACTCTCTGCAAAGGCAATCTCATCTTATGGCTTTGTCTCTTTTTGGTTATTTTAGGGCAACTTATACCTTTTTCATTAGATTGACACAGTGGAGAGGTGACAGGAAATTTAGAGGGAGAGAGATGAAGAATGACATGCAGCTAAAGTCCCCAGCTGGAATCAACGCGGAGACGTTGTGGTTCATTGCATGTTATCCTGTTAGTGAAAAGAAACTAGGTTTGACAATTGATTTGTCACATTTAAAGGCAAAATCTGTTGTCCAAATACATAAATGGAACCGGTTGTCGAATTTTAGTATTATGGCATTGCATGCTACGATATACAATATATCAATATATTCTGCTGCTGTTGACAGCCAGTTTAGATAAGCAATATCTGTAAACACAATTATATATTTTAAAAAGCTGCGTACATTTCTGTATCTATTCCTCATTTTCATTTAGTATATTTCTTATATCACCAAAAACTTCTAATCTGAGCCATTAGCTGAGTTGGAGTTGGTGAGAAGATGATTTCATGCTGTGTGCTGTGAGCTCATCCTCGGACATGTGCGCCTCTAGGTGCAGAGACTCCATCCTGTGTGACCAACAGCTTCCATGTCAAAAAACAGGGTTCACAAAGAACTACTTGATCCTTTGTTTCTGCTTAATGTCAGCGACTACGTAGGACTACAGTATCACAGAGAATACATCTCTCTAATGGAGATGGAATCCTGTTGTACTTACCGCAGCGTTACAATCTGAAGTAATCATGAATCCGGACACTTGCTGTAACGTTACTTCTCGTAGAACGGAAATACCACGCTAACCATTTCACCACTTAAGACCGCAGCGTTATATTAAGCACCCTTTGATGCGCAGTGCACCCAACATATCTAATTCCCACTGTCAGGATGAACGCTTTATCCCGCTGTATTCATCCACCAAAACACAATAGATTGCTAAAGCTAGCTAACACCAAACACTATTTAAAAATGGAAACTGAGACCTGTTTGGGGAAGATATGACCGCCGAATTTAGCACAAAACCTCAAGCAAGTATAAATGCCATCGAATTATGTAATAAGACCTGCATATGCTTGTCAATAAGCAAGTCAACATTAAATTGGAAGTTCATAATATAACGCTGGTAATCTGGAAAGAAAGTACAAATGTCAAATGTTAAACAGGTGACATTATCGTTCTTGTCCTTACAGCTGGAAATTAATTGAACGGCATCTGATATCTCATAAATTAACGTTAACTTAACTGAAAAAAGTGGACAGTTTCTTCGCTTCCATAGCGCTAACTGTGGCTGCAACCCATGTCAAAGATGACACACACCGACCTAAACAACACGCAAAAGCAATATAATGACGAATGTCGAAATAAAACTTACTTATTTCCTGATACTTTCATCGACACATACATACAGACAGCTTGACAGGGAAGGAGTTGGAGCGAGTTTAGTTTTAGCGGCAAAAGAAGGATTTCAGTATGAGCTGCTGCTATTGGCCAGATGACCGGAGGGGGAGGGTTTAACGGTAGGAAGTGAGATGCGCTCCAAAACTTCACCGCTATACCCCGTTAACGTGTTTATATAGTTGATGTACTACTGACCTGTGCTTTGTTTACTTTGGTTCAGCCCCCACACCAGCTTCTGCTGTCTGGCCATCACCTGGTATAGATTAAATGACATACCTCTGCCCTCTCATATGTAACATGTACAGCTCCCCACACTCGCCTCTTCAAATGAGGCACGCCGGTGTTGCTTCCGAGTTCTCTCAATAGTCGGCTCCGGGCCGCGGCCCGCGGGAAGGCGTGGCTGACGGGCTGGGAGATTGTAGGCCCAAGTGTGAGGGACTATAAGGGGTTGAAATTGTTTAAATAGGAATGGGACACCACTTTGCACCATGACAACGACAAAAAAATATGATGTACAAATGTCGGTATTTATTTTAAATTATCGACTCCGTGATTTGAACGTCTTGGCTCTTTCCTCACAAGATGAGAGGTAATTTCAAATCATCTATTTACTTGTTTTTGTCAAAACGCTATGACAAAATCTAATATTTGATGAATAAAAATAAATAAATATCCTCTGATTTCATGTTTTTTTGTTCCATCTTTAACCCTTAATGTTTCTGAGTAAATATAATATGACAGGCTGAACACACTGAGCCGTCGTCTTTGTTTACCTCTAATGGTCACCTCCTACTCTCTTTTCTTTGACAATCTCCCAAGAGAAATGACCTAATTACCTCCCAAAATTCAGAAAATGCTTACATGTTATAAACAAATTACTTATTACACAAAATGTGTGGGTTTCATTTTTACATACATTGGCCAATACATAGGATAATATATTTCTCAGTTGAACTGGATTTTCTCGTGCCATATCCCAGCTTTATGTCATGACGTGAACGCATCATAAAACGTGTCTCATTTCCCAGTTTCCTCTGCTCTTCCTGCTCCACCGCAGAAGACTGAACGAAAACAAAATGCGATAGTTTAACTTCACCGATGAGCTGTGATCAATGACAGCGTTATTAACGCTTCTCGGCATATTTCACTGACTGTATATTTAAATGTCACATTTCTGTACCTGAGGCTTTGTCAGAAATTCAAACTTAACCATGCAGTTCTCTCCCACCAACGGAGATTTTACGTTCGTCTCTTCGACAGAGGCTGAAGGTAAGCTAATGCCAGCAGAGTTCCACAGCTAGCAGGCCTCAGAAGAGCCAACCTCTTACCAGTTTACGTGATGTGTTACAGTAGAGCAACCACCCAAGTACTAATGCAAGCAGTCTAAAACATGTACTTACGTGTGGGTCGACATTGTGCTATTCCAAATAGCCACTCTTAACGTCACCTATTGAAATGGGCAAGCTATCGTTAGCTTTGCTAACTAGTTCAGTACCGATACGTGTCGTCAACGAACGTAGCAAACGAACAGCATTGGAGAAGTTGGACTCTTTATAACATATTGCTTATTGTCCACGTTACGAGGCCATTAAAACAAGACGTTTAAGACCAAACGTTACCATTCAAGTAATTTCACTTAATGACGAAGCACAAAACATATACAACATAAACATAGAACTTGTAAACACTGGTCACTGACAACCTTCCCACCACCCCATGTAGTCTAAACGAGTACAATTAAAAGGTCAGATTATACACAATAACCAAAACGAACTAAATGCAACATAAAATACAATACTATAAACTGAGAATAGAGACTCAAAATGGGGCTAAAACGTTTACTCTAATCTGTACCGACGTTGACGTTAATATACTTTAAGATGACGCATCAGTGCAAGTCAAGTACATGTTATTAAAAGCTGAAATGTCCTTAGATATTAAACATGTATCGTATATGAACTATGTACACTATGCACATACAGATAGATATACGAGGTAAGGCTTCACTGCCAGAGGAGATATGTTGAACAGGGTGATGTCAGCTGGCATGAAGCGTTTAACTATGTCTGCGAGGACTGTGCTTCAACCAACCTCTACTTTTGTTATTGGTTAAGCCAATTATTTCACATTGTCCAAATAGTTGACGATTCATTTTCTGTTGATTGATTAATGGTTTCAGCTCTAGGTTGATGTTTTTCTACTCTAATGTTCAATGATGTTTACGCGGTACTGATATAAAAAAAACACTGATATAGTGAGCGCTTGCGAAATATGGATTCAAAAAACTTGAGCTCCATGTGTAAATTGTTATATGTATGTGTTTCCTGTTCCGCACCCACCTATGATTAAACGGTTAACTCTCCAAACAAACGTGTTTTCCACAGAGCTCAGCGGCACCATCAGTGCCCCGGATATTAAGCTAAACGTGGGCAGCGAGAGCGGTAAAGATCCATATGCCACCACCTTCCTGAGGCAGCGAGGCTACGGCTGGCTGCTGGAGGTGGAGGAGGATGACGGTGAAGAGAACAAACCTCTTCTGTGAGTACATGTTGTGTGTATCAAAGGGTAGGGCTGGGTAATCAGTCAAAGAGTTATCAAAACCAACATTTTCACTCTCGAACCAACCAGACTTTAATCTAGTCAATATGTTTTAGTAACTCATTGTCCTACTCCTGTAAGGCACCTGAAAGTATAACAGCAGCTCTAACCCTACAGGCCTACAACCAGTACACAGCCAGTCAGCGTATGTTGATACAATGCCGGTCTGGCTGCGATCAGGATAGGCCGGTTCGCTGGCTTTTTCGGAGCGGAGTCAGGTCAACAGTAAACCATAAATGGGTGTTTGTTTACTAGCAGCTGAGGTTAAATCAGAGCAGTAAAAGAGTCTCCTCTGTGTTCCTCCACATATTCTGGAGACTAGAGCTGGTTGTTTTAGACGTATAACAGAGATAATGTCTCTGCACACCCTAAACATCCTGCTGAGGAAATACTTTGACAGTCACAAGAGATTTTAAATCAAACACATTTTACTTTGATATTCCTGTTTTAACAAACAGAATACTGAGTATGTTACATAAATGTAATTTCTCATGAACCACGATCTTCTGTGCATTGTTCAGTACATTTCCTCATTTGAAACATGTCAATTGATGCTCCCACAATGCACTGCAGGCATCAGCTTTGAAATACCAAGCACAACCAGCAGTGTTTAAGAGAAAGCTCACTATTTAGTAGGGGTGTAACGATACACGTATTCGTATTGAACCGTTCGGTACGGGGCTCACGGTTCGGTACGCATTACGAACCGAACAATACGTTTGAATAATATTAAATTGCTTTTGAAAAATAAAATATAGCTGAAATTGGTGGAGCCGCTGCGCTCAAACATGGCAACCCACCCGACGTAACATGCTGTCCTTCCCTGATTCGCCACGTTCCTATCACGTGACCGTTCCCGGATGTTCACAAACAACAACAGTCTTGATTAACGGACGACTACCAGGCCCCTCCTGATTCAAACAGGTTAAAGGTATATCCCTACTCTGTAGTGATAAACAAGGCTGTAGGAACATGCTTAATGCTATTGACACTACTCCTTCACCAGCCCATTTCTCCAGACCATAATTCCTGCTTTGTAAAAGAAAACAAAAACCCAAGCAGAGAATCAAATCAGACACGCCCCCTTGAGAGTCTCACCAGCGAGGATTTAGCATTTCTGCTTTTTTGCTGTATTGAAAACATACCGAAACGTACCGAACCGTGGCACCACTGTATCGTATTGAACCGAACCGAGAATTTTGTAAACCGTTACACCCCTACTATTTAGTCAACGTTTTTATGTATTACAGTTGGAGTTCTTGAGACTACAAAAACACTCGCTTTTGCACAATGTTGTTACAGAGTGAAGCCTCTCTTACCTCATAAAACAATCTTTGTCTGAGTACAGACACCGTCCTGCAGAGAGCACACAAACTGTTCATCAAGATACAAAGGTGATGTGACCTACCGACGGCAACGCTTGTCATTTTAACCAGTGAAAGAGACAGCAGCAGTAGTATTAATTAATGGTCAATTAAGAATTTATTTCTTTAATACAATATTGTCTTCTGGGGTAATATCCTTAGCTTTTTATTCCTTTAACTGACTCCAAAATGATACTGTGGCTGCGGGAAAAAGGTCTGAGTAGAGTCGTCAAAGATGTTTGACGCGCCTCATGGCGCTTTGCGACGTGTTCGGCCATTAAAAACAATAGATGTGCTTCAAAACGTGTGTGTCAGACGCTTTCAGTGCATTTGGACCTTTAATCGTCACCGACTTAAAAACGACAAATCATTTTGATATAGGTTTTAGCTGCTTTCTCCCAGCGCTATTTAAGGATTAATTCAACCCAGAATCATGATGGACAGCTGCTGCTGCAAACCACTGAGCAAGCATGTTCCTCTTTATGCCACATCCCAGTCAGCAGCGGCGCAGGAACCAAAAAGTGGCTGTTGTGGTGGTTTTACCGGCAGAGGCAGATTCAAGTGACTGGCACAGATCTGATGTCAATAAAAAATCTCCGTCAGCCCTGTTGATGTAGACTCACTTGTTGCTATTTTTATATTTTCTTTTGCATCGTCTCAGTGCAAAGCATGTCATTATAATGTCATCTTGTCTGTGTGAGAAGGGAGGAGCTGGACATCGACCTGAAGGACATCTATTACAAGATTCGATGTGTGCTGATGCCAATGCCATCACTGGGTTATAACCGGCAGGTGGTCCGAGACAACCCGGACTTCTGGGGCCCTCTAGCCGTGGTGCTGCTCTTCTCCATGATCTCCATCTATGGACAGTTTAGGGTGAGCAGTAAACACAATAAACACCACTATGTCACCCGTCATCCTCTTCCAGAATTGTCTGTTAGCACTTTTCCACTGTATTTTACCAGCTGGTACATTTTGGATATACATCATAAAAGAAGCTTACAGCGTGACCAACTATGATAATATTAGGTCCTTTCTATGTAGTGTTTGGTTGGCAATTGACCCTTCACTAAGCCCCGCCCCCTGCTTCAACTCCATCATTGATCTCAAAATATTTATCTCCTTCCTCTCTGTGTATCGAGTATCACTATTACACAACGTTTCACCATGACTAGCTCCAAACCCTCTAAACCAGCCTGAGCATGAACAAACCTGAAAGCATTGATGAGTCTATGGAGCAGAGCCGAACAGCTGTCGGACCCTGGTCGGAGCTGGCTGATGCTACGCTATGATTGGCCAGTCTGTGTTCGAGGGGCGGGACTTGTTTCATGCTGAATCCAGGCCACTGTATTTTATTTTTCAGTTTGCTCCCCTGCACATAGTATGCTCCTTTATTTTTCTTTAATCTTGTTTCATCTTTTTATTGTCTCTGTACTGTTTGGGGGTTTGTCTAATACGTATGTGGTAACCATTGTTGAAATCATCCTTGTTGTGAAAAAAACATATTCTTGTCCAGTTACATCTGACAGTTCTGCTGCTAACACCTGAAAGTACCTGGAACTTGCATTTCCTGTAGTATCAGCTTCTGAGTAGTGCTTCAATTTAGATCCAGGAAGTCTTCCCCAAAGCATGTGGAGAACAGTGGAAACAAAGGCAGTGTCTGTGATAACGAATACACACAACGTTTGTTTAGTTCCTGATGTTGAAAAGGCTTATACGTGCCTTAGGACTTTGCATCACTCACAGACTTTAATAACATTTAGCAGAAACCAATGAGCCTGTTTATATACTTGAGTTAAAGGTAGAAATCCACAACTTCAATTTAAAGACCTCAGAATTCATGTAAAGTCATATTTGTGGAGCTGTTCTTTACCACATATGGTTGAATATGTGGATGGTATGGTGTGGATGTCAGTGAATTGTCATGGTAACTTCTCACAGTTTTCAGGAAGGACACTAAACTCTGCTTCTATTTCGCAGGTTGTGTCTTGGATCATCACCATCTGGATATTTGGATCACTAACAATCTTCCTGCTGGCTCGTGTTCTCGGTGGTGAGGTAAGTGCCGCTGACACCTAGTTATCTTCTGCAGCCAGTCAAAGTACAGTCCGACCTGACTCAAACTTGTTCTTATGGAGTCCATTGTTCTCTTGAGCAGGTTTCCTTCGGCCAGGTTCTTGGAGTGATCGGATATTCCCTTCTTCCTCTCATCGTTATAGCCCCTCCGCTCCTAGTGATCAGAGGGTTCGATGTGGTTGCCACACTAATCAAAGTGAGTCAAAGACCACACATTACCAAAAACATCTGAATCTTATTTTTCATGTTGTGTAAGAATATAACTTTGATAGATATTTATAACTAGGAATGGTTATTTTAATTTTATTTTCCCGCTCTGAATTTATTTGACTTTAAAATTCCATATATGTTATCAAAAGCATTCATTTAGTCATGAACAGAGTATTGAAAAGAGTAGCTCCATGTAGTAAAAGAAATCCTAAAGAGGGGGATTTGAAAAAAAAAGTCATCCCAGAGCCCTTCAAATAACGTGATGTATACAGATTTTTAAATTTACAATTATATAAAATAAAGATGTGCTGTAAATCTTCATATTTAAGGAGCCAGACGCAGGTTATCTGTGACATTTTTGCTGAATAAATTGAAGTTTGAGTTATTACCGCAGTTACAAGTATTCCTCTTGGGTCCACATGGATTGGTTAGTTATTACATACAGTACATTCAAAATGATTACTCCACTTATTCACAATTTGTTATGTTGCCCTAAAGCATCCCCTGCTTTATGGTCTATTTGATTCTAAATGGACCATAATGTACTAAATGAACATCATGCTGTATTGAAGAAGACTTGAAACTAGAGATTGAGACCATAAACTCATGTTTACAATGTTTACTGAGGTAATAAATCAAGAGAGAAGTAGAGTCATTTTCTCATAGACTTCTATACAACCAGAGGAGTCGCCCCCTGGTGGACATTAGAGAGAATACAGCTTTAAAGCAATTGGTTTCACTTTTCAGACCCAGAGGTTGCCGCCTGGTGCCTCAGCACAATCCTGCCTCTGAGCTCTGCAGGCAGTTCCTTCCACTTCATAGCTCTGACTTATAAAGACGGGCGTGTGTCCTATCAGTTGAATCTACAACAGATGGACTCCACTCAAGGTTTAGAAACATCTCAAAGAGCAATCAAGAGAAATGGAAGTCACCTGAGCTTCAAGTGTCAGAGCAAAAGTTCTGAATATATCAATGTGGTATTTCAGTTTCTTCTTTTTACTACATTTTCAAAATGTCTGAAATCCTGTTTTCATTTTGTCAATATGGGATCCATTGTGTGTAGACTGATAAGGAGGAAGATTAATAAACAAATGTCTCGCATAAAGCTGCAACATAACAAAAAGGGAAGTGGTCTGAATACTTTCTAAATGTAACATGTGAGGAAAACCTTTACTTGGTATGAGATGATGACTACAAAAGTCCCAATGTAGTTTTTCTAAAAGCAACACCCTCCTTCATGCTACTTGAAGTAATCCGGGTTCTGTGGTGGAAATATTGATGAATAAATGAGATGATTCTTTCTCGTCTGTTCTGTTCTTTCAGCTGTTCGGAGTGTTCTGGGCTGCTTACAGTGCTGCGTCACTGCTCGTCGGAGATGAATTTAAAACGAAGAAGCCCCTTCTCATCTATCCCATTCTCCTTTTGTATATCTACTTCCTGTCATTATATACTGGTGTGTGACTGGATGAATTGAAACTGGACCCTTTCATGGACACTGACCCTGGGGCATGGAGGGGGAGTCAAACTACAGAACCAGGATTTCTTTTTTTAAAGGTGTTTATTTCTTTTTTAACTCTATTAAATTGTAGGCCGTGGGGATGTTAGGAATATATAACAATGTATATAGTTTTGTCCCTCATGTCTTTGGTCAATAAAATGCATATGCTTTTACAGCTTAAACGTCGGGTTGCAGGCTTCTCGTTAAACAGCAGGAAATAGACCCAGGGCTGTATATTCATTTAATGGTTTCTTTTTTACTCTTGATCCAACTGAAGAATGTGGTGCCAAATATGTGGTGTTCATGCTGAAGGAAGAATTCAACAGAAGAGACAGCACCACAAAAAAAGAAAGAGATTGTTGAGCTCAATGTTTTTCATTGTTATGCACTGTTGTGTACTATGAGTGTCCATCTATGCTTTTCATTTTTCACAGGCTTGTTTTCTTAATTTATGGTCTTTAGCAGCAAAAGCAAGTGGACTGGGGCAGTTAGAGGGACACAAACCATTGTCTGCTAAATGTGCCTTGTTTTCCCACCCTCGACTCCTGTTTGCCAGCCGTTTAATACAGAAATATAATCATTGGATCAATAATTACAGTAAATTAATAGTTATTTGGCACTGTTTCCTTTTTTGTCATATAATGCAAACACAGCTAGCCACCACAGTGCTGTATATAGAGTGCTGCAGGAATGAGTCCTAGTACTGGATAAAAGTCAGCATTTCTGCACTTTGTCTCAAAGTTTTTTGTTTTTTTTGTTAGATTCCTGAAATAAGGTAAGAGATTTCCACATTTTGTGCTACAACATAAAATACGTCAGTAAGTATCCCTCCAGTGAATTTAGTAGTTTTTTTCTTGTTTAAAAAAAAAAGAAGTGTCTAGATGGAGACGTGTAGTTCCTTTATAGCCTGACGTTGGCTTTTTACTCTTGGGGATTGCATTACACTTCAAAAATTACAAAGGTGGTATTCATTCGTGAAGATTATCTTGCAGAACAAAAAGAGTAAGTATCATAAACGTTTGTTTGCCAGAGAGCTTATTTTCTGTAAAAATCCAATGTAAAAATCCCACTGACTTTTTATTGAGGGAACCAGTGCGACGCTAACTTCCAGGATGGCATACAAAAATACGTCATGCCTGCAGCTTTATATTGTAACAGCCATTAGATGGTCTCAACAGGTTGGATTCACCCACAAAACCTCATTGGTTTGTAATTATAAGATAAAAATAATAGCTGTGTCCCAGTTCCTATAATACATTCTTATTCTATAGGTTTTAACACTGGAAAAGTAAGTGGGGCCCAGGAAATGTCCCTGGACACAAGACACTGGACCCCAAATCACTCCCGATGGTCAGGCCAGCACTGCTTTTTAATAACAGGATGCTTCATGTGTGACGTCAGACATCCGTCATACTGCGACTTTGGAATCCAACTGCCAGTTTAACTTCACGAAGAGAAAGCTCTTTCTGGAACTGTCTCACCACCACCACCCAAAATATTTTTCTTTTTTAGGCTCAGCTGTGAGTGAGCTGTTCCTCCAGTTCCTTTGTGCATTGCATTGTGGGAGAAAAGTCCATCAACAGCGCACTCAAAAAAATGCCTGTATTTGGTATGCATGCTGGTTTGAGCAAAGGCTACTTAACTTTACAGTGGGAAACTGTTCTTAAGGCCTGCTTAAAATGAGTACGCAGTATAGATTTGGGACATGTCATTAGTTTACCATATTATCCAGTTCAATCTGAGGTAAGCAGTGTGCAAACAGAAATGCAAATATCCAACACACCAAAAAATAAATATAAAAGTGCAAGTGCATTGATCAGTCTATTCACAAGGTAGACCAGTTCTTCTACTGTGGCTGTTCACAAGTCTAGAATAAAACTGGAATAAAACCAAATCTCCTATTTGTTCTACATGCAGGCAATCTGGAACTCATTCTTGATGGCAGCAGTGTGATTATCGATCATCATAACAGATTTTTTTGAGGACTTGCTCAGCATAAGATGTACTAGGGATGTTTGTCTTTGTGCTCGACATAGAGGTGAAATCTGATTGGATAAAAGCTCTACTTAAAACAAGCTGCAGGCTGGAAGCAGAGCAACTGAGGAAGACAGTAGCTCTGCAATGAGAAAATAAGATAATGGGAAAAATAATTAGAATACATGGAGTGTATTTATGAAACATTATTAACTTATAAATTAGCTATAACTTTGTGATTCTGTTAAGGCCAGCAGAGAAGGCCTTGCTGGCCCTGACGGCCCACCACTGTGTTTTAGTAATGTGTTTCTCTCTCTGAATAATTGATTGGTATGCAGGAGCAAGCAAAACAGAGTTAAGGTCAGTGGTACCAAGGCCAGGCAGAGTTAAAGATCTGTATGCTCTGGGAACAGAACAATAACATTTGTCCAATTGAGTCTCGTAGGACATTCAATGTACTGATGAAATGCAGGTAAAGCACCATCCAGTGGACAGTGGTTGCAGTCAGCTGGTAGAAACTTACTTTGCCCATCTAAAACTTTGGATGCATTGTTTACATTTACGTCGGCATGATTTACACTTTTGCATATATAAGTTGCTGGAATTCTCAAGGTAAATAATGTGGGCAAAGAGATATGGTCAGCCATACATACTTTCTCCTGTAACTACAGTCTTACACCACTTGTGCTCTTGTTTAGTTCTTGACTCAGTTCAGTGGCCGCACTGCTTCATACACACAAACCACATAATCAAGTTCTTTATAAATGTAAAGTTTATTAAACTACTAACTTCATAAACACAACTACTAACTGCTAAACAGACAAATGAATAGATAAATGTGATGTTGAATGAGCACAATGGATACAGCGATGAACTACTGATGAATGAAGGAGGACCACCGTATTTACCAGGTCAAATCAAGCCAATGAAATTAAATTAGTGCACCGTTCAAGGTTTTGAAGCAAGTCAATATAAATTCTATTTTGATGGGAGATCCTACTTGTGATTTATGCTTCTTAACTAGCATCAACCCCACTACCAAAAACAAATGTGTTGTTTCACCTGGCGCTTCTGATAGCAGCAGGACGTCTGAGAGCTGCCATCCTCAGGCATTCTTTGGTCGAACGGGGCAACTCGGCTTGAGTCCATCTCAGCAGGCAGGAGGACGATACCATCTTCACCCACCCCCACTCACATCATGTCTGCTTAATACACAGATGGTACTGCAGTTGCCTTCTTGGGATTCAGGAGCGATTGCTACTTTTAATGACATTCTTGTGAAAGTGACAACCAAAACAGCACACGCCTCTTTGTGCAGGCTTAAATGTTGTTGTTTTCTGGTTTCATTGATCACCCAGGCAGCTGCTGTAATGCAACATAAGAAAGTCACTTCAAAGTCAAAGGTCAGTTCCACTGTTGTGGAACCTATGTGTTCAAAAAGATTACCAAGTTCAGTGACAACATGTAGCCTACCCACTAGGAAAAGTGGAGACTAAGTGCAGTTAATGGCAGCATTGTCCATCCCTTACCAGTCTTATATACAGCCCAGACTGTGACTTGCTAGGCTGCATCACAAGCTACATAACTTTCCGACAAACAACACAAGCTCAATATGACTACAGCCCTGCTAGCAGCTCTGTGAGGCTGCTCTTTGAGCAAAGGACAAAGTAGTCTACAGTTGAGGCAGTTCATTTGAGTTCATTTGTTTTACAGGTATTTGTTCATAATCCAAAGTCAAATGGAAAATATGACTTGATGGAGGTAGATGAAAAGTCAGAGGATCACCAAAGTTATTACAATTCATTGTGAGGGTAACACGAATGTCCAAACCAAATTGCATGCAATCCTTCCCACGAATGTTGAGGCATTTCACCCAAAGCCACATGCCATAGTTTTGGTGGCACTAGAGGAAAAGTCATGAGGACACATCGTCTGGGAAGCGTGAATGTCTGTACCACATTCTTTGCCAATCCGTCCAGCAGACGTCGGGCACCATGGATATCTGAACCGACTTTCATGAGAATCTACTGAGCTCTTCTTTGAACACAAAATATTTCACAAAAAGGCCAGAAAATCCTGGAGACATTACAGGAAAAGTCAGGGGATCAAAAGGATTCATTATCCTGGGACAGACTGGCACTGCCATTCTTAGAGCCATGCTGCTAATATTAAAAAAACTTTGGTAACTTGAGTTTGGGGAAATGGTACCACTGCATGCCAGTGACTGTGGTTGAGATACAAACCTGCAAGCTCCCAATGACACCAACAATCTATAATGCTGTCATCATCAACCAGGTTGACATATTTTAGTGCCATCATTCAGGTTGTGATTTGCAGGTTTGTCTGCACAGCATTGAGTGCCACTGTACAGGGTGCTGTCAGGGGAAGGAGAGACTGAAAAGGGGTTCTGATGGGAGGTTCCACAACAGAGCTTGGTTTTATGAGTGGCGCCACATGTCAAAAAGTGGTGGAGCAACCTTTTTGGTAACTCAAAGTGCTAGGTATGGTTCCATTACATTTTAAAGTCAAACGGAAGTTAAACTGTAGGTTTTTGTTTTGTTGTGCTTTTCCGGCTACAGCATACCTATCTGCTCGAAATATGGCATGTCCTGTGTTCTCTTTTGAGAAAACATCAGCACTCAAAGGGAGACATGTGTTGTACCTTAACTTGTTGAACAAGACAAACTATAATCCACGAGGTCAAAGTGAACACCACTGCTAACTAAACACTGCCCCACAGCTCCCTGTGTAAGTTTGTTTACAATGTCTGTCTGTACACCTTTTGGTTCCACCGTTGGTTAAATGAACACTTGATTTTTCCAGAAAAATGAAATCAATCCGTTCGGTAATCAAGAAACTTTAGCAATCGATTTAAAAATCGATTTGGCATGAATTTTGATTATAAAATGACTTGTGAATTTATGTATGGACCTTCAAAACCATTAAAACCCCAAACTTTCCCAGTTCTAATTTCTACATGCTACGTGCCATAGCAGAGGTGTTTTATTAACATATAGTGCTTGTGCCAGTGCCAGAAGGTGAAATTCCATGCGTATTTGAATGCAACCAGTGGCATTTCTGCTTGCATCAGTGAGGGGATACATTTACAACCTATACAACAGACTTAATGGCCTTCAGTGGACACTATTCTTCTGAGGCAACCATTGCAACATAGAAGAGAAAGAGGTCAAAGAACAACCAAAACATAATTTGGTTTTATGACCCTTACCTTATAAGTAATGAAACAGAAACCACTGCATGAAATCAGTTGTCAGTTGTTATAGTCTACTTGCATAGTGATAAATGGCATCTAGAGGTTTCAGAGTGGAGGTTGATGTATGCTTATAGATTCCATCACCATAATCTAGGCAGCTCCTGATGCAGGTTGAACTTCCTTAGCTTGCACAGGGAGTTCATCGTCTGCTGGGTCCTTTCCCTGATGGTGTCTATGTTGGAAGTCCATTTACAGTCCTGGGATATGGTGGATCCCACAAACCTGAAGGCTTCCACAGCAGACAGGGTTGTTAATAGGTTGATAATAAAAAACAGTGTGTGTGGTGTGTATGTGTGTGTGTGTGGTCTTTACTGTCATACTTTGGAAAACATAAATATGTTAGGCAGTCATGCAACAACATACACATTAAAATGTCTTTTTTAAAAGGTTGTCCAACAGCCAAGCAAAAAGTGATTTACTACAATGTAACTGACTCTTGATGGACATTTTCCCTGCAGACGTTTCAACTCGTCATATCTGGAAAAGCACAGCTGGAACCAACAACTGTCCAACTATGGTTCAGTTCTGTCCAGTCAACCATTCTAGTAATACAGTCATTATTAGCGCTAATAATTAGGCTACACCTGCTCTTTTACTGCAAGTCAAAAGGACTATGAAAAAGGCCTATACTTATACTCATGACTGTGATCGCCTGACCATTATAATGTACAGGGAACAGACCATAGTGCTGCCTGGCCCTCTCCTCTGAACAAACATATTCAAAACCCTCTCAAAAGTGTTAAATACATCTTCCAAAATATAAATTCAATGCTATTGCCTTTGCACCACATGACTGTTCCCTCTTAAATGGAAGGATGAAACACCTACAATAATTGCATAAGAGATTCAGTGCAATTTCTGGAGGTAGAGACAGTTATATTCACTGTCATGGGGCCTGCTGTAAAGTTTTGTCAAGCAAACATTCAGCATCAGCTATGTTGAATAATAAATATTGAGCATGATATTGGATGATGCAAATATTGCCGAAATGTGCAGCAAAACTGTCAGCAATACTGTTGCAAAAACATTCACGGTGAAGATGTGGTGTGTTTTGACAGCAGCACGTCTTTTCTTCTCGCTTTTTATTTTATTTTTCTATGATTGATGTTACTGTTCCTTTTTATTGCTTTTTACATATAATTTGATTATTAATGTATTCTTATTTTTAATTTACTTTACCGACAAAGAGTATCTGTGTGGGGGGAGGGTTACGGGATCTGAGGTCCTTATTGCTGTTGAAATGTTCACTGTTGTATCATTTGTCCGATAAATGATTTTTTTGTGTCTCCTTATCTTTTTTGAGATACAGAACAGAAATGAAAACGTGACAGATTTATAAAGCAATGGTGAAAATATTGTTAGTTGCAGTTCTAGTATCAGGACATAAAACGGGAACACCTTATAATATAAATCAATCAAGTATATATATATATATATATATATATATATATATATTAGGCTTCATATTTAAGGCTCTAAAATGAAGGTTTGATTCAAAGTGTCAGATTCAACTGTGTGGTAATACTTGAGGTAGAATTCTGTGGTGGATATAACTAGACTGCATCAATTGTGTATCCACTGCAGGGCACAGTAGGCTAAAGATTGAAACCTTTGTTATTTCATGTTTGTTGCAGAGCCATTATTTTGATAGTTAATTATTTATTCCACCCTTTGTTCTCGTTTGCACTTGGTGTTATCGCGGGAAGTGGCAGGAAGATACGCTAGCTCCGTTTACCTATCGTGTCACTGACAGAAAGCTCAGCCTGGAGTTCCTCAGCGCTGATGGTGAATAGCCGCTGCTGCGGTAACGGGCGGAGGAGAAGAAGCCGCATAAGGAGTCAGCAGTGGCAGAGGAGTGATAGTTCGGAGTTAGTCTCTTAGAATTAGCAGTATTACGTGTATTATTTAATCCTTACAAACCCCAGAAGCAAGGGAAGGGAAAAATAAGGAAAGATGGCGGCCGCGGCCTCGCCGGGCTCCGGCTCGTCCACCCCTTCAGACTGGATTGTACTGAGAGACGGTTGCCTGCGTTGCGACGAGGAGGGCCTGCGAAGCCTTTCCTACCACCCGGCCCTCAACACTATTTTGGCCGTTACTAGCCGCGGCAGTATCAAAGTAATTGACGGCACTTCGGGGGCCATTCTCCAGGCTTCAGCGTTGCACGGTAAGCACCGGAGCCCCGTGTCATGCCCTGACACCAACGGTTTCAGTTTTGAGAAACCAACCACTGGTTGTCAACAGACACTTACGTTAAACGCGACATAGGCTGAGTTGTAACCTCAGCAGGCTAACGCTAGCTGTTCCAAGCAGTTGTCTGTGGGCCTAACGTTAGTTAGATTATTTGGCAAACAGGATTCGTTCTGCTTGTTCACCGTCTTTGGACGTTGATCTGTTTGTAGTCCAAATTAAACTAGTGCTTCTTGAACGCTAGTGTTCGCCACTGTTTACTACATGCCTCTACCATCCAAGCTATTAGCTAGCTGGTTAACTTAGCACAGCGCTAGTTAGCCGGTCAATCTTTCCTGTCAGATTCTGTCATTCTAGTGCTCAGTCACGATATGTCGTTAGAATTACAATTCATATATTTTGCATCTAGAGTAGCACACCTACCATTACCTAGCCCAAGGTTGTGCAGTGTGTACATGGGAATTACGGTGATAGCCACCAAGCTAGCTAGCGGCACGTTAGCTGCTTAACTTACAGCCTATGGTGTATATACTGTCAACCATTTAAAAGCATTGGTGTGATGCTGAAAGTGAACTGACTGGGTGCTGCATAGTTGGTGTATTGGGGCCGTACATGCATGCTGGGCTCTCTTGGCTAATTCAGTCAAAAAACCCTTGGTGGTATTTCATGTCTGCACGCAAAGTCCCGTCAAAATGTAATTACTGACAAGACTTGGCTATTAGTTTCCCTAGCAGCGCTCCACACTGACCTGGCAACTCTGCTTTGTTTACACATCATCATAGCATGTATCCTAAAGACAGGGGTTTGAAGTTAGCATATGTTTACATCTTAAATTGTGCTAATCTGCAGGTGGATGCCAGTGTTTGTGCTTTAACCCTGACTTTTATCATTGAACAAAAGATATATTTCCAAGTGTTTACTGCAATATAGAGTCATTCTTGAAATGGGAATAAGACCATAGCTCTCCCATTAGCTAGTACTCAGGTTTGTTGTTAATGAGGTCGTTGATTGTAAACAGTTTCAGTAAACGCATAATTACTGTACTATTATAGAACTGCTGTTTTGCACTGGCGATTGTGTTTGACAGGCTGCAGCCCATTTGAGGATTGTTTCAGATGACCTTAAGATGAAGCATTTTTGGTAAAGTAGGACTTTTAGGAGGACATATTTTTGTTTGATGGAATACTCGTAATAATGATAATAATACACATTATTTAAATGGCAATTTTCAAAACAAAGTTAAAAAGTGCTATACATTGTTGGAATAGTCTTACAAACAACCACTGTCACCATACAAAACTTTTCTTTAAAAAACTATTTTTAGAGCGAGGTTTATGCTGCAAATAAGATTAGCACGGTAATGCAGACAGACAGTGCTCCCATGTCTGTTTTGAATGTGTCGGCCTTGTGATTACCTGGAGTCCTGTCCAGGGTGTACCCCGCCTCCAGCTAGGAGAATATTAATAAAATATTTCTCCCATGGAAGCTGTGTATGTTCATAGTGTACATAAAAGTGCCGCTATACAAACCCTCTGAAAGTGAAATGGAATGGACTTGCATCCACACTGAGCTGTTGGATCTTCTGTTGACTTTACTTTCAGTTTACTTTAATCTCAGTTCATTTTCAGCAGAAGCTCCCAGCTTTTTAAAACAGGACTGTTGTCGTGTCTGTCGTCCTCAGATGTCTGTCGATTGTGATTGATGGAACGTTTAGCCCAGTTGAACCGTCTCTGGATCGATGGTTATGTCATATTTTAATTAGAATTTATTTAATTTTTTATGGACAATGTAATTTAACATAGTTCCAATACAGAGCATGAAACCAGATTTGTTTAGGGTTGTAACGGTATACCGGTGTCATGGTGAAAAAAAATGGTGTGTGAGAGAGTTAAAGGTACAGACAGGAGCAGTCTGGCTGTGCTGTTGCGCACCTACAGTGTTAACACTTGTTCATTATCATAGGGCATTATTTTAAAAGCCTCCCTTACAGAATCGCTACAGTCCTAGACATTGATGAGCACAAGTTACTGCTACTGTAGTGTAGCAGAAAATGCAATACTTTGGCTAAGTGTTGTAAACAAATGTGTTACTACATTTTTGCTGTTGCCTCCAAGTGAAAACATGTTGTTGTAAATTTCAAGACAGAAATCTGCTTCATTAAATTACATTAGTCATTTATCCAAAGCAACTTACAATTCAGACGCTATTACACCGTAGGCACAGCTACGGGAGCAATTTTTTGGGGTTAAGTGTCTTGTTCAAGGGTTAAGTGTCTTGCTCAACATCGACATGTGCCTACCGGAGCCGGGGATCGAACTGCCGACCCTCTGATTGAAGGACGGCCCTGCTCTCCACTTAGCCACAGTCGCTAAGTGGACTTAAATCATTCTTCTGTTAACTTCATCTGTTCAGTGACCAGTTATTGTCACTAAGGTTATAAGAGAACCTAATCTGACCGTAGCTTTCGTGCCTGGGTGTGTTTTGTGCAAGTTAAGAGACAGGAATTCACTGCTGAAAACATATCTCATATTATAAAGAAGCCGCAAATCACTATTTATTGTAATGTGAAAACCCATTGCAATGAATTAAAGTAAATACAATTTAAAAACTGCTGGTAAATATATCTGTTTTCAATTCCACAGAGAGAACAGAACATATTAAAGAATATTAAAGTGACGTAGAAGAATGGAATGAATTTGAATGATGTTTGTATTAATTAGCTAAGAAAACCTTTTAGGTTTTAATAGTCGGCCCAGTTATCCAGACAGTAGAGCAACAACTGATGCCATCAGTGTAAAAGGTGGCCAGTCAGACTCGTTTCTCTGAAAAAATGTTTGGCTTTGAGTTGTTTGGCACAAGATGGTAGACCAAGCATGTTGAATAACTGAGGTTTTCAGGTAGTCACTTTCTCCTTCAAACCTCCTGACACTGTCTGCTCTCCTCTGTTCCTGTCACAGCTAAACCTGGCGGTCGTGTCAGGTGTCAGTACTTTCCAGCAGTGGACAAGGTGCTTTTTGTGGACGACTATGCAGTGGGATGCAGGAAGGACTTGAACGGCATCCTGCTCCTGGACACAGCTCTCCAGCCTCCAGTGGCCAAGCCCGAGGATATGGTTCAGCTGGAGCTGCCGGTCACAGAGGTAAGAGAGGAAGCTCTGTACAGAGATGCTTGTCGCCTGATATTTGCCTGGATAGATGTGTTTACACTAAGCCTTTTGTTCAGTGGAATAAACTGCTCAATCTGGGTATATGAAAGGCTCAGCAGGTTCAAATTCTCCCTCACATTACTTTTACATTAACCTTCCTCACGCTCACCCACTCTATTTGAATAACTGCAGCAGTAAACTTAGAGTGTAGCGTATAGCCCAGTATTAAACCAATAATGGTGTCAAAAATGCTCATTGTTGAAAGAAATAAGTGACTGTGTATAGTTATTGCTCAGGTTTGACCACATACAGTATTCATCCAAATCCCTATACAGCTCCAAGATAGGCAACTCCTTTTTATCAAAGGGAGTACTAACTTTGTCTTTTTGGAAAGGACCGCTAAACTCTATTATCCAAAAATATTATTCCACTCTGTGGTAACTCACACACATACAGAAAGCCAGAATGTTACATCAATAAACTGTCAAAATGTCTCCGCTTGTGGGGGGTGGTCCAGTGGTAGAAACATCAGGAGCAAATATTGGATGAAATTCAGGGTTGACTAATGAATGTAGCGTTAGGCTAATGCCTAGATGGTGTGGGCTTCTACTAGCTCATGTTTTCTGTTATGATTTGAGCTAAATGCAACTTGTTTGTAATGTGGCAACAGCTAATAACTTTTGCTACCTCAGCAATTAACTAATATTAGGGACACAAAACCAATTTTTTTTTCCAGAAGCCCAGGAGGATAAAATGCTCCCAGACAGGATGTGACTTATGCCAATGAGGCTTCCGGTTTATCAACAATGTTTCGACACTTTGACATGATTTGTATTGTAAATAACTAAAGCCCTGCTCGTGTCCTTTGGGAATCACTGGACATCTCATCTGCTTTCATCTCTCTTCAGCTGGCAGCTCAACTGCTTTTGATGAAATGAGAGTTCATTTACCTTCAGTGATTTGACTTGAACTAGTTGTTCAATTGATTTTAGCACTTTCCTGAAACTAAAGCTCACTGCAGTGACAGACATTCAACACACATTACACATGTTAACTGTTTTCATTCAATATTCATATGGGTACCTGATGGTGGTGTAACGGATCGATCCGTGATCGGTTCGGGATCACACCTCACGGTTCGGGATCACACCTCACGGTTCGGGATCACACCTCACGGTTCGGGATCACACCTCACGGTTCGGGACACTTGTGAACCACGGATCAATTGAGGTTTTTTTGCAATTTTTTTTTTTTTACAGTTTAATAATCATAGTGTATAATAAAGTGTTACTGCTGCTGTTCCCTTTCAAGTAACAAGTCCCCAAATATCAATGCAAAGTGTCAGTGAACAGATGTAAAGCAGTAGTGTGTTCACGTGAACGGAGCAGGTTAGAAGCATTTAACTGAAAGTCATGGTGAGCGGAGGAGCTTCAGAAGCCCCCGGCGTCATTTAAGTCGCAGGTGTGGGAGCATTTTGTCTTCCCTGTAACTTATGACGGGATGAGGGCGGTGGACAAAACCGTTACTGAATGTAGGCGTTGTTTAAAGAGAGACGTATGACAACGGCTGACTGTGACGGCTCACTTCATCACGGCGGAGTGGAGATTCATAGTCTGGTGCTGTAGACACGCCCCCTCTGTTAGAGTCACACAGACACACACCTGGTGCAGGTGCTGACAGAAGCAGCAGAGTGGAAGCTAGACAGGCCCAATAATATCCCAGTCACCACAGAAAGGTCTACCCTCTCCCCAGACAATGGAGATATGTATATATAAAAAATGTAAAGTTGTAGACCATTTCACAGTAATGGTAAACATTCCAAGTTTATTGCATTGTGGTTATGACATAACCTGACAGGAAGTAAACATAGACCCAAGTTGTTGCCGAACAGTTCAGTTCAGTTGAAATATTTTTGTTTTCATGCAAGACTATAGCCCAAAGTTCTTTGCTTTAAGTGTTCTTGAAGTTCTTTAATTAATAAATGGAAAGCAAAGTTATTTGTCTCCTCCCCTTTTGTTTGCTGATCCGAAAAATGATCCGAACCGTGACTCAAGAACCGAACCGTGAGGTTTGTGATCCGTTGCACCCAGAGTACCGGAGTATTGTTTTTAAACTTGGAAAAAATGTAGACCTGTCCTTTAACACTTTGGTTAGACCTTTCTTTCATTCGGGCAAGAAATATTGAATGTGGACATACCCGTGTTTATTTACAGGAAAAGCAGGGGAATATATTGTAACCATTACAAAACATGTTGTGGTTCCGTCACATGCAGATGCTCAATAAAGTGTTTCACTCTTATATGTATGCGTGTCTGTGTGGCCTGCTACCCAAGTTGTTTGTTGGAGTCTCTAGTTAGTTTAGTTGTTGCTGACTACAAGCACAAATGTAAAGTCACGTTATCATGCATCAGATGGTTAAAAACCCATACGACCGTTCATATGTGATGAAGGCAGTCCCAATGCCTGACCCAGGCAGTGAGAACTATAACTAATATGTGAGTTTGTGTGTGTTTTTAGGCCCAGCAGATGCTGTCAGCCTGTCAGGAGAAGATTGATGTGTCTAACACAGAGGGCTATGAACTCTTTATCACCCAGCTCAAAGAAGGTCTGAAGAATACCTCACACGAGACGGCAGCCAATCACAAAGTGGCCAAGGTTAGTCTGACAACCTTTCGAAAGGGGATTTTGTTTTATTGTTACATTCTGTAATAATATATGCTCACGTTTTGTCCTCCTATCAACATATTAGCATTTTTTTAAATTTAGCTATTAGTCACACTTGGAAGTGGAGAGCAATGTTTCAGTGTATGGGATGTCACATGAGAAGATCATGTGTGAGGAGCCAGTCAAAAGACTAGAAAAGGTTTCCCCACTGTGGGCTCATTCAGAGTACTGGATTATACTATGCCTTTGTTTTTTCTGTTCCCCATCAGTGCTGTTACTTCTAACCGCATTTGGGCAAAATAAGAGCAGCATTGTAGGTTAGGGTCCTAACGGTGGACACAATAACATGAACACTTGTACAGTATAATCCAGTGCAGGAGCTTTAAGGCTGCGACGATCACTGGAAGTAGTATCGACCGATAAGGATTACGATGTCTTCTTGAAGCCTTCTATTTATCCTGTCGCATTATATATTTATTTAACTATTGATGAGGTAAGTCTTTATTTGGATAATCCTCCTACTAATAATTTATAGATTATTTGTAACATTTCAACATCTTATTAGTTGAGACTCAACAATTTGACTTTCACTTTGTCTGTAGATGTTTAACAGACTTTATGGAGTATATGTGACAGTTCACAAACATACCTTGAACAACTCCCTCAACCTGAAGCCAGGTTTAACTTCAGTAAAGTCATTTCAGCGGCGCATAGACAAATGATCTGGTGTGTTTTGTGTCATTAGATCGTCTCTTCTGATCGGCCTTTAGAGACCACAGATCAAACTATTCAGAACAAATAGTTTATACACTGTTTATTTGTTGATGCGACGCAGAGGGCCTTAGATAAGTCACAATCGTGTCATGAAACAGTATTTGATCCATTTGTATTTTTTAAATCATTTACCTCAAAATCGTAATGTTCCTAAATAAAAAAAAAAAAACGTTTCCAAATCAAGCACAGAAAAGGAAACGTATCGCCCTGTGTCCTTTCCTATCAGTCTTACCTTGATTAATGGCTAGTAAGTCATGTCAGGGAGCTCTGTGACTGATTTTAATTGTGTGGATTAACTTGCCAATACGACTGAACAAGGCTACATTCTGAAGTTTCATTGAAACAAACCAATCTGATGAAGTTAGTGATCAGAGGGCCTTACTGCGATCGTCCCAGTTGGCAACCTGGCTGTAAACAACCTCAAATTGAAGTTGTTAATCAACATTTTAATCTTACAATCACTGTTTCATTGAAAGTATGTGCTTGAGGACCGAGACGACACAAAACGTGTGTGATTTGTTTTTTTAAATTTATGCCGCTGATACCAATTGCCGATCATCAAAGATCCATATTAGTATGATCCTTTTTGCTATTTTGTTCTAGCAGCTGGTCCAGACTATTATTTTATTTTCACCTCTGTCCCAAATTAGTTTGCTCTAAAGACAGTGTAAACCATCAATAGTTGTTCATGTTATCCTTTTACTTTGTCAAAGACATCTATAGTGGTTATTAACATAAAAACTAGGGATGCACCGATTGTGAAATTCTAGGTCGAAACCAATTTTGATAATAAGTTGTCCGATTACTGATGATGCTCTGTACTTGTTGTTATTTATTCCCCTTTTGTGCCAGGGAAACGAAAACATCTTCATACAAAAAATGACTGACTTGTTTTAAACTCATTACACTGTCTTTGTATGAGCACAAATTCAATAATACAAATGTATGACTCAATCTTTGATATAACCTTTCACATGAGTAAGATTCTTTTAGAGACGAGACGACTACCTACTCAATGAGAAGAACCTTTCAATATGTAGTCCAACAAAAGTATGTTTTGTGAAATAAATTATATGTAATTCAATATAAATGTAAAAGCGTTTAGAAACAAAGGCAGTGTTTCACACATACAGACGTGGATGGGCCAGCCAGGTATGTTAACGGCCACCCAGGTATATTTGGCAACCCATTTTAGCACTTTTCATTTCTTTATCCGTCTGAGAGAGCGACGCCATCCGTGATCAATTACCTTTAGTGGGCTGAACGCAGAACGCACTGCGGTGAGTGGATCTCAGAGCTCATCCTGCCTCAGCTGTCCGAGCTCAACCCACAGCGAGACTACAGTGCAGCGGTAAACACAGACCATGATTTAGTTTTAATGTTTGGCAGCATTATGATTTCTCAGTAAATGATTAAAACCCTGGACAGGGGGAAGTGGTTCAGACTGTAACTGTATGTTGACAATATTAATTGATTTTGATTCTACTTGTTATTGAGTCATGGGTCCAATTCTAGGGATATGAGTATGAGAAGTAACCAAAGTGCAGGTTTAAAAGCAAAAGCCACCTTTATTTTGAGTAGATTTAGACTCTCATAAACAGTATATTCTTTTTGGTATTGGTAAAGGAACTTTGAATTCTTTTTTTTCTTTTTTCTTTTTTTTACTTCTAAGGTTCCTTTTACACAGAACAGTGGAATGCAATGGAAAACCCATTATTTCCAATGTGCGGTGCCACAATGGCTTTTCGCTGCGCTAAAAGTTAATTTGGGTTGAACTTTAAGAAACGTGTCATGTGTGAAAGGTCATTTAGATTATTTTCTCAAATATTTTTGTTATTACCCATGCCAACTGTGTAGCCTTGTTTTTTGTCAAAATAACCTAATGAATATAGCAATTTTATCTACCCCACTGTACCAGATGTACCCAACTGTTACTCCAAAACTGTTAGATTTGAATTGGGGCTATTGCTTACATAACAGTCCTAAAAAACTATAACAAAATTAATCTAAATGTCCCTTTTAGCTCCCCGTCCCCACTAAGCAACATTTTTCACACTCAAAACTGAGCTTTCGAGTGGATAAACCTGAAATTTACCAAAATAATGTTATGTTTCTTACTTTGGGGTGTTGCGCAAAAATGAAGAAATTACCAAATTAACATGGTTAATCATATAATTTTGTCTTCTTGACTTGATTTTCTATCAATACAATTATTCATTGCTGCAGACAGTTCCTTCTTGCAGCTACATTACTGTGTAATGAGAACACTAACGTGTCATCATGGATTGAAATGAACTTGTATCAGTGTCTGCTTTAGAAAATTGACAATTTGATGTATGGCCCGATCTCTGTCTGATCTACTTTTTCTTTTGCTATCCTAAAATTCACCTCTCTCTCGCCACTCTCTGTGATCTCCTTTATTCTTTCAGTGGGCGACAGTGACCTTCCATCTTCCCCACCACATGCTGAAGCTGGTGGCCGGGGCCATCGTCAATGAGCTGAAGAAGATAAACCAGAACGTAGCTGCCTTGTCTGTGGCCTCATCCATCATGGACAGGCTCTCCTACCTCTTGTCAAGCGCCAGGCCTGAGCTTGGGGTGGGCCCCGGGCGCTCTGTAGATAGGTGAGCAAGCAGGGAACAGATACACCTCTTCAGGGAGTTGGTGGTTTTTAAGCATCAGCGTGACACATGTAGGTTTACCTGCAAGACCACAGAGGAGATGATCAGTTCTACACCAGCATGCAATTAGTTTGTCTTTCAGTATGAAAGGCCTCCCCACTCTTCTCTCCTCATAGCGTCATTTGTTTTCCTAAAGTGGATAACACCTAGTATGTTGTGGCACAGGAATTACTCATGCAGCTCATAGAAATGTTCCAATCAGCAAGGTTCACTCCAGGTTAAAAAGGTTCATGCACGCAACACATTTTTACTGTTAATGTAATAGTTTAAGTGCATTGACTACCAATTTGTGCTCTCAAATTATTGAGCCTGCACAAATGACTAAATTGCACTCTGTGACCACTTTGTCACTATGTTACCGACGTTATTGCGAGGCATAAATAAACCGTGAAAGTTGTGAGGCCATGGACTGTCAAAATGAGCCACTTGGATTAACTGCAGTTTTGATTAGTATTCAGCCCGTTTGCCTGTTAAACAATGTTATATCAATGTAACACTAAAATATTTAAAATGTTCCTCCATTCCAATCTATTTATATATTTTATATTGTATACCGCTTTCATCAAAATAGGCGACCCACGCCAAATCTGTAGATGAGCCGTCCTGAGCCGAGCCGCGCTGCTCACAGTCCACGTGTCTTTTGTACAGTACTGGTCCAACAGAGTCTACGATGTGTATTTTAAAATCCAGGCCCGGATATTAGTTTGTTCCTCAGGAAAATCTAAAGTTACTGCATTTCTTTGCCCTGGCGTTCAAATATAAAGTCACCCTCGGCTCAAAATCAAACCTCTGCATGTCCTTCTTTTTGCGAGTGGGAGTTTTTATAAACAAAAATGTGATTTATTTACAAAAGTGCCATGCTACACGTGTAACCAAACATATATACAAACTTAGCGTAACTGCATAAAGTCAACTCATCATAAAGTAACTTAATCACGTGCACACAGCTACACACTGATGTTCCTTTCTCCCCCTGTTCAGTCAAAGTCATCTCCTTATATAGAGCCTTCTATCAGCAGGATCTAGTTCCTGCCATGAGTGCAGGTGACACCAATTACTGACTCCAATACTTAACAGACAAAAGCTATACCTTACAGCATCCCTTTAGGTAGCCAACAATTTTACATACTCTACTCCCCCCCCCCCCCCCCATACTTGGTTTGACCCTATGACATCACTGCTGACATCATGCAGTGTATAAATAGAGGAAATGGTTGGGTGCCTCCCCTTTAGCCTCTAGAACACATGGTGCATATGGTAAACAAACAATTGACAATCATGGTTAGATTTATAGATCAGTGTAATATGGGGACAAATGGTGTGTTCTCACCCACTTTATTAGTCTGGTGAATTATGAATTAACAATACAGAATAAAACCTGATTGTGCCACTTATTGACTCTTTCCCCTCTGTGACTCAGGCTCTTTTTTATAAATACATGTACACAGTATATATCTTACATACATCAGTATTTCTACTTCCACTGAATTGAAGTGGAGGCTGCCTGTTTACCCGTTGCCATGGTGAATCGTGGAATCGGAGCTCCATTGATGATGGCTTTTTCATTCCCCTTTATGAGAACTCTGATCAGCTGTTCTTGAACCGAATACTCAGAGTTTTCCATCTCAGGGTTAGGCTCACAGTTAGTTAAACCTGCTTTCTGAAACGAGGCCCAGTTCACTCACAACTCAAAACAAACGCATGGCTTTAACTAGGCTACTAATGCTGAATGAATCCCATTATCTTCATTAAGGGGCAGACTCCACCTCTCAAAACACATGTAGGCATATAGCTTATTTTCATTCTTATTTGGAGCCAATAAACGCATTCAAGTATTTTTTTTTTGCTTTATTAAGATATGTTGCCGTACATAGCCAATAGAGTGAAAATTTGTAGAATCATGTTTTGATTGGAGTATCCTTTTTAATTTTGTAATACAGCAAATCCCCTAAATATACCATCCTATAAGTTTTAGGTCATATCGCCCACCCCTAGGGCAAAGTTGAAATCATTCAAGAGAACAAATAAGTTATTTGTGTGTGCTAATAATAGGAGAGCATGATTTATTAGTTTGTGTAGACTAATTAATTTTTTTCTCCAGGTTAGTCCTGCCATGCCAGTCAGGAACGAACATTTAGTGTTCCCTTTACAAGTAGCATTTGTAGCAGCTATGACAAAGTTATGCGTATGTCAAAGATTTCACATATTGTCCACTACAAAGCAGCTACTGTGACACTTTCCCCACCAGCATGATTGTAAAATGTGTTGTTGTCGACAGATCTTTGATGTACAGCGAGGCCAACAGGAGGGAGACGTTTACGTCGTGGCCACATGCTGGGTACAGGTGGGCTCAGCCTGATCCAATGGCTCAAGCAGGATTCTACCACCAGGTAGGTTGTGAGAGAACTCAGAAGAGGCATAAACTCAGTTTATATCTGTTTACTCTCATTTATATATTCATTCGTTATATGCATGTTGTCAAAGGGCTATTTGCCTGCACAGTAGAGCCTGTTGGTGTTTCAGGTCACTGGAACACGATTCAGCTAGAGCAGGGGTCGGCAACCTTTACTATCCAGAGACATTTTGCCCTATTTTCCACCAAATAAAATTTGTCTGGAGCCGCAAAAGCTATTTGATATCACAGCTTATAAAGTTTCATATATAGTTATATTATATATACAAAAACTATAGTTTGTTGTATTTATGAAAATATAGAACAAGAATAAAGACAATTCTTGACATTTTATTGCTATTTTAACTGTTAGAACAATATCAAACTCTTATGAAGAGGAGAGTTTGCTGCAGCAGTTGAGAAATCGCTCTTTTTCGCTTATCTCCAGCGTGATACTTACAGTAAATGCTGTGTGCTTGTTCTGGAAGTGTATTTGCAAAGTTCTTGACACATATCAAGCATACAGGTAAGCCAGCATCGTTGGCAGTGAAAGCAAATGAAGATGTCCACGCAAAATTCAACTGTTTTCCTCCGTGACATTTCTTTTTTGGGGTTTATCCATTGATAGTTTACCGAGGGCGTGGGTCTGAAAATCATGATCAGCCACCTGCAGGGAAAGGCGCCTGACAGCGATGTAAATTTAGTTGACAAAATATTAAAACATTTTATATTTTCAGTGACACAGTATCTCCTCAAACTCCAAGATAAGAGGTGTTCCCTTTGAAAGAGTGTCCACTGTGCAAAAAATATAATAAAAATAACCGTTATTTATTTCCATGTTGTTTTTTGTCAAAGCCTGTTTCCATTTGAAAACACATGTTTTGCTACGTTTACACTGAGCGTCCACACTACGCCGGAGTTTTCAAAGCACCGAAAACGGATACGTTTGAAAACTCCGGGGTGACCTCTTCATGTGGACGCTCGTAAACGCATACGTTTAGAAACGATGACGTAGACACCCACGTTCGCTACTTGATTGGTTCACGACGTGTCCTTACCTGATTAGTCACGCCCCTATCACGTGACCCTTTCCCGGAAGATCACAAACAACAATCGTCTTGATTACCGATCGACTACCAGGTTAATTCAACATGGACAACTGATTACAGTTGTGACCGTGTTGTCTTTACTAGCAGCTGTTGTCCAGTTAATGTCTGCATTTCTGCGGAGGAAGCAGCTGTTATTGGAGCGATTAGTGAGCGGCGTATCCAGCGGCGTTATCAGACCTACGGAGCGGCCGTCTGAAGTCACGGGGTACATCCCAAGTCTCTTATTTGTCATTTCCTCGCTTCTCGCTTGAAGTTGTTCTGTGCCGCTATATTGACGGCTGTCCCAAAGCTCTTATTTAGGAGGAGCGAGGAGCCATGAGTGAGGACACATGAGATCAGCCTTCCAGGAAGTGTTTTAACGGCCGACACGCCACCTCATTGTTCAACATCTCACTTGTTTATAGTCCTGTTATCTGTTCATTTGTGCACTTTATTTTAGATTTCACTTTATTTTATATTTTACTTTATTTTTGTATTTTTCTGTAAATTTGAATATGTTTCTACTTTGCACTGTTGATTGTTTTTGATTGTTGTTAAATGTTATGCACCTCCCGTCATGTCAAATTCCTTGTATGTTCAACATACCATGGCAATAAACGGTTCTGATCAGTTATGTGATTGAACGCTGCAGCCGATCAGACTGATACGATTTTTTTCAACATGTAAACAGTGAAGACGGATCGCAGATTAAACTCTAGCTTTATATTTGATTAGTTTTCTGATTCACCATCTGGTTTAAATATATGTTTATTGTAGATATTGTAGACAACAAAAGGACTACAAAGAAGTTTCTTCATTTATTAGAAAGATTTCTCTTTTCTTGATCTGATATTTCCTTCAATAACTTTTATTATGGATACAATTAAAGTCGGAGAGAGCTTTTTACATCATTTATCATCATTTAAATCAGTCACGTGAGGCTGATAGTTCCTGAGTGTTTGAGTTTTATCATTTAAGTTTAACTTGAAACATGGAGCCTATAAATTAATTCCAGTATTTAAGTTAAGAGAAACCATAATCATATTCTGGGTTAATTAATAATGATGCCACAGTCACAATTTCAAAACGTACAGACGCAAATAAGTCATAAATAAGTCAAATGCGTTCTGTCGGTAGAAATCGATCCGGCGCTTATAAATAGAACACAGTTTGTTAAAGAGGTAACAGGCTACAGGGAGAAAACACCTCTACTGTGATGATTACTCACAGTAATGTGTGATGGTCTTTATTAGTTTTATTAGTTACTATTAAGTACAGTGATCATGTGAACAGCCAAAAAAGTCTCTCCAGCTCTCAAAAGTCTCTCTAGCTGTTAAAGCCGACTGACAGCTGATCACAGCTGATCCTCCGTCATCAGAAACAGACGTCGCTTCACGTGACGCTTCAGAGGAAAGGACGTCTCATATCTCTTAAAACATATTTCCTTGTTTCCTCTCTCTTCGCATGGTTTCCTTGCGTCTCTCCATGCATCCTTGGTGGGAGGGACTAAGACGCAAGGAAAAGACGCAAGTGAGGGAAACGGGGATGTAATTAGGAGACTTGGGATGCACCCACTGTTAGCGGCTTTGAGCAACCAATCTACTTCCTGTTTAAATCGGCACCCACCCGCATGCCCAGTGTACGTAGTCACGTGATATTCGTTTTCAGGCATTTTAGTCTGGACGGAGATCATCTCGAAAACGATGCTGGAAAGCCGTGTGGACGGTGATCGTATTAGTGTAGATGTAGACTCAGGAAGCCGCAACAGAGGGGCTGAAGAGCCGCAGGTTGCCGACCCCTGAGCTAGAGGAAGAAACATGGCTGCATTTAACTGAATGTAACCATGGAGACTGCTCTTGTTAAGACTTATGTGCTTTGGTGTCATGCCAACAACCTAAAGCTATAGAAAGCATCAGTGTCTGTGCAAAGGAACAATACATGTTAATTTCTCCATCAGCAACAACCATTAGATTAGATACAATGTTGAATTCATTGCACAGAGTAAAAGTACTGAAACAACGAAATGCAGTTTAGCATTTAACGAGAAGTGCAAAAATGGGGTAATATATGAACGGTTAGGGGGTAATTAATCCTACATTAAAATATATACTGTATGAACAGTGTGATCGCTGTGATGCAGAGTTTGCAAGGTTAACAGCTGCTGGTCCTTTAACAGAGAGACCTGTAGAGCCTTCCAGAGGGGAGGATGGCAAACACTTGGCAGGCATTGCTTGTGCGACAGCCTCAGCAGGAAGCGGGGAGTGTAGAACTGCTGATGCGTTGGGCAGTTTTCACCACCCTCTGCAGTGCTTTCCGGTCCAGTAGCCGCGATAGAAGTTCACCAGAATCGGAGGAGACGGATGGACCTTCTTCAGATGCTGGTGTGCCTATTTGAACAGGGTCAAAGTGTTGAGGGTCCATGAGAAGATTCATGGAGATGTGGACACCCAGAAACTTATATCCAGGGGTGGAGCCCTTAAAGGTGTGTTTGCCTTCAGATGCTGCCACCTTCATCAAAGTTTACCGATTGCCTCAATAATGTTATCAGGTTCACTGTTAACATTGGGTTGAAATCTAAAATAATGCCAAATGGGTGCTTCTGCTTTATGCTTTGACACCATATCCTCGAGCATTTCATCAAGCTTTTGTCAAGTGATCTGACTCTGCAATCAGCAATATCGTCCCCATTCACTTAAACTGCAAAGGGATTCACTTGTGATAGCTAAGTTGTGATAGAAAGATGATAGCTTCAAGGCTCTCTTCCTGCTGACATCTGTCCTAACTTCAAGTCCAGCCATGTTCTGACTGTTACATTCACTCATGCAGCTGCAACTTTTATGTTTCCAATATTTATTTCAAAATTTTTACAAAGGCCTCTCTTCTTACCTAGAGACACAGAGGTGAAATCTGATTGGATAAAAGCTCTACTTAAAACAAGCTGCACTGGAAGCAGAGCAACTGAGGAAGACAGTAGCTGTGCAATGAGAAAATATGATAATGGAAAAAATAATTAGAATACATGTAGTGCATTTATGAAAAATTATAAAATAGCTATAACTTTGTGATTTTGTTAAGGCCAGCAGAGAAGGCTTTGTTGGCCCTGACGGCCCACCACTGGTTGATTGCTAGTGGCAGCATGCAGCCCTTTCATTGCAAACTAAGCATTAGCATCCGGGGGGGGAATGCTGCAGTCACAGCAGTCCATGTGAACTCTCTGAGCAGATAGAAAAGTCCACACTTATCCATGAGGTATTCTCAGCTAGCAGTAACTGGTGTTAGCGGTTTCCTTGTGACAAGTTTTGTTTTCATAAATGTAAAGTAGCCCACCTCTGGTCTTACTGGAGAGATCTGCTGTTCTATCGGCCTGGAGGATGTAGCTCCACATTAGCTCAGGTGTGCTATCGGGAACATCACTGTTGAGTGATGTTCCCTCAAAATTCTTGATGCTGCAGTCCATAATTATTTTATGAGTGATTATCTGCCGTTGCAGCTCATCCATTTTGTTCACCAGAGACCGTTCAATGGGGAGAAAAGTGCTGTGTAGAAACGGCCGATGATGAGTTTTAGCTTTGCCCTTAGCCCTCCTCTCGTTCCCTGACTTTTGTGCAGATGTGAAACAAATAGACAGATGACTAATTTATAGAATCTGGAGAGACACGTTGTGCACCCTCCGCCATCTTGGTCCAGATGATTATAATTTACAATAACTTGATCATTTACCCTGTCTATCCACAGCCTGCATCAACAGGGGACGACAGAGCCATGTGTTTCACCTGCAGTGTGTGTCTGGTCTGTTGGGAACCTACAGATGAGCCCTGGTGAGTGGATATCATTAATTATGCATTAATGTATCTACGATAACATATCATTGATGACCAACACTTCTCCACTACCCACAGGTCTGAACATGAGCGCCATTCTCCCAATTGTCCGTTTGTGAAGGGCGAGCACACACAGAATGTGCCGCTGTCAGTGACACTGGCCACCAGCCCCGCCCAATTTCCCAACAGCCCCGACAGTTCGGACAAGATCGCCTGCTATGGCTTCGGCAGCTGCCCGCAGTTTCTGGCTGCTGCCACCAAGAGGGGCAAGATCTGTATCTGGGATGTCTCCAAAATGATGAAGGTCAGAGCATCTAACTGTGAATATATGCGAGTGCATCATCTGTCTTGTGTTTCACCTTCAAAAGTGTTTGTGTCAGACGGTACGTGCTAGTATTGAACTCAGAGTCTAGAGTGTGTAATTGTGTGCTGAACAGGTGCACTTGAAGTTTGACATCAATCCGTATGACCCGGCCATCCTGAGGCAGCTGATTCTGTGCGGTGGTGAGCAGAGCCACAATGAGCTGACTGAGTCTCGGAGACCAACTCTGGCCTGGCTCGAGGAGTCATCCTCCTGCTCTGACCTGCCCAAGCTAGAGGGAGACAGGTGAGACACACGCACCCACTGATTCATTTAAGTATATACACACACAACAAATCCTTGAGGTTGAGGTTGCTATGGAAACATGTCACCATGGTGTACAGCAGAGAAGGACGTTTCCTCAGTGAAAACCTCGCAGGCTACAGTTAGTTAGGTCATTGCTGCTAGGGCAGAAGGTCGGATATAGAGATTGAGAGTGATCACTTCAGTGCTGAGTTGCTACAAAGACCTAAACTGTGATGAGCTAGAAAGAGCAGTGCAAGACACATTGAACTTGGACAGACGACTCAACCTGCGGCTAATTGGAGCAGCTGACGAATATTTCAGGCACCTAGCTGAAGAAGTGGAAATGGCTGAGAGTGAACTTCAGCAAGTGTACCGGCCACGAGCACCCATGCCAGATGAAAACAGTCCTCCGACACCTTTCATCATGAGATTCCAAACTCTCTGAAATGTGAATGAGTAATGGCTGGAGAGAAATACAAAAAGTGTAACTTTTCTGCCTTGATACATTATTTATGTACCACAGCAGTGAATAGGAGTACATGTATCTGGTTACTTTCATCTCTAACAGAGATTTGGTAAAATGATAACATTAATGTAAACTTTGTAGTGTCCAAACTCAAATATCTTTTACCTGCATGCCTCTCTCATCTTGGGATGGTGCGCACATGTCAGGAATGTACTTTGCGTGTGCAAAGAAAGAAGATTTCTTGCCGGAGTATGTGTTCACACTTCGGCTATCGGCCAGATGACAGACGAGCCTCTTTGGGCAAGGAGCTATATTTCTGGGGTTCTGGTGTAACCAGCAGATATGCAGGTCAAGACTTCCTTTCTGTGAGCTTCTTATTGTTTACAGTCCATTTAGCAACTTAAGATGTGAGATTGTAGCTGCAGCTGAGAGACAGCGTGTACTACCGGATCATTTCACAAGTTTCCAGTTCACAAGCTAATTTTATACCAATGGAAATCTAAATCATCTCCAGACGATAGTCAGTGGGCTCAATGCGTCCCATCTCTTGCTCTGCATATAAATGCTGAATCTGTTTGTAAAGGTTAGACGGCCATTAAAGCTGAATCTGATGTTTTATCTTCATACAAAATCCTACAAAAACTTTTTTACTATGTTATGTGCCAGACTATTTCTTGGTCAGTACCAGTAAAGGTACAGGTTTTGCCAGCAACCGTCATTGCATTGTTCAAAGCTACAGAGGCCATAGATTGTAACTGTTCTGTCAACTAGCCGAATATTACCTCACATCAAGGGGGACAATTCAGCAAGATATTTATCGCCTGTTCATTTAGAAATGTATCATTTTGATTTCCTTGTTGCCTCAAGCTGTTAGTGAGAAACTCCTCAATAGCATGGCCGTGCCACAGAATGATCTCTGAAACAACATTTATAATAAATAAAAGAACAAAAGTGTGGATGAGTGGAACGAGAGTGGCCACAAACTGTACCACAGCCACTCAGTCAGTCAGATTCTTGTGTGTGTGAGTGAGTCACAATTCTCAGTTTGTGTTTCATCATGTTTTTTTTCTTCTTTTCCAGTGATGACCAGTTGGAGGACTCAGACAGTGATGAGCATTCCCGATCAGAGTCAGTAACAGGTATGAAGACTTGAATTTGTCCTTTCTAAGGGCTGGTGGTGCTGTTGTTTGGAATTGGATGAATCGTATCTAAAGCCATGTCGATCCATCTCTTTATGTTAGGCCTCACTGAAATGGCATTTCCCATGCTTCATTGGTGTTAGGTTCTAGACAGGAAAAACCTCAGCCCTCTTCTTTTACCTCTGTTCCAGGCCAGCAGTCCCAGTGGGAAAGCATGGACGTGAGCCTAGGGGTGACGTCGCTGAGTGTTCTCCAGCAGCCAGAGAAGCTCCAGTGGGAGGTGGTGGCCAGTGTGCTGGAGGACACGGTCAAGGACCTGGAGGAATTGGGTGCCAACCCCTCACTAAACCAAGCCAAGGCCCACAGCCAGGCCAAAGCAAAGGATAAGGTCCCTGACCTTCACAACATTCCCTTCCCCTGTCTGCTGGCCGGAGGCCTGCTCAGTTACCGCTCAGCATCAGTCACCCCCATGGCTGGACCCCCACCCACAACCCCAGCTAAAACACGCAGGACCACAGATGGTCCTCTAAGGACTCAGGGGCCTGAGCCCTTCCTAAATCCTGGACCTCTACAGGACCAGGGCCCTATGGAGATAGAGACCTGCAACCCCCAGACTGCAGCCCAGGAGCAGGTCTTCTCTAACCTAGTAGGTTCCCAACCACCAAGCCCCTCTTCTCTGCCGGCTGTTCGCAGGACTATACCCGTGCTGTTGCTGTACAGTATTAGAGAGGTGGATGACAAGTCCTCAGGGCAGGTGTTTGCTCAAATGAACAACCTGATGAGCAAGGGGCTCCATGAGGAGGGCTTCACTGTGCCACAGATTATAGAGATGGAGTTCGACACGCATGAGCAGCTTCTTCTTCAGGATCCTCCCATCACTTACATTCAGCAGTTTGCTGATGCAGCAACTAATCTGGTAGGGTTAGACGGCCACACGGACAAATGGAGCACGTTGGCTGCAGCCACTGCTTCCACCCCGCCTCGACCAGGAGCTCTGGTGCAGTGCTTGAGGCTGCCGAAACAGCTGGAAGAGGAGAATCTTTACGTGGACTCTATCACTCCCTGCTGGGACGGTGTGCACCTTCTGGTCGGCCTGCAGCCGTGTAGCGCTGAATCTCTGAGCGCTACAAACCAAGTGGAGGCTCTCAACAATCTCAACCGCCTGCACTCTGCCCTCTGCAGCCAGCGCAAAGGAGACCCCCTACACTCAGTGGCCAATGGGGTGGAAGGCCACCACTCAGGGGGGTCACCGCCTCAGACACCCCTCATTCTGCCCCCAGGAGACCAACAACAACAACAGCAGCAGCAGCAGCAGAGGTCCCCAAGTGGTGGGAGTGGAGGCTATCTTGCACTCTACAAACTCAATTACTCCACTCGTATTGTCAC
Organism: Anarhichas minor; assembly: GCF_050575085.1. Taxonomy (NCBI): domain Eukaryota; kingdom Metazoa; phylum Chordata; class Actinopteri; order Perciformes; family Anarhichadidae; genus Anarhichas; species Anarhichas minor. The sequence continues at coordinate 1,538,446 of NW_027466504.1, forward strand.
CTTGGACGAGGAACCTGTCAAGGTGCAGCAGATCTGGGACCCTTGGGATGCTATCACCTCTCTTATATTGCTTCCTCCAGATGTGCTTGATGGCAGGGAGGATGACAGTGAAGAGGCTCCTGAGGAGGCGCACCCCTCTGGGTCTAAAAGGGGCTCATCTGGGTTTGGAATGGCCCCGGCAGGCTCTGCTGGCTCTGGAAATGGGACTGCATGTGGAGCAGCCACAACCAGCAGCAGCAGCGTTACTGTCACCAGTCCGTCCACCTCAGCCTTGGGCCAAAAAGAGTGCAAGCGGTTAGAGGTGACAGGCCTGGGCCACCTGGTGGTCACCACGCGGGCTGGGTACATTATGATACTGGACCTGTCCACGTTGGAGGTCTTGGCCAAGGTGGAGCCGCCTAAGAAGGAAGGGTCAGCAGAGGAGACTGACCCCTTTGTCTCAGTTACCTATTGCTCTGGGACTGATCGCCTTTGTGCCTGTACCAAAGGTGAGTGTTTCCTTCCTGGATCTGTTTCCCTTCAGACAGCAGTCCTGTTAACTTCTAGGATGGATAGGCTGGCTTCAACATACGTGTGTGTGTGTTGTTTATTTATTGACACGCAATAACTGCATTTTGTTTGATGTCCATTACTATATTTATTTGTATGTACATTATTTCACAACTTGAAACAGCAAACGCTGTGAATTTAAGATCTAATACACGGTTAATATAATACTGATCTGGCTCTGACTCTGATTTTACTCGTTTAGCATTTAGTGCTGGAATGTGAATTGGTCATTTGGAGTTAAACTGAGTTAAGCTTTGAAATAGAAGTCAACAAATTTGTATATTAATTTTGTCACTTCCCTTTTTTGAAGGTGGAGAACTTCATTTCCTTCAAATTGGAGGTGTGTGTGACGATATAGATGACGGAGACATGTTTATTGATGGCCCCCTTTCTAAAGGGGCTGAACTGTTGCTTGAGGGGGCCAAGCCCTCGTCCAACCCCTCCAGCCCTGGGATCACAGGTAAACTAGTTAACCAGACACAGTCAGTGTTCAATTCTTTAATCTCTCTGTGATACCGGTAATCTGATGTCCTACAATTGTCCCCCAACTGGCCTTTGTGCAGGAGTGGACCTCCTGGTGGACCAACCGCTGACCACGGAGAGCCTGATGTCTCTGGTAGAGCTAACACGCTTTGAGACGTTGACCCCCCGCTTCTCGGCCACAGTGCCGCCGTGCTGGGTGGAGGTGCAGCAAGAGCAGCAGCAGCGCCGCCACCCACAGCACCTTCACCAGCAGCACCATGGAGACGCAGCTCAACACACCCGCACCTGGAAGCTTCAGAGTGATGGGTAGCTCAACAAACTAAACAGTAGTCGTACTGGTGATGTCATATGTAATTAGTTATAGGAACACATAGTGTATGACCTCCATTTTTCACTATGTCACATGATGACATCATAGTTGAAATGTACATACAGTTTATTTCATTGATACTGTCTGAAGGTCTGTCTGCAGCCATTACATGATGGCTTTCTCTCTAGCAGCAACAAGTAATTTAAAGAGATCTTCATCCTGTGCCATGAGTTTATCTGGGTTGGTTTAATATAATATGACAATGGAGCAATTCATTTCTTTACAAAAATGTCCATTATGTCATTAGCAATCTCTTCCTAATATGAAAACATTTCAGTTTTATAAGTTTTGGAAATATTTTTTGGGATCAAAGTAAAATCCCCTGTCAGCATTGTGATAGGTGGCCTTAAAACTTGCCTGATAGAAAACATGGAAGGTCTCCTCCTCCTAATGAGTCATCTACAGTGTTTCAGTTGAACGTCTGAGCAGGTGGTGACCCGTATTGTCTTTGCAGCTCCAGCTGGGACGAGCATGTGTTTGAGCTGGTGCTGCCCAAGGCCTGCATGGTGGGCCATGTGGACTTCAAGTTTCTGCTGAATGCCAACATAGTCAACATTCCTCAGATCCAGGTCACCTTACTGAAGAACAAATCACCCGGGCTGGGCAAAGTCAGCGGTGAGGACACTGCTATGAGATGCATTCTTTTTAAAACCTCTTGATTACTTTACACATACATCCAGGTTGCAAGATTGTTCTTTGCAACTGCCGTGATTTGATCGGGATTATCTTTTTTTTGCAACTATGGTGTTTCAAGATGTTCTTTCTTGTCTTTTCAATACCCGCTAAAATGAATTGGGGCGTTTTGAATATGGAACCGCTATCTGTATCTAAATCTTGGCTTTCATGTCTAACAGAGACGGCGGTAGACAGACAGATCTCCTTCCCCCTCTCCAGCGTGCTCCATGCTAACGGGGAAAGGAACGGCCAGCCTCTGCTGCATGACTTCACAGAGGACATCCAGTTCATGGACATAGAAGAGACATCGGGTAAAGAATGCAACCAGTTTAGTTTGAGATTATCTTTGATGAATCTGTTTTTTTATTTTGTTGAAAGACTCTTTCAATTTGTTTTTAATAAAGTAAATATATCCATTATTGAGTGCATCACTACGACCAGTAGAGATGCACCGATACTGCTATCAATCCGATACTGACTCAAATAACTGGATCGGGTATCGGATTTCTTTTAATGTATAACTATTCAATATATATTTTTGTTACATTTTGTTTTTACAAAGTTAGGAAAGCAATCTTTAAGTCAAGCCTGAGGTAGCCTTACACATAGCCGAATGATTCCAGTCTCTTCCACACAGTGAGGCAAACTGCTCATCAGGGCTGGACGTTACGCTTTTTCAGCCACTTGCCCCTTTTCTATTGTTGAATTTATGAAATTCAAGGGATAGAAATGCATTTATTTGTTTGTGATGACCACGCCCCTGCCTTTTATTAGATTTTATTTTATAAACACTTGAATATGTGTATTATTCACCCTGAGTATAACGGTTCATGTGTTTGCTGCAGGCTCCATGCTGTGTCCATTCTTAGAGGACCATAAGGAGGACATCCTGTGTGGTCCAGTGTGGCTGGCCAGTGGGCTGGACCTCTCTGGCCATGCGGGCATGCTCAGCCTCACCAGCCCCAAACTGGTCAAAGGTAACGACAGTCACATCTACCGTTTCTGATCCCTGACCTGATCAAACCTGACATTGAAGTGTTTTGTGCTCAGGAAGATGATTTTAAGAATCAGCCATGAGGTTGTGGGTTTGTCAGTGTTTCTGAGTTGTCCCGTCGCTCCCTCCACTGCAGGCATGGCAGGAGGCAAGTACCGGTCCTTCCTGGTTCACATCAAAGCCGTGAGTGACAGGGGCATGGAGGAGAGCCCCCGGCCTGTGGTGAGAATGCCCAGTGCCAAGCCTCAGGGCACCAAAGCCCACTCACTGTCTACCCTGCTGCAACGGGCTCAGGCCTCCAAGGTACCAAATCACAACTTCAAGCCTTTTTTAAAAATGGGTTGATATTTGTTCCTGTCTGTTTTCAAACAATGCTCACATGACCATATGAACATTGAAACAGTTTGCTCCTGGAGTGATTTCAATTTAAGTGCTGGGACCAAATGCACAGTCCTATTTCAGTCCAAATATATATTCCAAAGTTTACCTACGGTTAGTAATATTTACAGTCCTTTTAGTGCAGTCTGTAGTCACATTTATTTATTGTGTGTGTGTGTGTGTGTGTGTGTGTGTGTGTGTGTGTGTGTGTGTGTGTGTGTGTGTGTGTGTGTGTGTGTGTGTGTGTGTGTGTGTGTGTGTGTGTGTGTGTGTGTGTGTGTGTGTGTGTGTGTGTTAAGGTGTCGGCAGTGAAAACCGAGTCTGCAGCACCGTTGAAGAAAGTAGAAAACCTGCGAGGCTGTGACCTGCTGCAGGAAGTGTCAGTCACAATCAGAAGGTTTAAGAAGACCTCAATGCCCAAAGAAAGGTCAGCTCACTGTTGAGGGATGGGACATCGGGGTCTGTTCACACTGTTATATAATCATAATGTTGTGGTAATGAACAGTAAACACTGCAGCAGTAAAACACATACAGAAAAGGTTAGTTTAGTAACGCAATCAGATGATGATGTCTCTACCGTACAGATTGCAAAAGTTAACTGTCTTTTTTTGATCTTCTGTGCTTTTCAGGGTCCAACGCTGTGCTATGCTGCAGTTCCCAGACTTCCACGAGAAGCTGCTGGACGCGCTGTGTCGGCGCACAGACGTCAGCCCGGCCACTGAGCATGCTCAAAGCCTCATCCTGGACATCTTGTGTTGGCTGGCCGGAGTTTTCTCCAACGGACCCTGCAGGTAGGACGAAAGCTCCAGCATAGCAAATGAGACACCTGGGTCACACACAACTTCCAATTCAACATTTTACAGACAAGTCAAATATCCTTTGTCTTCTTTTTAGTGTAAGAGAAGGAAAGGAGGGTCTGCTGGCGAAAACCCGGACGCGGCTAACGGATATTGTGCAGATGTGTTTCTTCGAGGCTGGCCGCAGCATAGCGCACAAATGTGCTCGCTTTCTTGCACTTTGTATTAGGTAAGGAGCATGGTTAATTTCAGTAATGATGCCTTCAGCTCTCCAAAATATGTGGCGTAACCACAGTAATTGGTGCACAGATGAAGTACAGTAATTACATTTCTGGCTATCACAAACGGTCAGTCCCAAGGTGTATTTAATGCAAGTTGAATTTAGTTACTCAGTATGAATACTTAATTAATTAATTAATTAATACAGTTCAATCTGGAGGTGATGTAAGTTCTTGGCTCGTAAACAGTGAACCTAATACTTTATACACACAAACCATGTAATCAGCTTCTCTATCAATGAAAGGTTAATTAACATACTAAATAGTAAATAAATGAATGAATAGATCTTGACAGCGGCATTGAATACATGAATGAGGACCCCCATATACCAGATTAGGCATGACTGATATCTGGGCAAAATGGATTAACTTGTGTAAAAACAGGAGACTGTGGAAAGTTGTAAAGGAAAGAGTTGTGCTGGAGGGGAGGAGGCAGCTAAATTCCATAATTACAAAATAGTTTGCTTCTGTAAATGTTACAGGTTTCGAAAATGCCAACCCCACCCAAGTGTTACTTTTTAAAAGGCACTTACCAGTAACTAACTCCCCAACAGATGTGTGCAGAGGCTGCATTCTATATGGACAATGCATTGCAGCAAAACACACTTGCTGAATATTTAGTATTAGAATACATCAGCTGTATATTGAAGAGGACTTCCTTGTAGAACACATATCCTGCGTTATTAATTGTTTGTCGTGATGTGAACCAGCTGTTGCATTCCTTCCCCTGAGAGTACCTGAACTTGGATTTATTCAGTGCCCTAATATAGGTTCAGGAGAACACTGGAAAGAAAAGCAGAACCATGATAATGGTTACTCCTTATGTTACGGATAGTTACGTTCCTGTGGTCGAAAAGGCCTGTATGAGGAAATAGTTGTTCTTTCATCATCCCTTGTGTATTTTGTGTTTATATGGTTAATATTGATCATGCTGTTGTATTTCTCGCTGTAGCAATGGGAAAGGGGAGCCAAGTCAACAGGGTTTTGGCGTGAGTCTTCTGAAGGCTATGCTCGACAATATGCCTTACTTGCCTGCAGCAGCAACAGGTGGTAAGTAACTGAACAACAATACAGAACAACACGTCGTGTCTAGATGGTTACACTAGATTTGAAAAGCTGTCGAGACTCTCTGCCCGACGACCTATCCTCACCTTAACCATCTCCCGATAGTTTGGCAAATCTAAGATAACCATCCAGACAGGACCACAGCACAACCCAGTACTCACTTCCACACCTCTTCCTCTCTGTCTGGTGTCAGGCTCGGTGTTCTGGTACTTCGTGTTGCTGAACTACGTGAAGGAAGAGGACCTGGCGGGCTGCAGCACCTCCTGCGCCTCTCTGCTCACAACTATCTCTCGACAGCTGCAGGACCGCCTCACCCCGCTGGAGGCACTGCTGCAGACCAGGTATTCAACTGTTCAGTTCAAGAGTGGCTTCCATGCCCCTGCAGGCTCGTGATGCACCAATACCATTTCATTTTATTACTTATTATTAGTCGACACAAGGAGTGGCTGAAGTGATGCTCATTTATACTGCTCGGTATTGTCTCATGTGTCCTTACTTCCTTGATGTTTCAACCCAAACACAAGCGTCTGCTCTCCCCTCTACTGTCCACTTCCTTCCAGGTACGGCCTGTACAGCTCTCCCTTTGACCCGGTGCTGTTTGACCTGGAGGTCAGTGGTTCCTCCTGTAAGAATGCCTTCAACAGCAGCATCGGAGTCCAGTCGGATGAGATTGACCTCTCTGACATCTTGTCAGGTATTAGCTATGCACTGTCTGACTCACTGGATGTAGACTGTGGGCATACGCCGCCACGTATCTCATGTGACATTCTCCTCCCACTATCTATTGTTGTAATGTAAATGTAATGTTCGCCGATGCAACGCTTGTGGAGCTTGTGTAAAAGGGCTTACAGCCAGACACTGCTGGAAAAGTGTTGTGTAATGCGGAAAGACGAACGCTGCCGTTTAGGGGGAAAGCCGGCCCACACTAGCGCACACACAGACGGTCGAGGAGAGGAGGCGCTGAGC